>NC_083368.1:16875681-17184090 GCF_030254825.1 Meriones unguiculatus | reverse complement strand
AAAATATGTAAGTGAAGATTAAAGGAGATGAAACATATAAAAGTGTCTCCCACAATGCCTCGGCTATAACAGATACTCAGCTACTATTTATTCCCTCCCTGTGGAGAATATTATCTGCTGAATGAAGGGGAAATATTTTGGAAATTTTATTTATTTCCCAAAATAAATATTCCCATTTGTAAGAGACCTTGTAATGTACTACCAGGAATATGAAGAAAAACAAACAAAAAAAACCTGCCTGCGACCTGTAGGCTGGGCTTTTTCCAGACCTAAAAACCGAGACAGAAGATCTTATCCAACTCTGGAAGCTTCCATCCTTTTCCCCATGTCTATCTCCTCCTAACCATTTCACCTCACAATCTTTATATAGGAGCTTAAAGGTCCACATTAAATCAGGAACACCATATCCAAACTTCCAAAGCATCTCTTTGGTGTTGATCTGAACATAACACAGTCTTTATGGGCTAAGAAGTCTGCTATTTCACACACACACACACACACACACACACACACACACACACACATGCCTCGTTCAATGGCATGGTAAACAGTGCCACAGTTTCAGAAAAAGTATTTTTCTCTTAATGACAAAGCCTGTGGTTTTCCCCAACAGCTACATCAAGGAAGAAGGCTTTTATCCTCTTAACTCAGATGTGAATTGTGAATTGTGCACATCATGATTCACTTCCAGGCCTTTGAAGAACTGTTCAGGACATTTTCCCTGGCTCTATCATCAGCTCACATTTAAAACTGAGAAATAATAAAATTAGGAAACATCCACTTTAAACTCTTGCAAAGGAAGAAGTCCCCGGGTTTGCTTTGAGTTTTAATGTTACAGTTGGTGGTAGGTTGTTTAATTTTGTCATCTTGAAGGATAACAGACACCTTGAGGAAAGTTTATAGTAAATAGCATCTGAAGTTATTTGATGCTTTTACTTTTTTAACTGTATTTGAGCATAGTGGGTGTTTATGGTTTTGCATTTTACAGGCCATGATCAACAGCCCTTACAGTCAGCTTCTGAAGCAAATATGTGACATTCATCTAGAGAATAACTCTATAAAATGTCTTCATTATAACTGAGATGCTATACCAATCATGACACTGAATGTATATTATTATATTTCTGGTTAATTGAGAAAACACAAAATAATAAAAATTTGGTTTATCCCTTTTCTATCACAATGTCAGGAATGCCCATGGCAATTTATATTGTTCTTCACAAGCAAAGGAAATTATAAAATTAAGAAAAACATCCCAAAATGTCATTATGGTGTAACTCTAACCAAGCAAGTGAAAAACCTATATGAAGAAAACTTCAAGTCTCTGAAGAAAGAAATTGAATAAGATATCAGAAGATGGAAAGATCTCCCATGCTCATGGATCGGTAGGATTAACATAATGAAAATGGCCATCCTGCTAAAGCAATGTACAGATTCAATGCAATTCCCATCAAAATTCCAACAGAATTTTTTTTTTACAGACATTGAAAAAACAATTCTCAATTTCATATGGAAAAGCAAAAAACCCAGAACAGCTAAAACAATCCTGTACAATAAAAGATCTTCTGGAGGTATCTCCATCCCAGATCTCAAGCTATACTATAGAGCAACAGTAATGAAAACGGCATGGTATTGGCATAGAAACAGACTGGTGGACCAATGGGATCAGATCGAAGATCCAGAAATAAACCCACACACCTATGGAAACTTAATTTTTGACAAAGAAGCCAAAACCATACAATAGAAAAAAGACAGCATCTTCAACAAATAATCTGGTCTAATTGGATTTCTACATGCAGAAAAATGAAAATAGACCCATATTTATCACCCTGCACAAAGTTAAAGTCCAAGTGGATTTATTGCCATTCTTAATCAGTAAAGCTTGTAATTGAGCTGTTACACATAATTATAATTTATAATTATTCTAATACTATTGCATGGATATGTTTTTGCTTACTAGAACCGAAGCTGGATCAATACCAAAGACCTTGAGACTTGGGCAGAAGCCAAGGACAACAGCCATCTCTTTTGTTTGTTTTTTTTTTTCAAGATTCCCAGATGACTATAGTACATGGATTCTACCTACCACAAGTGAATACTATATTTTAACCTCACTGGGAAGATACCAATACTTCTAGTAACAGAGTGTCAAATTACAGACAAGCTCAAGGCCTTGCCGGTCCCATGAGCCTTCCTTGGTTTTCCCTTGAACAAATGTTTGCTGTGTGAGTGTGTGTGTGTGTGTGTGTGTGTGTGAAAGCTCTTTGTTCTTCTATATATGTAAAATCAATTTCATAAACTAAAGATACAGAGCAAAGCAGAGACATCAGGGCTGAATCGGTGAGGAAGAGGCTCACCTGGATCCTGTTCCTTCTCCATCATCATCACAGTAAGAGCTTCCGAAAGCACTTTCTTGTCTTTGACACTAAATACCTTCATTTCATCTTCCACTACCAGATAAAGGCTTATTTCAAATGCAGCAGGAAAGCCCAGAGCTGTCTGTGCAAGCCTTCTAATAAGCCCCACCCACGAAGCCCTAGATTTACCCAGACTGGAAACTTAGAAGAATGTTTTTAGCCTCTGTCTTTGTTTCATTAGGGTTTGATTTATTTTGCTTATTGTTCTGTTTTCTTGATAATGCTAGGAGTTAAACCTGGGGTCTTGCTCAGGCCAGACAGGTGCTCTTCCACTAAGCTACATTCACAGTCCTGGGCTTTTTTTTTTTAAACAGGGTCTTGCTATGAATCCCAAGATGACCTTGTACACAAGCTCTTTCTACCTCAGCCTCCGATGTGTTGTGCGTTCAGGTATGTGCCAACACACTTGGCCTTCTTGGCAAGTACAGGCTTTTCTGATGGATCAAAGAATGAAGCTAGCTGTCCAGCATGTTCTGTTTTTCTCTCATGTATTATCCCACTACCTCCAAATTAAGTCTCCAAAAACACCCTAAAGGATCTAGAAAAGGAAACACACTATAGCTCATTACATAAAATTGAGGTTAGGGAAAGGGACGAGCTGAAAACGTAGAGTGCGGAAATGTACTCATGCCTCACAGCAGCTCAGTGCTTAATATTTTGTAATTCAGTATGTTAATGCTCAGAGAAATTAAGCAACTTGACCAGGGTCACCCAGTGTAGGCATGAGACTTGACCCATCATTCTTTATAAGGATGTCTGACTCCAGAAGCCATCAGCTTCTCTCACATTGAGAAGCTTGACTTCTGGGAAAACATTTTTGTTCAGAGAATGGGACAAAACAGGAACAGTTTTGGACAGATGAAATTGGCATCAGGTTGTGCCTAAATAAATGCTAAGGGTCTTTAGAAAGACAAAAAGAAACAGGCTCCACCCACCAATCAGCCGGAAGGAAGAAAAAGAACTGAGGCAGTGGTATCCCCAACTTCAAAACTTTCAACACTGTCTGATGTTCAGGTACGTGCTTGGTGTTATAAAAAAACCAAATAAGTACAACATGTAAGTTTTTTATTCTGTAAAATTTTAATTATACAGGTCTACAGTCAAATTCTGTATTCATTTGATTGTCCAGCTTGTTTTAAGCAGCCAACAGAGGAAACTGAGCAAATCTAATTGACCACGGGTGCTCAAATGCTGTGATCACTGCATGCTCTTTCAGATTATGGATTGAGATTGACTCCATGGTGCCCGGGTCAATCTCAGAAATGGAGATGCAAGGTCACACACTGACTCTTTAGGTTGTTTACAAATATCCTCGCAAGTGTTCCTAGCTCCTGTGGATGTGAGTATAATTATAGATGTTACCAGTGAAACTTTCTCCTTGTCCTTGTCTTCTCAAAGGAAAGAACTCAGCTAAGAGACATGGACAGTTTAAGTAGAGTTTACTTAGCAATGCAAAGGATGTACATGCTGCAAAGAGAAACTGGAGCAGGTAGACCCAAAGGGCAGTCAGTGGCCCACTGGGTTCTGTGTGATGGATTTTTAAGAGTCATTGTGAATATTCATGGAATGTACAGAATATTTATGAAGTAGGGTGATCCTTTTTCCTTTCCGCATTATGATGGACCAGTTCTCTCTACTAGGATATTTCTTCCCATGATTTTCTCAGAAAGCCCACAAGGGAGGGGGTCAAAACTCAATATAAATATGTAAATTATATTATGATGAATCTTGTTCTTTTTCTAGTGCATGTGTGTGTGTCGATTTCTGGGTTTCTAAAACAATGGAAAGAATGTAACTGCAGCATCAAAGACTGTCAATTGCCAAAGAGCATTCTAAGGCTATGGAGACATAGCTACCAGCGTTCAGCTACGGTTTTAGCTCCCTCGAGTTTAATTCCCTGCTCATGTAGTCCCAGATAAACCAAAATGAAGTGAGTTTTTTACCTAATTTAAACAACAAGCAAAAGTAAAACAGAAGAGCACTTCCAATCTCGTTCATCCAAACAATGAACTGAAGAAAATACTATATAAGGCCAGGGCCTGGGGACAGAGCTCCATGCCTAAAACGCCTGTCTCGAAAGCACAAGAACCTTAATTCAAACTCCAGAGCCCACACTTAAAAAACAAACCCAGGTGTGGTGATACCTGCTTGTAATCCCAGATCTGGGGAGGCAGAGACAGTCCCTGGGGTTTGCTCTGCAGCCAGCCTGGGCTTTTGGGAGAGTTCTTAAGCAATGAGAAAACAAGGTGGATAGAACCTGAGGAATGACACCTAAGGTTGTCTTCTGGTCTCCATGCACACATACTGGCGCACGTGGGCACATGCTCACTTGCACATATTTATCGCTCAAACACATAAAGAAAATAAAAAATGAATACCGATGGCATTATCAATGTTAAGTGTATTGCCTACTTTTTTTTTGTTGCACTATTATTCTTATAATTAGTTGGTGTGTTAGAATGTTAAAATGCTATGTCAAGATAACCTGATGACTTAAGGGAGAAAAAGATGTATTTTAGGGAGAGTTTCAGACTCTGATCACTCAATATCATTGTTTCTAGATCTGTGGTGGGGCAGGACTCCATGACAAAGGGAGCATGAACTACCCAGGATGCCCAGGAAACAGAAGAGAGACAGTCAGGAAGGGACCAGGGCAAATAGACATTTAAAAAAACACCCTTCAATGACCTGCTTTCTCCAATCAGGTTCTACCTAATTTCCATCACTTCCCTTCAAATGAGGGCCCTGCCAATGATGAAGTTAGACCCTACATGAGCCAATCACTTTCCCAAAGCCACTTCTGAACACTGCTGAGCAGAAACCAAGGTTTAAACATATGAGACATCGGAGAGACACTTCACTATCCAGCCTGGTGGCTAGCTTTACTGTTCAATTTGATATAACCTAGACATCGCCTGGAAAGGGAGTCTCAGCGGGAGACTGTCTACAGCGGGTTGGCCTGTGGGCACATCTGGGGGGGATTGTATTAACTACGGTAACTGATGTGGAAAACCCCGCCCATTGCAGGGAGCACCACTCCCTAAGCAAGGAGTCCTGAACTTGTGCAAGCGAAGAGACTGAGCTGAGCATAGGGAAGCAATCAGGTGAGCGTATGCACTCTGATTGTCTTTGCTCTTGGCTGTGAATATGACGTGACTGCTTCCTCTTGCCTTGACCTCCCTGTAATGAGAGTCTGTGTAGTGCGAGCTAAAAAACCTTTTCTCCCCTAACTTGTTTTTAATTCTTTTTAAAGATTTATCTATTTTATTTTATATGTATGAGTGTTTTGCCTGTGTGTAGGTATGTGTACCATGTGCATGCCTCATGCCCTAGGAGGTAGGAAGAGGATGTTAGGACCTCTGGAACTGGAGGAATGAATGGTTGTGAGCCACCATGTGGGTGCTAGGAATTGAACCCACAGCAAGTGCTCTAAACAGACAGCCCATCCCTTGTGCCTTTCTTTCAATCAGGGTATTTTGTAACAACAAAATAAATGAAACTAGGATGCAAACTATGAAAACTATTTTTGTTTGTCTAGAATATTTATCTTTTGAAAGTAAATATATTTTTCAAATGAAATGACATATCTACGATCTACTGCAAAATAAATGAATAGAAGGAGGGATATTAGAGATATGGTAAGCCAGTAAAAAGGGAATAAGATTGAGTGAATCAGCAATTGAAGATAAATGAGGGATATATTGTATCATGTTTCTGTGTTTGATTTTCTATGTATGTCTTTAACCAGTGCAGTGAATGAAATTTTATCAAAGGGTCCAAGAATGGCAATCACGTCTTTGTTTCAGGAGGTCACTATGACTAACTTGTTATGTTTATATTCTGCTCCTGTAATCCCACCTATTTTTCCTGACAGATCCCCCATTTGGAAACTCCCTACCCCTGAGCTATATAACAAAAACCTTATCTCCGTCCCATTCAGGGCTGCTGCCTAAAATCCCGCCTTAGGGTGAGACAGCCAGCTGGCCAGTCCTGGGTACCCCTCTGAAATAAAGCTTGCTTTAATTAGACAGTTGTGGTTTTGGTCTTTCTCCTTGCAATTTTCATATTTAACATAGACACTCAGGAAGTGCTGTCACGTTGTAGAAGTTGTTGAAGATGCGGACTTCTTCTTAGCTTTATTTATTTTTATTTTATGTGTATGGGTTTTGCCTGCATGCCTGTGGGTGCTCACCAGGCGCATGCAAGGCCCAAGGAGGCCAGAAGAGGGCGTCAGATCTCCTGGATTAGAGACTGTGGTAAGCCACCCTGTGGGTGCTGGGACTCAAACTCCGGTGCTCTAGAGGTACAATTAGCTCTCTCAGCCTTTGAACCCTCCCTCTCTCTGGCCCTAGATGTGGGCTTTTTAAACAGACTTGGGATGCCTGGGTTTAAGATTGCAATGAAATTCTCAAATCAGAGAAAAATAAACTTAGAAAAAGACCCTGGGGTTGGAATTTTTCTGCCTAGGCAACAAGACAATTATTCACAGCAAAGAAACAACTCCATATTTGTCTCATTCCTAAGGAAACCGCTGTCACACTCGGGAGACACTCCAAGCAAGAATTGGTCATGGTCTGAAAGATCTCAGATCTCATCTTGTTTCAGTAATTGAATGAAAGTAGCAAAACAGTGTGTCCTTGGTGGGGAGAGAGACCAGGATGCAGAGATTTGGGGATTTTATTGACATGTTTCTTTGGTTTTCATCTGTTCTGCTTTTAGTCTCTTGTGTGGAAAGTGAATTCTTATTAGAGAGCTGTGTTTGAAAGCTGATCTTTCTTTATAACTGAGTAGGTTAAAGGCATCACCACCCAACCATCCAAACCAGAACTCTGGGAGATAGCCAGTCCCTTTATCTCCCTTGGCACAT
The DNA here is from genome assembly GCF_030254825.1 of Meriones unguiculatus. Taxonomy (NCBI): domain Eukaryota; kingdom Metazoa; phylum Chordata; class Mammalia; order Rodentia; family Muridae; genus Meriones; species Meriones unguiculatus. Next base: position 17,176,806 of record NC_083368.1, on the reverse strand, counting down.
TTTCACACATTTCACTCCTTTTCACACATTTTCAGCTGATCACCAGACCCAATAGTTTCACATTCCAGGTATCTCTTGAAAGTGCTTTTTAATCTATATTTTCATAGGTGTTGCCTTACGTCAGGCCCTCAATGTACCACATGACAATTTCCATAGCAAAAAGCAGACTATTTCCCTCTAGTTGTCTCCTCCTTTAATCAACATTCCAGAAATGCAGGCAAATTACCATTTAACACACAAGTCTAAGCGCATAGTTACTCTGAGTAAAATATCCCGATAGCCCTTTCCTGTCTACAGAAAAGATTACAAAGCAGACATGCAAAGACCTTATGGTTTTCCCTTTCCTGCCCATGTCTTCCTATCCTTTGTTCTCCAACCATACTGAAGGGCTGGTTTTCTCCAGTGACTCCCAAAATTCACAAGCTATGAGCCAAGACCTCACAGATTTGAGTTTTCAGGTATTAAAAAATGTTTGTGTGGGCCCCTGAATTCCTTCTAAATTAAGTGCCTGGTTGGGAATGGTGGAACACACCTTTAGCCATAGCAATAGGGAGGCAGAGGCAACCAGAACTCTGTGAGTTCAAGGTTAGACTGGTCTATATAGTGAGTTCTAGGCCAGTCAGGGTTACAGATTGAGACTCTTTGTTTGTTATATTTCTAGACAGGGTTTCTCTGTATAGCCCTGGCCATCTTGAAACTGATTCTGTAAACCAGGCTGGGCTCAAACTCAGAGATCCTCCTGCCTCTGCCTCCTGAGTGCTGAGTTTAAAGGCTTGTGTCACCACCACTTAAGACTCCTGATCAAAACAAAACAAGGCAAGAACAGTGTATTAGGTAGATCCTGAAATACAATCCTCTGCACAGCACACACAGAGTTAAACAATACTGGCTTTGTAAGGTGAGTTCCCCATGCTGACCTTTCCAGCACAGATCATAGCTTTCCAATTCCCCCAGTTACCTGATGAACACTGACAAACAAACAGCTCTTCAGATGACTGAATGAAGAGGGGCCTGCACTGGCAAAGGTAGCTGGGCTGTGGATATCGAGCATCGAACTAGCCAGCCCAGAGCAAGTGACTATGTCCAGAGCAACAGCTCCTCAGGACCAAAGAAAACCTGCTCAGCCTCAGCGTGGTGGTGTAGCTGAGGATCACTCTGAGCCTCAGAGAGGTACAGATGAGGACAGCTCATGAGTTTATTGGTTATTTTTATTGTTGTTGGTGGTGGTTTTTCAAGACAGCATTTCTCTGTGTAGCCCTGGTTGTCCTGGAACTCACTCTATAGACCAGGCTGGCCTCAAACTCAGAGATCACCTGCTTCTGCCTCCCAAGCGCTGGGATTAAAGGTTTGCACCACTGCCGCCTGGCCAAAGGTTAAAATTTAAATATTTCACCGTTAGTAAAAATTTTCAATTTATTGTTCGCTCTTAAAGGAGGGAAGATGTTATCAAACATAATTAATGTTCAGTTTAGAAATTTCAACAAACTTCTACAGCTATGAAGCTATAGTCTCTAGTTGCTAGCTATATCACCTATTAGAGTAAAATATTGATAGATTTTCATCTTCTTTTGCAGACATTTTAAATTAGGCTTCAAAAAGCCTAATAGGTACAATTTTATGTCCACAGCAGTTCTAAATCTGTGCAAGGAAAAAAAAAACAAAACAAAACCCACACTCACCCATTTTGATGTGTATCCCATGCCGCACAAAGGAGAAAAAGGCAGAGGGAGATTTCTAAATTTCATCCAGCAAGTTAGCCAGCTTTCACTGCGATGACATCTACTGGCATAACCAGCACTGAGCACACAGAGGTAACCTGCAAAATGACGCAGCAGCTTTGGAGTGAGTCCCTTTTGACTGCACACTTCAGCACGGGGATGGATTTCTCGAGAACAGAGGCCACCTGCTGTTGCGTGTCTCCAAGGCCTCATATTTTGCTTGTGTCACTACAGATGCTCCAAAGCCTTGTTGGATGACTATAAATGGAATTACCTCTCATTTAACCTTTTTAAAAGCGTGGACTTTAAATCAGAAGACATTGTTAAGAGTGATTGAATTTAAAAAAAAATTGCAAAATCTTCTAAAATATAAATGCTTTGAATGTATAGTTGACAAACATCTTTTTTGTTTGTTTTTGTTTTTCGAGACAGGGTTTCTCTGTGTAGCCTTGGCTGTCCTGGACTTGCTTTGTAGACCAGGCTAGCCTTAAACTCACAGTGATCCACCTGCCTCTGCCTCCCTAGGTGCTGGAATTATAGGTGTGTGCTAACGTGCCTGGTGACAAACATCCTTTAAATTCCAGTAATAATAAAACTAGGTGTTCTGATGCATGTCTGTAATCCCAGTACTTGGGAGGATAAAGCAGGAAGAGCATGAGTTCAAGGCCAGCTTCAGTTACCTAAGCAAGTTTGAAGCCATCTGGGTTAGCTTTGACTGTCAACACGACACAGCCTAGAGTCACCTGAGAAGGAAATTCTTGATTGAGAAACTGCCTAGAGCTGATTGGCCTATGGAGGATTATCTAGATTCTTAACTGATATAGGAGGGCCTGGCCTACAGTGGGCAGCACCATTCCCTAGGATGGTTAGCTATATAAAAAGCTAACTGAACATGAGCAAGCCAAAAAGCAAGCTAGAAAACAGTATTCCTGTTCCTGATTCTGCTTTGAGTTCCTGCCCTGACTTCTTCAGTGGTGTATTGTGACCTATAAGTGTAAACCAAATAAATTCTTTCCTTTGCTAAGTTGCTTTGGTCAGAATATTTTAATCACAGCAACAGAAAGCAAACTAGAACACTGAGCTATATGATCTCTGTCTCAAGAAAATCAAAACAAAATTCTAATAATAAAATGACTCTCACCTCCCAGAAAATATCAGACAATTGTTGGTATATTTTTTTAAAAACTTTTTTATTTACATTCTTTATATCTCTTTCTCCCTACTCCACCCCAATTCATTCCAACACCCCAATACCAGGTAGGAGAGAGAAAGGGTTAGTGGGCGAGGGAACTCAGTTTTCTTAGCTGACTCCTGTTGGTTAGGGTCACTGGGTTCCTTAGAGCCAGTCCAGTCCTTGTTTCAGGAATCTCCAACTTCTTGTCTCACTGCATCAATAGCAACAGGAGCCACGGGAGTGGCTGGGGGGTTGGAAGCAGCAGCAGTCCTGCTCTTTCTCAGAGGTTTTTACACTCTCTGGGCCCTGGCATTTATTCTCTCTCCAGAGCCCTCAGAGTTAAACTATCTGCAGCTGGGAAAGATCTCCTCTCAGAGCCTGAATCAGGCAAAAGTCTGCTCCTGGGGACTATCTGACCCAGTCCCACATCCCACACCTGGGACAAAAACAGAAACATGTTTATATCCACAAACAGACAATTTTATGAAGTTCCTAAATCTCTTCTCAAATATAAACTTACAAGCCTCAGAGCCAGGAGGAAGAAATGTGTTTTAAGATACTCTGAAATGCATCCAAGTGGTAATAGCTAAAAACCCAGTGGAGGCTTTTCAGGATGCTAAAGTCCCGACCACCAACGATACCAAACACTGGGGCAGAAGTTGGACAGCCAGAATGCCTACTCAGCGCTCACAGAATGGAAGGCGGTACAGGTACTTGGAAGACAGTCTACTAGCTTCTCCCAAAGTCAAACACATCCCACAAAATGGCCAGAATACCATGCTCATGGTATCACATTTAAAGTATTTGTCCACCCAAAGATACGCACAGATATTTATATCTGTTCTACTCATAATCATTACCATCTGAACAACAATGTCTTCGAGCGGGCAGACGAAAGAAAAAACTGGTACACGCGTCTAAAATGTTGCTAACCAATGAAACCATGAAGCGTTGGGTGAACCTTAAAGGCATGCTGCTCAGTGAAAGAGCTGATCTGGGATGGTGCCTATCGATGATGCTGGGTATGGCACATTCGGAAAAAGACAACACCATGGAGACAAAAGAAAGTCAGCAGTTGCCAGGAGCTGGAGGGGGTCGGGGGAATAGGGAGCATAAGGGATGTAAAAGGCAGCAAAAGTGACTGGGTGGTTCCCCAATGTGGATGCATGTTCCCACACATTCGCCAAAACTCAACACCTGCAGCACAGCCTGAGCCCTAAAGCGGCACTATGGATCCGTATTGGCTCATCAACTGTAGCAGACGTCCTGCGTTAACTCAGGATGTTCACAGTGGGGAAAACTGAGGAGTGGGGAGAAATGAGGATTTATGGAAACCACCCTTTCTTCTCCAGCTTTCTGCATCTAAATCTGCTCTAAATTATCTATTAAATTAAAAATGAAAGGAATCAATTTTTGTTCCATTGGATATATTTTAGGGTTTATTTGTTACATTTCTTTAAAAACTCCTGTCAGCTCATGAGTAATGAACTCAACAGGTTCACAGTTACTCAAATGTTTTCCCCTATAACAATTTAAATGGCAACTATCATCTATCATGGGAATTTATTTGGAGCGTGCTCCTGTAATCAAGCCTCTAACAGAAGGGCTGTTCTGCCTGAAGAAGCCTCAAGGAGGAAAATCTTTGTATGTAATTTTTGGGTTGATAAAATTAAACACTTCACTTGGGGAGCTTTTCATTGTGGTGTCCCTTGGTACTGAAACCTGCCATTCCCAGAAAGTGCTATAAATCCACGGTGAATTGCCAGGGTGATAGAGGAGGCCTACTCCCTCACAGCTCCTGCCAAGAGCTGTCAGGAGCAGCCAGCTAACACTGCCAAGAAATGCTTAATGGAGTTCTAATCCCCAGATGCTGGTGAAAACTAAAAATTGTTTCTGGTTTGTCAATTCAGTTTTAAAAACTCTCAGGCTTTGAAATTGACTACCATTTCATCCTAGTGATGGCCGCTTGGCAGGTGATGGTCCCAGCACGTCTTCATGGGAATCCCTGTATCAAGAATACTGTCTTAATCACTGCTCGGTTGCTGTGAACAAACACCATAACCAAGATAAAACCTTTAAGAAAGCATTTAACTGGGGGCTTGATTATAGTTTCAGAGATTTAGTCCATTATCATCACGGCAGGGATCATGAGGCACACAAACAGACATGGTGCTGGAGCAGTAGCTGAGAGCTACAACCTGATATTCAGGCTGAGGGGGAAAGATTGGGCTTGGCAAGGGCTTTCAAAGCCTCAAAGCCAACCCTCAATGGCATCTTTCCTCCAACAAGTCTACACCTTTTAATCTTTCTAATCCTTTCAAACAGTTCCATTCCATGGTGACTAAGTGTTCAAATATATGAGCCTATGTGGAACATTCTTATTCAAACCTCCATACCTCCTAATGCTGAAACATCGTTAGGCTGTCTTAACAAGCTCAGAGGGAAGTAGACATTGGGGTGATGGCCTGTGCCATCTCAGGATAGCAATTCATCCTTCTGTCTGAGCTATTGTCATAATAAAAATTTCACAGAATAACAACCTTCTGCTCCACTCCAGAGCACACCTGAGAAGGTCTAGTCTTGAGTTGTTAGTCAGAGGTGTTCCAGAGACCCTCAAAACAATGCAGACTGTTGCCATGGCTCTTGGTTACCCATCAGAACTTGATGGTAAGTCCCTAAGGACACCACACATTTTGGTCACAGGACATGAAAGGATCAAGTTGCTACTGACTATGAAGCTGCCTCTCTTGCTGGATTGTTTCCACAGTAGCAGAGGGCACTGTGCAGGCAGCTGGAGGGGGAGTCATCAACAGTTCTTATAGTAAGACACAACCATGGGTTCAATAGCAGCACAAATGTTATAGGGTAAGCAACTACTTTATTATTATTATTTTGTAGCATTTAAAGTCTATAAGAGAAAAACACCTGCCTGATATATAAATATGGTCAAGAACCAGTGGCTGGGGACGTTACAGCCCTAAAGGAGAACCTACTTCTATTTTCTAAATGGACATAGTATCAAAGTGTCCTCTAACTTTACACTTTACATCTATAGATTAGAACGGTTCTCAAACCTCAGCAAAGAAGTTTCTTTGTGCAGTGAATGGAAGTTAATGCAGACACCCATGACTGAATCTCCTCCACGAATGGGGCATCTCTCACATACCCTACCCTGAAGGCTCTGGGGCCACCAGGGAAGAAGGAGCAGAAAGATTGCAAAAGCCACAAGTTGGAAAGAACTAGGCACAAACAGGACACTGTAGGACCTCTGCACTCATGAACTCATAGCAGCTGTGGCTGCCTGCAGAAGATCAAGCTAGTCAACATTCCAGCATGTAGAGAGATACAGTTTACAACCCTTCACTACTAGCTGAGGAGCTACTGACAGCTAACAGCCTCTGTGGGAGGGAGAATCTGTTTTCTTTGAAGGTCTGACCCCCTAAAATATCAACCATGCTCCATTGAATTTCCCTAGATCTTAGTTAGGGTTTATATTGCTGTGAAGGACACTGTGACCACAACTCTTGTAAGGAAAACATTTAATTTGGCTGGCTTACACTTTCAGAGACTTAGTCCATTATCATCATGGTTGGAAGCATGGTGACACACATGCAGACATAGTATTGGAGAAGAAGCAGAGAGTTCTACATCTGGATTGGCAGGAAGCATGAAGAGAGAGTGCCGCTGGGCCTGGCTTGAACACCCGAAACCTCAAAATCCACCTCCAGTGACACACTTCCTCCAAATAGGCCACACCTACTCTAACAAGGCCACACCTCCTAATAATGCCTTGTGGGTCTATGGGCCATTTCTATTCAAACTACCATACCCCATATCCATGAGTATGTGGGGAGCACAAGGTGGACTGGGTAGGTCATTTTGTAAAGAGGTCATGAAGTTGAAATTGGAGGGTGGATCTAGGAATGGTAGCGAATCAATACATTGTATGCATGAATGAAATTGTCAAAAATTAATAAAAACATGATAGGTTCTAAAAGAAATAGAGTCATAATGAGAGGTTGTTTGGTGCCATTTAGAATTATTTGAACTAAATAACTCACCCACATAATAGCATTTTAAGTCTGTTAATCGAGAGAAGACAATTAGAGAATGAGCCTCGGACAAGAGGCTAGAGTACATGTGTCTTAGTTACCGCTCTACGGCTGTGAAGAGACAGCATGGCCAAGGCAACTTATAAGAGACAGGGTTTATCTGAGGACTTGCTTACAGTTTCCGAGGGTTAATCCACAGCTAGTGTAGAGAAAAACAAGGCATCAGACAGGCAGGTGCAGAGCTGAAGCAGTAGCTGAGAGTTTACATCCAAATCATCAGGCAGGAGACAAAGATAGAGAGAAGAGAGAGAGAAAGAAGAGAGGGAGAAGAGAGAGAAAAAAGAGACGAGAGGGATCAAGCCTGGCCTCAGCTTTTGAAACCTCAAGGACCACTCCCAGTGACACATGGTCACACCCCCTGATCTTTCTTAAACAGGCCACCAACCGGGAAACAAACATTCAAGCATATGAGCCCACAGAACCGTTCTCATTCAAACCACCACATGTTGTAAATGACAGCTTAGAGATCAGACGGACTCTGATTGGTTTTACGCCATAAAGAATGAGCCCTGGGGAGACATGAGAACATCAGAAAACTACAGACGGACAGTGACCAATTTGTTTTATTAAAAAGAAAGCTTGGCAAAGCTGGGCAGTGGTGGTACCTGCACCCATCTGGGTATAACCTGGCCAGGCCTATGACATCGCTAACTTGCAGCTCTCTCATCTGTGAAATGGAAACATGACATCACATTGTAAGACTTAAAAATGTTTGTAAATGGTAAATGTTCTTACCTTAATAGCTGCTGGTATTCACTAAATTAGCCATTATTGTTACCATCATTGTTGTTACTATATTACTGTTATACAATATAAATGTAGGGCATGGTGATAAGAGTCCTTGCTATTTGGGGTTGTATTTGTATGCTTTTCTTCAACAGGAGGTACAGCTCCTACCTTATGTAAGAAGACTTCTATTATTCTGCCTTCAAAAATCTATTGAAACGGAATAGTAAAGAATTTGGAAAAATAACATGTTTTGTGTTAAAATGCCATGAACCAAAGAATGGCAGTTATTTCTGCAAGTGAAAAGATAAAATCTTTTGAGCCTGACCTTTTGCTCGAGCCCTGGGGCAAGAAGACAGAGACATTGGTTACTGAGGCAAATTCTCTTCAAGCATGGTGACTCAGCAGCTTGGCTGGCCCACACAGGCCCACTGCAGCCACTCTGGGCTCAGGCTCCTGCTCTAGACACTGTGGCTACAGATCCACCTTTTCCAGTACCGTTACAATGCCAAATTTGTTCAATGAGCAGGCAGCAATTTGCAGAGGGAAGGAAGAGTCTGCCTCTGGGGATGAGTCATAGTTGGCCATATTTACATGGTCTGATCGCACAGCCGACGCTTTACCAGGGAGAAAAGGCGTGAGAGGACCACAGTGAAGCTCCATGGTGGAGCATGTATTCAGCCTATCGGGCGGCCCTGGACTCAGCTCCAGCGTCACTAAACAACAAGAAAGCTGCTGCTTAACCAGCAACATGACGATATGCAAATTATTTTGTCTCTGAGCCTCCTTTTTTAAATAGGATAAGCAATACTACCTAGTAGCATTTGTGGCAGGGACCAAGTATATACACAAAACATACATTCCTCTTGATTTCCCTTTGGCTGTGCAGACCCAGGGCACGTAGGGAAAGTTTTAGTCCAGTAACTGTATATCTTGTATCACATAGTTGAGACTGTCCTGGGTGACAAAAGTTTACCTTAGGCTTTGATAAATAAAGACCCATCCCTGTGGCCGCCTCCTCCTCCCTCTCCCTCTCCCTTCCCCTTTTCCCCTCCTCAATTTAGACATGATCTTGTTCAAAGCTCCTACACTACATGTACCCCAGCTTACCTGGGGGAGCTCACAGCCCCTCAAAGCTCTGGCTACTTCCACGGGTAAGAGAAATTCAAGAGCATGTCTACGATTTTGGTGAATTGTGGCCCTCAGGTCCCCTCAGCTCTCGTGTCCTCGGACGTCGCTTCTTCTTTCAGGTCAAACTTGGGACTTTCAAGTGACTTTCCACAGCATCAAAAGCAAAATCCCCCAGACCTGCCGTTCCTGAGTCCCCACACCTCAGGAAGGACAAGAAGACGTATGCTCAGTGGGCAGGCATTGTTGTTCACAGAAGATGCACTGACTACACTGTTGGGTTTTCACTGGTTTTGCTTAAGTGTAGCCTCGTTTTAACTTCTGTTTGGCATTGCATTTATTTTAAATTTTACTCTGTGCACATACTGAAGTCAACAGCAGCTATTCGGAAGCTGTTTTCTTCTACCACATGGGTCCTGGGGATTGGGCTCAGGCAGTCATGTCTGGCAAAGGCCTTCACTCACTGAGCCCTCTCAATGGCTCCAGCCTTGTTTTATCGCCTTGGTTCCTTCCTCCCAGCATTACTCCATTTTTTTCTCTCCCTCTCTCTCTCTCATTTCTTCATCTTTTTCAAGCATGTCGCATTATCCCCACTCCAGCCCCAGACCTTGACCACACCCGACACTCAAGCCCTCAGCGAAGCTTTTATCCCTCTCCCATGTGTGACCTTCTCTTATGAGCTACATCTCAGAGCGTGTGCGCAAGCTCTGAAGCTCACTTCTAATGGATAAAATCCGGTGAGGATAATGAAATGTGGCTTTTGAAGCTATATTGCTGGCAGACTCCCTCAGCAGACTCTCCCTGCTGGCCTAATGAAGTAATCAGCCACACATGCCAAGAAACTGGACATGTCTGCTAGGAACTAGTTGGTCACCAGGAACTGGGGGTAGTCTACACGCAGCAGGAAGCCTGGGTCCTCAGACTTATCAAGGAAGCGCATCCTGCCAGCAGTCCTTAAGAGTGTGGAAATGTCTTCCCCAGCCCAACTTTCGGATGAAGCCACCCCTTCATCTGCAGTCAAGGGAGACTCTGAGGAAAGGGCCAACTAAGCTAGGCCTGACTCCTGACCCACGGGGAGTCTGTTGCTTTAAGCTGCTAAGTTTGTAGTGATTTCTAATGTAAGAACAGCTAGCTAATGTATCTTTTATTTATTTAGCAAGATTTTTTTGCCAAGTAAGAACATTTTTTTCTATTAAAAACAAAGCAAAAAACAAAAACAAAAACAAAAAAAAACAAAGAACACAGGGCGTGGTGGCACACACCTTTAATACCAGCACTCAGGAGGCAGAGGCAGGTGAATCTCTGTGAGATTGAGGCCAGCCTGGTCTACAAAGCTGCTCCAGGACAGCCAGGGCTCTATTACACAGAGAAACCCTGTCTCAACTCCTCTTCACCCCCCCCAAAAAAAAAACAGAGAAAGCAAAAGAAACAACAAAGTATCTAAAATGTGTTATGACACTGCAATTACAATAACTTATCTATTATGCAAATGCAATTTTATAAATGGCAGCTCAGAAAAATTTAGTGAGCATATTAACTCAGGGGGGTGAAGGTGTGACTGGAGTTTAGGAAGAAGACTAGAGTAGAATGAATGGGGAATGCTCCCCTCCCACCCACCCAGTCCAGGGCCTAAGGGAAGAGAAAGCGAGCAGTTATGAAAAAGCAAGCAAGGACTACATGAAGGGACTCCTGCCCCGTGGGCGGACACAGCCTGTGGCCACCTGGGAAGAAGCAGGGTAGAAGGACAATCATACCATCCCAATCCTCCTGTCTCCTCCCAGTGCCCTGCCCAGGTGGCCTTTTTCAGGGCATGGGACAAGGTGGAAGAAAACAGAAAGCAGTTCTGCAGGACCCTTCAAAGGAATCTAACACATGCTTGCCCAAGACTTCACACGGAGTTGGGAACCAAAACGGCAGGAGAATTGATGCCTTTGACTTTAGCCTCATCTGGGCCAAGGGTACGCTCTGGACGATGGGCCTGGTAGAGTCTGGGGACACATGTTACTTGAAGGAACTTCTCCTTTTAAGTAATGCCTAGTATGTGTTACATCATCAATACAATTTTGCCAAATAAATAAAATGATCAAATAATGAAAGGAGTCTGGTTGACTCACTAGCCACAATAATTCTGCCATGCAGGCTCACAGGCCTCCGTAGTGTACACAGGGACATTAAAGCATGTAGTCAGATCTATGCGGTCAGACACTGTGTTTCTAGACACAGATGACTAAGCCCATGGGACTGGAAGCAAGTTGATCTGGCTCCCAGCGCCTTTTATGCCCTATTTCCAAATTCCGCTCAGCAAACCTCTGCTGAGGAACTGCCCTATGTCATGTACCACGGCTGCTATGACATTGTTAAGATGCTATATTTACCTCCAAGGGCTTTATCCTAACTTCACTGACAGACGCTCACTCTAGCTCCCTTATCTAAAAATGCAGAAAACGTCTACAGCATTTCCTTTTTGCTTTTATTTTTTAATTTTACGTGTATGGGTTTCTTATCTGCAAGTATGTCTGTGCATCATGTGTGTGCGGTGCGCACAGAAGCCAGAAGAGGGTATCAAAGCCCCTGGAACTGGAGTCACCAATGACTGTGAGCCACGGTGTGGACACTCGGAATGAACTTCGGCCCTCTGTAAGAGCAGGCCACTCTGAACCACAGGCATCACTTCCGTTCCCCGCCCTCTTTCTTTTTAATAGCATTGGTTTATAGGTAGGTTTCCCATGGTTGCTACGAAGAAAATAAAATGACCTCTAGGAAAGCAGGTAAAATTAAGACACATGTAAATGAAGCACAATGGCAATAAGGAAGCACCACATACCTGCCAGAGTGGTTGAAATCCCAGACAGCAGAGGCTGGCTGAGACATGGAGGAACAGAGGCCTTATTTACTGTTGGTAGGACTACAAAGTTGGGTGGCACTTCAGGAAGCAGCTGGAACTTCTCACAAAATTGAACGTGTCTAATATATGATCTTACCACGCAGAGCGAGCTAAAGGACTTCTCCTTCCCCTGTAGGGTCAGATTTTCCAAAAACCTACTTTATTTAGGGTTCTTAAACATCTCTTCTTCCCTTCCAACTTCCCCCTCCCCCCACTAGTTAGGAGAAAAAGCAGGTTAGTAAGAATAAGGGATGCAGACATCTCTAGCTACTTCCTGCTGGTTAGGGGCATTGGGGTTTTTTGGGGGGGAAATACCAATCTCAGCGGTCTGTGTTCCAGTAGTCCAGATAAACAGCAAACCAGCAATCTAGCAAATACAACAGCAACCTCAGCAGCAACCTCAAAGCGTTCTCTGGAGCAATTCTCTCTAGGAGCATCTCCAAGTCAAAAAGCCAAGAGATGCAAAGAGATCTCTCTCTGTTTTGGGGCTGTTTTATATCCTCCCAAAGTCTTTACAGGAAGTTTTTCAGTCGTCAGAAAATATGCCCAGCATGAGAGCGCTTCCAGCTGACAGACATCAGATGCCTTTTTGAGGGTGGGGGTGGGGGGAACACTGTTTTCCTGAGGGGGGAAAATACAAAAAAAAAAAAAAATCTACATCCCACACTTGGGGCATCCACTACATTCCCCTGACCACCTGCCTGTAAAGCAGCCTTGACATGGCGTCTTAGGTTTCCTTGGGTAAGGGAAGGGTTCATTTCATCTTATGCTTCCACCCAACTAACAGTCCACCCCTGAAGGATGTGAGGGGAGAATGAAAACAGGGCGGGAACCTGGAGGCAGGAGCAGAGGCAGAGGCCATGGAGGAGTGTGGCTTACTGACTTCCTCACTATGGCTTGCTCGGCCTGCTTTCTTATATCGCCAGGACCACCTATTGCCCAGCAGTGGCAGCACCAGCAAGGGCTCATCAATCACTGGTTAAGGAAATGCACCACAGGCTTGCCTATAAGCCAATCTAATGGGGCATTTACTCAACTGAGGGTCCTTCTTCCCATAGGACTCTGGCTTGTGCCAGGTCGACATAAAACTAGCCGGCACACCTGGAGGAAATGACAGAGCAAAAAAGAAAAGAAAAGAAAAAGTTGCAGCTGGCTATCATTAGAATCAGTCTTTCAGAGACTTCTAAGGACCTCTGTCCATTTATAACAAAATACTTAAATTTGATGAACTGTAAATGATAACGAATTATGGCTTATAGCAAAAATAAACACACAAACAAAAACCGAAAGAGCCAAATCTCAAAGGCCATGATACCATTAACATCTCCTAGGTTCATAAAGGGCCCAGAAAGGATCTGTTGCCCCAGTTCTCATCAGTCATCTGCTTTCCTTGTAACCAGGAGCCACTTGATAGAGCTAAAATTGAGCATCAATATGTCTGCACTATGGATGACTGAGCACATAATCCCAGCCTTGTGGGGCTCCATGTGAGATTAAGACTTCAGAGAGCAGAGAGTAGACGACACAGTTCACAGAATGCTATCTCTCTCTTTAAGCAGGCTCAAAAATATGTGTGGTGCCCTCAGAGTCTGGGCTGTCCCACAAGCTTTGCATCCGTACAATTGTGTCACTCCGGACACAATCCTGTCAAAGTATAACGGAGGCTCTTGTGTCTGCACAGTCAGATAACAGAAGCAGCAAGCTCCGCCTTTCCTTCTCTTTGTTGAAGTCAGCTCCTCTCCCAGATTTGAGCAAGTCTGGATGAATTTTCTGATCGGTTTGATATCCCCTGCAGGAAACCTTTCAACAGTGCATGCTGGGTAGGATTGTATGAGCTGAACAATACACAGGGAGTGCTTTCAAGATCTCACCAGCCCTGAGGAGCAAGTACAGCGTTCATTCTAAGTCACTTCTGCTCTTAGAATATCTTTTGGTGTCATTTGTTTAAGCTAAGCTCTCGGTATGTAGCTCAGGGTACCTCAAACTTGTGATCTTCCTGTCTGAGCGGCCCACACTTCTGGGATTGCTGGTGTGTACGCCTCTGACCCTGTACCCACAGCACTATCTCCCCAGGCCCACTTTGAGCTCTTTTAAAAAGGCATGTTGAAAAAAAAAAAAAAAAAGGGAAGAGGAAAACACTTGCATTTTTAAAGCTGCCACTGCTGTTACACTGACTAGTTACATTAGTTACATTAGTTACTAGTTAGAGGCTCAAACTGAAGAGTGTTTCAAATAACCGTGCAGCGGTCTCCCTGCCTCGGTCTCCTGAGTGAAAAAGGCTGATCATGATGAGGGTTCAAATATGAGCCGTCCTTCACAGCTTCACTTGTTGAACAGGTGGGTCCCACCCGCTGGTGCTGTTTGGGGAGTTTGTGGGAACGTTGGGAAGTGGGGCCTGCCTGGGGGAAAGAGAACCGTGGGCATGTTTCGAAGGTTCAGCCTGGTCTCCCACCTTCTCTCTCTCTCCCTGTCCTCCGTCCTGCATGCCAGAAGTGAGCAGCTGGCCTCTCATCACCATGATATTTGGCCCAAGTTCAGAGAACCAAGCAATGATAATCTAAACCGTCTAAAACCATGAGCCAAAATGAGCCCTTTCCTCTTTCAACATGTTTATGTCAGATATTTGGTCACAGTGATGGCAAAAAATAACCAATACAGACAATTGCTACCCAAGAAATGTGATTTTGGCTGTGGTTTGGAGTGGTGGTGGCGGAATTATTTGGTGGAGGAATTTGGAAGAGTTCAGAGGTACAGGCTGGAGATACCCTCGCACGCTGTCTCTGAGCTTTACTTGATGGGAACTCCAGGGAAAGCGTGGAGGATAAGAAGACCAACGGTTGTGCAGACATTGGAGGCTTGCTCAGTGCTTTCAAATAGGAATTGTACTAGGTGCTATGCTTGCTGCATGTTGGGAATTTGTCTGCATTGTGCCCCTGTCCTGACACCTTATCAGAGAGGAATTCTAACAGTCCAGCATGCAGGCTATGGCGTTGATATTGATGGATGCTTTTAGAGAGTTTACAGTAGGAGCAAAAAGTAGAAGGAAAAAAAACACGTCAAAACTTGTAAAGTTGGGCCTAACGAAGTTACAGTTTCTGAAAAGATTAGTGCTGTAAACACAAGCTGAGGACTTTGCGCTCAGATAGTAAGAAAGATGCCTTGAGGGTGCCTCAGGAACTGGCCAGACCCCAGCCATTATGGGCTTGAAGGAATGAGTGTGTAAACTTATTTGAAGCCTCCCCTTGAGAGTCCCCCAGAGAGCTGTGCTCCCACAGCTGCCCAGGAACTCAGAGATCAATGCAGCCATGGTGCAAAGAAAAGCCCGGCTACTGCTCAGGCTGACCTTGGCATTATGGTTTTACAATCATGCAGAATATAAGAATTATAGAGCCATGAGGACTTCTCCAGAACCGCATGTCAAAGGAAAGTCTGGGTGGGCATGAGTGTAAAAACCTAAACTCCAATGGGGAGTCCATGGAGCATCTGTTAAGCCACAGGCAACAAACAAAAGCAGCCCAAGAGACTAGTCTTGTGGCTTATAGCCAGGAAAGCTGTAGGGGCAGGGCTGACCAAGTCTGTGGGGGCACATTCCAGGTGCTGCACATGGAATTAGAGGATTTAACGTTTTCCTTGTTAGGTTTTGGTCTCACTTTTGTCCAGTCATTTCTACCCTCCCCCTTTGGAATGGAATTGTTTATTCTGTGCATGGTATCTTGGAAATATGTGGCTTTCATTTTGATTTCTCAGAGGCTTATAGATAAGTAATTGCCTTGAATCTCGGTAGTCTTCGGACTAACTTTTGAACAGTCTTGGAAGTGGTAAGAATTTGGAAACTCTTGGGCGTGGAGAGATGACCCAATGGTGAAGAGCACTTAGTGCTTTTCCCAGAAGACCGGGATTCAGTTCCTAGAGCCCACATGGTGGCTACCATCTCCAGTTCCAGGATATCTGATACCTCTTCTGACCTAGGTGAACACCTACACACACATCGTACACATATGTCAACTCACCCACACAAACATACTCATAAAAATTAAACAAATAAATAAAGACTATGTGTAAAAAGACCTTAAAAATAAAAATAATTTGGGGACTCTGGAAGTTGAATTAAATACATTTTTATTATGAGCCTGCAGACCAGGAGTGAAATGTTGTGGTCAGAATATGCAATGTCCAGCCACAGGGTCATGCAATCAACATTTGACCTCCAGCTGGTGGCGCTGTTCCGGGAACTTGTGGAAACTTAAGAGGCCAGGGTGGTGCTGACAAACACAAGCCTCAGGAGACGTGCTGTTTAAGCTTAGCACGGTCACCCTTCTCCCCCTCATCTTCTCTCCTGTGAAGTTACTTCTCCTGCACTATACACCCCCACCTCCCCTCATGCTCTGCCAAGAACACTGGACCAAGCAATCAGGGACCAAGTGAACTCTCTGAAACCAGGAGCCAAGAACGCCCTTCCTCTTCTGAGTTGCTTCTGTCACACATTTAGCCACAGGAAAAAAGAAACTGATACAATCATAATCTTTAAGTACTTAGAAACGACAACTTTGCCATATCATAGTCTTGTAATTATTTTAGATAATTCGTAATAGAGACAAAGCAGACACCAATATTACATTGATCATCAGCTCTGCAAGATTTAAGTTGTTAAAGGATTGAATCTCAAGTGAATTTGAAATCTGATCACACTGTGCAAAATTATTTAACTTCAAACCACTAGTTACTAAATTGAAACCGTGTTATAATTAAAGCTCACTTTGCTTTTAACGAATGGCCTTTCAGATAGACTTGACCCTTTGAAATGCATTTACTTTTTATTTTACATGTATGTTTGTGAGCACATGCAGGGAAGCCAGAGTACAATGTTCAGAAATGGGTTTTCTCCTTCTACAATGTGGGTCCTGGGAATTGAACTTGGGTTGTCAGGGGTGGTGGTAAGTGACTTGATCGACTACACCATCTCCCTGGTCCCTAGAGTTGAGCTTTTGGTACATGGTTTTTCTGAACAAAAGGATTCATACCTCCGTGTGTTCCGTGTCCAGCAGCTACAAACCTCCGTGGTAGGATATCCTGGCCTAAGGATAGATTAGAGACTTCCAGCTCTAAGTCGTCTCTGTGAAGTGACTCAGAAATGTAGATTATTGCTTTGCAGAAATTTAGGATGCACTTACGTGACCTGAGAATCTCAGTGAGATAGAGATGCTGTTTTAGCCGAGCTGGAATGAGACCTGAGATTCTGCATGTCTAACAAGCAAAATGATACCAGCCACATGGCTGTTGAACTACAAATTGCACTGCAAAAGTTGAAAAGGTATTTTCTCTGTGTGGCAATTCTTTTTCCTTCATTTCTGGGTGACGGTCCATTTCTCACTTTCTTGGAACCATAGCTACTTCTACTGATGCTTCTTCCCCGCGTGTGTTTTTCTTGTAGACAGACAAAGAAATAAAGATATTTCTGTGTTGTATAATTAAACTGTCAGGGGAAAAATGTGAAAAAGAAGAGATTATTGGAACCCTTATTATTGGAACTGCTTGTGGGAGTGCTAACTAATACAACTATTAAGGTAATCAATGTGGAAGTATATAAGAAAATGAAAAACAACTACCATCTGATATAACTATACCACTCCTCAGCATATGACCAAAGGTCTCCATATCCTACTACAGAGATACTTGCTCGTCCATGTCCATTGCTGCCCTATTTACAATAGCAAGGTAACGAAGCCAGTCTAGATGTCCATGAACACAGGAATGGATGATGAAATATGATTCATAAACAAAACAGAAATTTTATTCAGCCACAAAGAAAAAGGAAATTTGCTCGATCTGAAAATTACGTTAAGCAAGATGACCCAAATTCAGAAAGACAAAAACACATACTCTGTCTCTTATGTGGATCCTAGACTGTGAAGCACACATGTGCATACATGCATGTGTGCATGTGAACACTCAGATATGCCTACACGTGCACATGTTTGCACACACGCACACGCACTCGTACACTCATATATAAATGGGTGTGTGAATAAAACCTAAAAAAAAAACAAAACTATAAAGGAGTCTAAGAAATGGCAAAAATAGATGGTGAGAAAGGATAGGGGTAGACAAAAGGACATGTGAGTCATGAAGGAGGAAGAGTTTGGGAGGGGCAGGGGTGTCAGGGAGATGGGGGAGGAATCACAAAGCTCTTTGTTCCAAAATGCCCTAAGGATGAGCTATGTCAGCCCTGCAGTCTGGGACCTCAGTCTACAAGTCTGTGCCACTCCAGGACCCAGATCGGCCAACACTGAAGAGCTTCCTGCACCCAGCAGAGCAAAGAAACCACAGACAACATTAGTAACACAGCCAGAAACTGGAACCGATTGAACCCAAGGGACTGTGATTCGGATCTAATAGGCATCTGGGTTTCCCTCATTAGCAGTCAGCTCTGGTTGCTCAACTGGACACCAACTAGCCTTCAGGATTCTAATACAAGCTTGTGTGTACCCAGAGCAGCTAGGTAGCTTTAGAGATATGCAGGCCAATAACTAACCTACCATTGGGGCTGCTCTGCCAACACATTTCAACCAAAAGAGGAAATATGAACTTTAAGAGAAGCTTGTCCTGCAAGATGGTTGAGCAGATAAAGGACCTTATCTGGCAACCTGAGTTTGATCCCCAGAACCCACGTGGTAGAAGGAGAGAATTTACTCCTGCTGGTTGCCCTCTTGTGGTTCTCCTCTTCCCTGGGGGGGAGGGAAGGTGTTGGTCACCAGCCTACAAAGGCCGGAGGAGCAGAAGGCAAAGGTGGAAGTCTTGGAAGGCCTGAAGCCCGATAGAAATGACCTCCAGGAACCACTTCATTCAAGGAGAACACAAGCTCTATAGCCCCTAGGGAGTGGGTGGTGCCCCCAGGATAGGGTACATAATTTGTTAGAACTAGGCATTTTAAGGATGCTTGATTTGCATTAAACATCATGGTCCTATCATATAAACAGGAACACAGCACTTCATTATCCTACAGGCTAAGGGAGGGGAGAGCTAGCAGGGAACTGTGTTAAAGGCCGTATATCAGACGTGGTTAGAGACACCTGTGTCTAAAAACACTCTCCAGATGAGGTCAGGCAGAGAGTAGGAGGCCCTGCTGGGGAGAGGGAGTCCTCCTTCTAGTGCCAAGCTCAGAATGGCTGTCGGGACGGGGGACTGTAACCTCAAGCATCAGGGCCCTTCCAACACCCTCTGACCTACATATGTGAGCTGCGCTGTCACATATGTGAACGAAGCCATGCATGAATGCACACCCACACATAGACACACACACACATACACACACACACTAAAGAAAGGGAGGGAGGGAGAGAGGGAAGGCGAAAGGGAGAGAAAGAGAGAGAGAGAGAGAGATAGGTTAAAAATGAAATTAAGATTGTTGGTAGTCTTGTCTGGCACACCTTGCCAGGTTTTCTTTGAAATACCTTACAACTCGGTTAAATTGTAATGAACGAATAATACTACAAAGATTCTTCTGTGTAGAAACACAAATTACCAGTGGAATGCAATTACTTACTGTCCTTTGTAAAGATGTATTTTGTACCTGTTTGTAAATTCATTCCAGCATTTATTATTCTCTCTGGTTCTTTGATAAAATTCTAACAAATCACTATTTTTTTTCACTAATTAGCTAAATAAAACCTTTCACATTGATTTTATACCTATATAAGAAAGTCATGTGGTTATAATAATCTTTTAAAATGTTATTCTTTAGTCAGACATATAGTTACTTGAAAAGAAATTTTTGTCTTCTTTACTAACTGCTTACGTTGATAAGAAGAAAGTCAACAAATCTATTGCTTTTTACCATTCTCTTGTCCAGTGGGAACGCCTTTGATTTGGTCCCATCACCCTGCCAGCATCCATTCTAATACACATTTGCACATTTTAAGAACCCTCTTTTTCAGCCCAGCATGGTGGAGCACGCCTTTAATCCCAGTACTCAGGGAGGCAGGGGCAGGTGGATCACTGTGAGTTCCAGGCCAGACTGGTCTACAAAGTGAGTCCAGGACATCCAGGGCTGCACAGAGAAACCGAGTCTCAAAACAAACAAAAACCACACACACACACACACACACACACACACACACACACACAGAATCCAGAATCCTCCTTTTCTAGGGCTGAGTAATCAATCTTTCAGTGGGTGAGGAGTTTGCTTCATGACACGGGGACCTGAGTTTGATCCCCAGAACTACTTAAAGTGATGTGTATCTGCAATAAAAGTGCTTCTCTTCTGAGATAGGAGGTGCAAAAAGGAGAACTCCAGAAGCCCATGGGCCAGCTAGGCTGATGTGCAGAGCACCAAACAAGAGGTTTTTCTCAAACACAGTGGAAGGTGAGGACTGATACCTAAGGTTGTTGTCCTCTGACCCCCACAAACATGTTGGGGGGGTGTTGCACACACACACACACACACACACACACACACACACACACACACACACACGGTATAGGGTCCTTTTTTCCCAGTAGTAGTAGGGAAAGATTATTTCATCTCCCATTATTTTTTTTTCCTGTTTCCAGTATTGAAAATTGCTGTTCTCTAAGGCATGAGGCTCCTTCTAGTGGAGAGAAGCTTTACGGCTGTGGATCTGGCCGGGAGTGCCAGAAGCAAGGGCTTTTGCTGCAGGGCCTCTAGGGCGCTTGGTCTCTTGAAAGGCTAAGTTTGTGCTGATTTTCCCAAGCATATTAAGTTGCTATGCCCTACATTTCATGTAATCTGGGGTTTCACTCACCTCTAAGACTTTAATATGCTTATTGCTGAAATGGAAGATACTCTGCCAAATTAACAGAGATCCAGATTCAAAGAGAAAATTTGGGGAGGATTATAAACAGTTTGTGTCTGAATTCTAATTTGTTTCCTTACTCTAACCCTGGCATCTGTTTGTCTAGCAGAAAGGGGGAAAGGTCAGAAAGCAGATGGATTCGGAAAAGTCACATTAGACACAGCATAGGAGCAAGATGTGGACCAGAATCGAGAAAAACAGAGCTCTATCTCAAATAATCTCCAGGCTTCTGTGTTTGAACTAGAATTTTGGTTTGATGTGGGATGTAGAATATCAACTTTAACTTCCCATTTGACAGCGGCAGAGACTTCCACAGTCTCAAAGGACACAAGAATCGTCCTTACTGTCCCCAAGCCTTTCCCTAAAGCAAGAGACACAATTTTCCCACAGTGGGTTTTCCCCTCTGGTGGAAATCAGTTATTTAAAGTTTTTTCCCCCCTCTCCTTAGCTGAAGTTTTTGTAGACACAGAACTGCATCCTGCCCCACCCAGGGAACTAAAGCAATGACTAACACCAGATCTTTGGAGCTGCGTGTTCTGGTTAGCATTAACGCTGGGACATCTGAGTTAGAGGGCACAGGCAGTCTCCCAGCCCCCGCCCATAAGACAGCCAGAGGGCACAGAAGAGGGATTTCTGTCATGGGTGGTCACTGGCCTGGGCATAGAACTCGCACGACCTCTAAAATACCAAGATTGCTTCTCGAAGAGAAGATACCACAGATACTCAAGATAGCGTTCTCTTTTACACACGCAGGCACAGACACATGATGGGATAGTTGTGTTATAATCAGGCAATGTCCCAGATTATCAGTAAAAGATATACTTAACACTCTACACGTACCTTAGGAGACTGAGACAGGCAAGCGTAGTGGTAACTTAGCAACCCGGGAACCCATTTAGCATAAGGTACACACACACACACACACACACACACACACACACACACACCTTCTAACAAAGCACCTAGCAACCTGGGAGCTGCACTTACATGGAGCCACATGCGCATACCTTTCCAAACAAAGCAATCTGGCCATTCCAACCCAGAGCTCCCTAGCAACCCCCTGGTAACTCCTCGTGTGTAGTCAAATGCACCCTGGAGCATATCTAGGAACTAGGGACAGTGTGTACTGGTTTGGGGTGCATCCACAGCAGGGCAAATCCTGTCCTCCGAGTGAACATAGAGAGAAATGAATCTGCCTGCCATCTTCTGCCTGCGTGTGATTGGGTATGCACATGGTTAAAATCAGATGCATCATGGCGAACGGTATGCACAGTGAACAAAGGATTACATAGCCAAGCCTACCAATCAAAAGGGAAAACCACCCACCCTCCACCTCCCACTCCTTGGAGATTCACAAAGGGAAACCCCTAGCAATGAAAAGGCGTCTCGAGTGCTCCAGCTCGGGCAGCTGCAGAAGCTACAGCTCATGCGTCCTCAACTTCCACTGTGCCAACACCCAGCGCTGCTCTGTCTCTGTGCATTTCCCCAAGGCGTTCCACGAGACACCGGGCACCTGGAAACACTCAGTCCAGACAGACACCACTGGCCACAGGCACACTCACGTGCCTGGAAGAGAGGACTTTTTATTCCAGCCTGCAGAATGGCTTCCCCTGCATCTGTCTAAATGAAGTACCAGCCCGTGTCAAGTGACTACAGAGCTCTCACCATTTCTTATCACTAAGAAGCTAATCCTCTTTCCAAAGAGAGAGAAGTTGTTTAGGAACATATTTAACTCTCCATCTCTTTTGAGGAAAAAGTGGAGAGAAGAAAACCGTTCCTTCAAGAAGCTGAGTGGACTGCGAAGAGAAAGAATGTTGATGGCCCAGAGCACGATGATCTTAGGCCAAATTTAGTCTCCTCATGTCTGACTTGACATCCTTTGACTCCCAAGTAAGATCTTAGAAATGTACTCTCTGCAAACCACTAGGTTCCATCAAACCAAAATTGAACGTGTCATCAAACAGCATCTAAGACCTAGAGCCGGGCTTTCTCCATTTTGCTTTAACCTGCCTTTTCTGCACTTCCCAACAATGCATTAAGCAAACACCTTATAACTTCTTTTGCTCTGTGACTTAAAAAAAAAAAATTCATGTAACAACTCTGTGGTGGAATACGCTATGCAGGGTAGCATAAATTCATGATCAGTCATGATCAGTTTTTTTTTTTTTTTTCTATTTTTGAGACAGCGTTTCTCTGTGTAGCCTTGGCTGTCCTGGACTTGATTTGTAGACCAGGCTGGCCTTGAACTCACAGCAATCTGCTTTGCCTCTGCCTCCCAGAGTGCTGGGATTACAGGTGTACTCCGGCTGTGCCTAACTTATGATCAGTTTTCTTTTTGTTTTGTTTTATTGCTTAGTTTGTTTGTTTTTAAAGACAAAGTCTCTCTGTGTAGCCCTGCCTGCCCTGAAACTCATTCTGTAGACCAGGCTGGCTTTGAACTCAGGGATCTGCCTGCCTCTGCTAGGATTAAAGGTGTGTACTGCCATGACCTGTTTATGATCAGTTATGGTTGGCTCAGAATAAACTCTCTAAACAAACCATTCTTTTTAGGGGCTGGAGAGATGGCTCAGTGGTTAAGTGTACTGGTTGCTCTTCCACAGGACCCAAGGACCTGGGTTCAATCTCCAGCACCCACTATGACATCCCACAACTGTCTGTAACAGTTGCATGGGATCCAACAACCTTCACACAGACATACATGAAAACTATTCTTTTCAAAGTGAAAACTATATTTTGCATCAACAACCACATTCAGTGCTAGAAAAACTCCAGCATCGAGAAGAATTTATGATTATTGAGGTTCATGTGCTTATGTCATTTATTGACTTCCTACTATCTGCCCAAAGACACAGTCCCCTTGACCCTGTCGCCAAGATTGCTATTATCCTGGATCCACTACAGTTCTGACTCACAGTGGTTGCAAAGACATCTAAAGAGGGAATGCTCATTCTGCCTGAACAAAACATAGCCCAGAGTTAGCTGGCAAGCCAAGGGCCAAATAGATTTCACGCATTCCAGGTCCTAAAAGTCAGAGGTAGATTCCGTACATCCGACTCTGGGAGCCCACCTGTTCCAAATTTGCATGCAGTTTTAGCAGTTGTGGAATGTGAGATTTTTCAAAGAGAAATTTGGAGAAATTAGTTCTGGAAAGAGAGTTGGGTGGGAGCCATGGTAAAACTTGAGAGTCGTGGTTTATTCACCACCCCTCATGAATATTATAACTAGGTTTCCAAAGTATATTTGACTACCAATCCACAACTGATAAAAGCCTGACTAATGCCAGAGCCGTGGAGCTGGAGGTCACCCTCAGGCATTTGATAAGGTGATGCTAAACAATCTACAGAGAAAGTGGTTCCAGAGACGCTGCTGTTTTATTGCCAAGTAGAACATTTGCCAGAAGCTGGAAACAGCTCATGGTTTACAGGCCCTGGTGGTGATGATTTAGTTGTCTGGAGTGTTGAGGGCAAGAACCAGAGACCAGGAAGTTGATGAATGAAATGGCAGGTGGAGAAAGCAGACCCTTCCTTTCCTTTTTCCAGTGGCTGGCTAGCAGGGTAACAGATGTTAGGTTAACCACAAGCTGAATTCCCAGCTCCCCTGTGTCTTGGCTTCAGAAGCAAACTGAGAAGTTTAGTTTTGTTCTTCTAGAATGTGGGAGAAAGAGCTGGTACAGCTCATTGGCAGTTGCAAAAGATGAGGGCATGGAGTGGCAGGGCATGGGTTCTGTGGGAAGGTAGCCAAAGGTTTCTGGCAGGAGCTGTCTTGAAGGTGGTTGACTCTCAGCCCTTTTCAAGTCAGCATTTCCTTGAGGCAGAGAAGTGGAGGTGGAAAGGCAAGGTGGGCTTTTGAATGAAAGTGAGAAGAATGAAGCCTGCCTGGTGGTTAATCTTCATTGTCATTTTGACTAGATGTAGAATCATTATAGACACATACAGCTAGGTGTGACTATGAAAGTGTTTCTAGAAAGGTTTTGAAGGCGGAGGACCCACCGTAAGTATGAGTGACCCTATTCCATTGGTTTGGGTCCTACACTGAATGCATACAGGAAAGTAAGCTGAGTACTAACAGTCATTGCCCTCTGCAGAGGACAGCTGGTAAGTTGTCACTAGCTGGGTCACGCTCCTGCCCCCATGCCTCCCAGTCCGTGACGAACTGTCGCCTCAAACTGAGAAACAAAACAAAACCTTCTTGAGGTTGCTTTTGTCAAGTATTTTGTAACAGCAATGGAGAAAACAATGCAGCCTGTTAGAGGAGGGCTCTGGAATGTTCAGTCCCTGCAACCACACCCCTACACACACACACACACACACACACACACAGACACACAGACACACACACACACACACACACACACAGACACACACACACACAAACACAGACACACACACACCACACACACACACACACACAGACACACACACACACACTTTAGCTTGTGATCAGCAGTCTGACAGATAATCTCTTATGGACAGAAGCTGTAAGGCCACAGACTTGCTGAGCCTCTCAATGGCATGGGCCAAGTCAGAGCTCAGCCACAGCGGATATATGAGAAACAGCTGTGCTTTCTTCCCTGTCTCATTGGCCAGGAAACTGGAAGCACTGGCTGTGTTTCCATATGGCTGAAGATATACACCGCTGTGCTTTTCCATCTGAGCAGGGCTATGGGTATGAGTCAGAGAACTTCAGTAGATGTATTACTACAGTTGGTAGACGAGGTAAGTGTGACCCCACATTTATTTGTGCACTGCCTTTGTGCCCAGGGAAGTCACTCAGTGACCATGGGGTAGATGGCAGCTCAGCTCCCCTCATTGGCATCTTCCAGAGTGACTTGTCCAATGTAGGCGTCATCATGGCTGATCAGGGACACGTTTGTACGTGGGCCTCAGTTCTTGACAGATTTCATATGATCATTCAGGCAGTAGTTCCTCAGGCACAGGCCCAGCAGTCGCTGGCTCAGTGAGGAGGTGTTACAGGAGACTCTCAGGTCTCAGGGGCTGGCTTTCCTGAAAGAAGATTCAGCATCTTTGAGAGGTCCTCAGTTCTGTCAGTTTCCTAGCATGAGCCTGGTGAAGAAAGCATTTGGCAAGGCTGGGGCAGGCAGATGTGGACATGGGCGGAGAGGAGAGCTCAAGGAATTCTGGGTTTTCTGGCAGTCAGAGGCTTCCGAGGTCTGTGATGGGGATTGAGGGTGATGGTCACGGCAGCAGCTGAGGAGGGGAGGAGGCAGCAGCAAGGGGTTCTGTGGGAAGGGAGCCAAGGGTTTCTGGCTCTGATACGCCCAGCTCAGGTTCACTCAGTAGATGGCTGCTTGATACTTCTGAGGAAAACCCACTTCTGTGTTCAGGGTTAGTCTAATACAGGAGGAACGTGGGCTTCTGGGCTCAATTTGCTTGTACCGTCCACCTCCGCCCCACCCCCACTGCATATTGTACCCCTGTGACTGTAAGAACAACCCTAAGCGTTCTCTCTCTGTCTCCCTCTATTCCTCTCCCTCTCTCTTCCTCTCTCTCCCTCTCTCTCTTTCTGTGAGGTAGGATCTCATTATGCATCCCAGGACAGCCTTGAATTCACAATACTACTGTCTCAGCCTCCTGAGTACTAAGATTGGAGGCATGCTCCCTCATGCCTCACTTCCACTCTGGTTCTTTTTGAAAAAAAAAAAAAAAATGTTAATTGACTTTGACAATACATATATATATCATATATGATATATATATTATATATGATATATATATAATGTATTTTGATCAAATTCAGCCCCGTTATCCCTCTCCGCAAAATATCCCCCTCTACTTCCCTTGTATCTCGTTTCATTTAATGTTAATTGCGGCTACTTGCATGAGCAGGGTATGGAGTTATTAGCCAAAGCAAGGAAAATTTACGAGTGTCTACACCACTGAAGAAAGATGATTTTCCTTCCACTGGCAGCCATTAACTTCCACTAGCTTCTCAGTGAGGGGTGGGGCTTCAGGAGTTCCTCTCTGACACTGAGATGTGGAGGCTCAACCCTGTGCCGGCCTCGTGCGGATCACTACAGCTGCCGTGAGTTCCTGAGAGCATCCATCTCGTCATGTTCAGAAGGCAGTACTTCACAGCTCTCTTCCACCCTCCACCTCTTCTGTGGCGTTCCCTGACCCTTTGGGGGAGGGGTTAATATCATTGTCCTTTTACTGCTGAGTACTCAACAGTCATTCACTCTTGGCACTTTGACAAACTGGAAAGTACTCTATTGAGTGCTTTCCAGTGCGAAAAGCAGGTTCTCTGGTCGACACTGAGTAGCACTAACTGATGGGTATAAACATAAATATATGGGACATTTTGACAGCATATCCATTTAGCAATATGACAACGCGGTGGCCCCTCTGTGGCCTATGACCTCCCTAGGCAGCCTACATAGCATCCTCCAGAACCATGAAAGACAGTCAAGAGAAGAGACACTTCCTGGTCGGTGTATGCCTGACCTCTCTCTGTCTTACAAACCTCTCTCTGTCTTCAGCAATAGGGCATCTGGTTGTTGAGCAAACTAAAAGCAATGGCATTAGCCTGTGCTGTTTGGGGGTCTCATAGGGAGGCCTCCTACTCCTGGTACTGGGGTTTTCAATTAATAATTTATGGCTTCTGTTGGGTTTCAGACCCAGGACAAGTGGCTGGGGTATATATTTAGCATACCAAAATAGACCTGGCCTCCAGGTTGTCCCGGCATCCCTCAGTCCTTACCTGTTACAGGGCACGGCTGGTCTACCATGCCCTCTACGCTGAACTTTCCAGCCAGGGGCTGGGCTTCCTCTTACCCAGAGGCTTTTCACTATATAATTCAGACATTTTGGTTTTCTCTCTCTCTCCTCTTTCTCTGTGCACATGCTTTTCTGTATCCCTATCTTCATGGCAAATTTCCTGAGCTCCTTCTTTAGGACCAGTGAACCCTCCAATAAACCTGCTTTTATACTTTAATTTGGTTGGAATTGACTCATTTTGTTGGTGGAGATTACCTATTAGCTTCTGGAATGCAGAACACCTCCATTCAAACTCCTTTTTAATTTATTTATAATTTTTAATTAGCTTACAAAGTAATTGGGTTCCTTCTGGCTTTTTCATACATCCTTAATTTTGACTTAACCTTCCCTTCTCCCCCATCATCATTTAAATCTTTCCTCTCCCAATATCCATCTTCTAATTTCATGTTACCTGTGTTCTGCTATCCCTTCTCCCCCTAAAGGCCTCTCCTCTCCCCTCTCATGGGCCCTTTCTGGTTGCTGACCTCTATAGACACTCCAAATTAAACAAACAAATCTAAAACGTTGAGAGAGAATATGTCATGTTTGTATTTGGGAGCTGAGTTTTATCATTCATAATTTTGTCTTGTTAAACAGGAGAATAAAGTCTCATTGTGCACATACACCACATTTTCACTATCCATTCTTCAGCTGATGGACATCTAGGCTGAATCCACTTACTGGTGATTGTGATTAGAGCAGCGATGAACATGAATGTGTGCCACCACCCCTGCCACCTCTCTGCGACCGTCTCTGACCCAGGCTGCCCTCAGGTTCTGTATACAGCTGACCACCTCCCACATCCTGAAATCACGGGCATTCGCCACTACACTCCATCTGTCGGGTGCTGGGATCCAAGAGCTTTGTACATGATAGGTCTATCGAGAGCGCTAAAACCCCAGCCTTGCCTGTCACTTTCTGTGTCCTGTGGCAAATTGCTTAATCTCTCAAAACTTGTTTCTTTACCTGCAAAAAGCCAGGAATATTCCCTGCGCAAAGCACTGTCATTCTCGTTAAATGAGAAGGTGAATATAAATGTTATGCACGGTAACTAGCATATTATGAACATTCAGCCGCTGGGGTATTTTTTAACTCTGCTCACAAGTCTCCGTGTTCCTCAGGAAGTAATCTGTGCCTTTCATTGACCATCTCAGAGCGCTCTCCCTGCTGAGCTTCGGCCATCAACTTTAGAAAGATCGAGAAGTAGGCCGTGTATAGTCAGGGTCCCTCAGATACTGAGCTATTCCACCTACTCCACTTCAGAGGGGCCCCTTGCTAGGCCACGTAAGGCAGTGGACACTCGCTCTTTTCAAGGTTGTTGCTAACTGACTTTGAAGGGAGAAAAACAATCAGAAGACTTTGATGATTTATATAATGAGAAGAGGTTATGCTTCCAATCTCTCACACTGCCCCACCTCAGCTGCACATAAATATTTATGTGCTCGAATCAAGGTGGCCGGAAGACACTCATCAGTGAAGGGAGAAGGGAGTCAACATTTTCTTTCATTTAGCAAATGTGAAGAAAAACTAAATGCCTTGGACTGGAATCCATTTGTACCATGATTTATTGTCATGCTCTCCTTTCAAACTAAAATGGCATTTCAGTTTCACAAGTTATGGTTGACATGAATTGGTGTGTGACCCATAGGCAAACAGCCAATTATGTAATTATAAGAAATATATCAATTTCATTGGATTTCAATTTTTAAATTTAAAAATGTATTCATTTATTATTGTTTATTACAGTGGACTCCGGATTTCATTTTTGAGAGTATTTGAGATACTGCTTTTCACTCCTGAGTCTTTCTTTAGAAGGTATGCATGCTCACATACACACACACACACACACACACACACACACACAAACACACATACTCATACTCATATCTTTTTAGATGAGGTTGTAACTAAATTATACTGCTTTTTTTTTCAGTTTAAGAATCAGATGAAGGGGCTGGAGAGATGGTGCAGTGGTTAAGAGCACTGGCTTCTCTTTCAGAGGTCCTGAGTCTAATTCCCAGCATCTACATGGTGGCTCCCGACTTCCTATAAAGGGATCTGACGCCCTCTTCTGCCATGTAGGTGTACATTCAGCAGAGCATTCACACATAAAACAAACAAATAAATAAAATTTAAAAACAATAGCATGAATGTCCTTAAAAAAGAATTAGATGAAGGTGGAAGAGTAAATATATGTAATTATATGTTAATTGGAGGGAAGAGAAAGAATTACGACATTCCTGGATATGACCATGTAAACCGTAGTATCTGAATAGTCTAAACAATGCCACTCTGGCTTCTGGGTTTTGTGTTTGAGACAAGATCTCATGTAGCCTAGATTGATCTCCAACTCACTATGTAGCCAAGGATGATCTTCAGCTCCTGATCCTCCTGTCTCAACCTTTCATGTGCTGGAATTATAGGAACGTGCCAATAGAATGGTTTACTATCTTGTTTGAAATAATGTTCACCGCTTACATTTGGCTTTCAATGTCATGGAGGA
This sequence comes from Meriones unguiculatus, assembly GCF_030254825.1. NCBI lineage: Eukaryota > Metazoa > Chordata > Mammalia > Rodentia > Muridae > Meriones > Meriones unguiculatus. Next base: position 17,146,972 of record NC_083368.1, on the reverse strand, counting down.
ATGTATGGTTGTGAAGGTTCATGTTCTAGCCTTTTTGCCTACACTGAAGCCTTAGAAATAGGAAAAGCAAAGCAATCCTCTGCCTCAGAAAACCTTAAACTTGAGCTATTTAAGGTAAAATAAGCGCTTAGTTGTTGAGTGAATCAATTAAGCCCAGATCCAACTCCACTTCTGGTTTCCTCTTCTTTCAAATTCAAGGCTATGCTCTGTTAGGCTAAGTTTAGAAATGAAAGTCCTTAATTTCAGTGGGATTGATTTAAGTTTCTCTCCATTGAGTTTGATGTTGGCTATAGGCTTGCTGTATATTGCCTTGGGATGGACATTGGAAATAGGAGAAAACAAGTAACAGGACAGGAGCCTACCACAGAGGGCCTCTGAAAGACTCTACCTAGCAGTGTATCAAGCAGATTCTGAGACTCATAACCAAACCTTCTCCAGAGGGCAGGGAATCATATGAAAGAAGGGGGAGTTAGTATGACCTGGAGAGGACAGGAGCTCCACAAGGACCAAATAAATCTGGGCACAGGGGTCTTTTATGAGACTGTTTCTCCAACCAAGGACCATGTATGGATATAACCTAGAACCCCTGCTCGCATGTAGCCCATGGTTGCTCAGTATCCAAGTGGGTTCCCTAGTAGGGGGAACAGGGACTATTTCTGACATCAACTGAATGGCTGGCTCTTTGACCTCCCCCCCGCACCAACACCAAGGGAGGAGCAGTCCTGCTAACCCACAGAGGAGGACATTGCAGCCAGTCCTGAAGATACCTGATAAGCTAGGGTCAGATGGAAGGAGAGGAGGACCTCTCCTATCAGTGGACTTGGAAAGGGGCAGGGAGGAAATGAGGGAGGGTGGGATTGGGAGGGAATGACGGGCTACAGCTGGGATACAAAGTAAATAACCTGTGATTAATGTAAAAAAATAAAAATTATAACAAAAAAAGAAATGAAAGTCAATAGGAAACATGGGAAACAAGGGAACACATTGTTTGTGCTATCTTCACAATTAACAAGACAACAAAACCCATAACACACAGAATTTTGATCATTCACTAATTATGAAAATCCATAATTACAGACTTGCCTACAGACCAATCTTATGGATCTGTTTTTTTTCTCAGTTGAGAGCCCCTCTTCCCAAATGACTTTAGCTTGTGACATAAAGCTAGCCAGCACACAAGCCTTGTGTTGCATAGATACTAGGAAGCAGAAGCAGGAATGAATCAGGCCAGTCTGATTCTAATGTGCCACCCTGCCACCTAGCAACAACAATGAAAAACAGTAACAGCCCCAACAAAAACACTTCTCATGAAGTTTCACCTGGAATTGGGGATGGGTTCGGGTTTTGTGGAACCTAAGTTAATAGAATTGAGGTAAGGGGAGCAAACTTGTTTAAGAGGGAAAAGTATCCTATTTTGCAGGTCACATTAAAAAAAAAAAGAGAGAGCCAGTTGTGGTGGCACATGCCTGTAATCCTAGCACTGGGGAAGGCAGAGGCAAGTGGATGTCTGTGAGTTGGAGGCCAGCCTGGTCTGCAAAAGGAGTCCAGGACAGCCAAGGCTACAGAAAGAAAGCCTGTCTTGAAAAACTAATATATATATTCATATATGTGTATATATATATATATATATATATATATATATATATATATATATTCGTGTGTGTGTGTGTGTGTGTGTGTGTGTGTGTGTACATGAGAATGTGAACACAGCATAAAGACAGTGAGGAGTGACTAGTGCCTGGTTTAGGATCCTCAATAATTAGGACAGTAATTAGGACAGGCGCCCCTGCATAAGCCACAGCTGTTTGTCTTGCTCTATTTTGACAGAAGCCTGGAGGCCCAGCTTCATCCGTTGCAGCAGCTGCATGGACAGTCATTAGACAAGACTGAGCGTGGCAGTCTCCAGGCAGCTTGGGTTTCAGAAGGCAGGATGCCAGGCATCTTGGTCAACTGCTTCAGAAGCACATTCCAGATTTCCACTGTGAAGGCAGCTCTTGAAATCCTGGAGTCTTCAGAGGGTTCTCTGAGTTTACCAAAGGGGAGAAACAAAGCAAAACAGAACAAAACAGAGTAAGACAGACACTTGGATACATCAGTAATCCAGGGACTTTTTGTTTTTACTTGAGAGGAAAACTCTGAAAAGGCCCTGACTTCCTGTGGGCATGTATGCCACGCTAAATTGGATAGTAAAAGGAAGTATGCCTGGTTAGGGTTACTCAAGGACGTGTTTTCCCAGCTCACTCAATCCTCCTTTGCCTCCACTGGGTCCTTTTTATTCCTTTAACTCGGATTCACTAATTTGCTTTTGTTCATTTGTTTTCTCTTCCTTGGAGATCCAATTCTGCGTCTGCAGTGACTTACTGAACATTTTAACATACATATGACCTCATGCTCCATTTGGCTAAAAGCTTTCTCAGCAAAGAATGTGTACGAACCAAGAAAGAAAGGGCCCCACAAGGAAATGAACAAAGACAGAGAGGCACCACACAAAGGAAAACCACAAGTAGCCAATAAACATAAAGCGAGATGTTCAGCTTCCTTAAGGATTTTAAAGTAATGTTAAAAATATCATCCTCTGCTTATTCATCTTGACAGTTTCCCAATGCCCACTGTTTCCCTGGTGATATAAAATTCAAAACCCTTTTAAAAAGTTAATCATGAGCTGGAGAGGTGGCTCAGTCAGTGATTAAGAGCACTGGCTTCTTTTCCAGAAGACCAGAAATTCGATTCCTGAAATTCACATGACAGCTCACAAACCTCCATAATTCTAGTTTCAGGGTATACAACACCCTCTGCTGGATCTTTGTAGGCACCAGGCATGCAAGCAGTGCCCATGCATACATGCAGGCAAAACACACATACACGTAAAATAAAATTAAAACTAAAACTTTCATTTAAAAGCTAATTGTATCACATATGACTTCAGCAATTAAGAAGTTAAGTGGGAGAATTTCAAGTTTGACATGACCCTGAGCTACATAATAAAACTCTGTTGTAATATAAATACATAAGTAAAACAAACAAAAACCCCAACAAATTTAATTTAGTTAGCTATAATGTTTCCAAGTTTATTTTTACCAGCTTAAATGTGTTAGTTAAATCTTCAGATGTTTTCTAAACAAGTACTAACTTGTTCAAACAATGAAGTGTTATGTCTCGTATATGCAAAGGCCACCATGGCCTCAATTTTAACAACTTAATTAAAGTATTATGGGCATAAACTGCGTATACTTGAAACGTATTGCCACGAATTGGCAAAACTATCATTACAGTCAAGATAGAGTATCCATCACTCAAAATCCTCCCTTTTCAGTCCTTCCTGTCTGTCAGTCATGGTCTACAACCTGTGCTCCAAGATTCTAGCGATTTGTTTTCCGTCATTAAAGATACGCTTACATTGTTTAGAACCTTATTTAAATAGCGTGATGCCATGGGTGCTGTTCTTGTCTGTGTTCCCATCATGATTTTCATTTTCATTCACTTGTCATAAGTATCCACAGTTAATTTCTTTCTATGGCTTCCTGATACAAGTTGGGCATCACTTGTGTGAAAGACTTGGGACTTGAAGTACTTCAGATTTGGGAATATCTGTGCATGTATTCATGTATGTATAGGATCAAAGTTTGTTTGTTTGATTGTTTTTTTTTTTTTTTTTTTGAAACAGGGTTTCTCTGTGTAGTCTTGGCAGTCCTGGAACTCGCTCTGTAAATCAAGCTGGCCTTGAACTCAGAACTCAGAGATCCTTCCTGCCTCTGCCTGCCTCTGCCTCCCAAATGCTGGGATTAAAGGAGTGCACCACCACTGCCTGGCTGGACCCAAGTTTAAACACAAAGCTAATTTACACTTTGTATACCTAGTACACATAGCCTGAAGGCAATTTTATACTATCTTTTAAATATTTTAAAACTTCACACACATGTCCACACGGCTCAAGGTATTTTATCTGTGGTCCAAGACAATTCTTTTTCACCCAACTTGGTCCAGAGAAGCCAAAAAGTTGGACAGAACTTACGCTATCAGGTTAGTGCTCAGAGAGTTTTGGATTTTGCAACAGAGTTTCAGACTTCCTGATGAAGAAAGCTCAACCTGTCTTCCAGTGTCTGGGTATATCATTTTTCTCAGTCTCTTCACCTGGTGGACATTGAATTGCTTTCAATTTTAGGGTGCTTTAAGTAAAAGTTTGATCATTTTTGTATGTCTTTGCTAGGACACACACCTTCATTTCCTTGAACATCTAGACATAGAATGGCCCGTCCATATAGCAGGCCAACAGTCAGTTTAGGCAATGGCCAAACTGGTAGACATTCGTTTCACATCCCCACTGGAGTGTCCAAATTGAGCTCTTCCACAACTTCACCAACACCTGACGTGGTCAGTCTTGAAGAGACAGGGATATTTGCAGAACATGAAGTGGCATTTTACTACAGCTTTGTTTTTTACTTCTCTGATGGCATGCAAATCTGTATTTGCAAACACATATATAGTCCTAAATATAACCTGTTGAGCCTATATACTGTTACTTGCACATGTGTTTCAGGGCTGACCATTTGATAATGAACAAACAACTGGTGTGCTCTTCCCCGGGGAGGACCCCCACCTTTCCCCACTCCCAGTTTTCTAGGTTACCTGGAGTTATTTGCGCAGAGCTGAGGCCCACTTTGGCCTATCCGTTGGTGTCATTCTTGTTCAGCTCACATTTAGGTGAGACTTTATGGGCAGAGTTTCTAATGTTACCAGGAGATACAATCTCACAGAGAAGTCCCTGATTCTCTAGCTTTTACAATTTTTTAACCCCCTCTTCTACAACGTTCTCTAAGCCTTAGGTGTGGGAGTGTTTTGTAGATATATCAATTGGGACGTCGCTCCACAGCTCTGAATATTGATTGGTGTGGTTTTCTACATTAGGTTTCTACATTAGCTTCACTGATGCGGGTTAAGACTACATTTATCTGTGGATAAGGACAAGTGTTTACAGATTGTTAGTGCTTATGCTGGTTTAGTAAAGCGGTGGTTGTAGACTCTCCTTCATGGTTTCACTAGCACTGAGTAGTAAGTTAGCTAGGTTTCCATACCAACCACGGTATCCCTCTTGTTGGACAGGTCTTGCATTCAATTAGAAAAGTTGTTTACTATCAAGGAATGTGTGCACTACTTCACCCATAGGACTATAGTGCCGTCCTGGTCATTGGTGTGGCTCATAGGAATCATAGCTGGGTAGGACTATTGGTTTCCCCCCTCCTTTGCAAGCTTGCATGGTGCCTCCTGGTTCCATGAATGCTAGTTATGAGGGGGTGTTCAGGTCAGTCCCAGTTCAGGGACCTCTGTGCCCTGTATCCAAAACACGTGGTGTCTTCAGCAATAGGGATTTACCTTACACCTCTCAGGGCAGTAAGTAACCACGGGCAACAAACATAGGCTGTATATTTTGGGAATCAGACCCGGCCAACAATTCAAAAGTGCATGCCATTTATTTTTATGAAATGTCTTGCTGATGGGGTTATTTATACACATCAGCTCTAATTCAGGTCAACCCAAGACAAGCCCTGAAATGGACATTTTTAGGCAGGCTGCCAGGCAGGTCCAATCCTGAAAGTTCAGAAACTGGCTCTGTCAAGGCCTGAGGAGCAGTGCTCTCGACCTGCCCTGCCTCCTCCAATGGCTGAGAAGCTGGCCGTGGCTCTGCTACCATAGTTGTTGGGCTATTGATTTTTAAGGGATTCTGGGGACGGCCAAAGGGAGTACTGAAAGTTAAAATGTTTCATTGTTCTTACAGAGATTAAACCATTTTTCTTGAATAAATACTCCTGGTTACTATAGGCCTTCAGTTAATTTCTAGCATTCTAAGAAATTTATTTTTGACAATTTTCCAGTGTTCTTTTGGTTTCACAGAAGGAGGGGCTTGAAGAGCCCTGTTCTGCCTTCTGGAATTTGAGGCCATCCTTATGATTCATGTGCTATGTTTAAAATACAAGCATGGCAACTTTATTTCCTCTGCTCTTGACCATAATGCCAAATTTCTGCCTTGCAGTTTCTACATATCTGATGATTTGAGGAATTTACCCCACAGCTTCTGGCTTAGCCAACCAAACTTGTTTCCAACGTCCTCCTGTAAGTACTACAAGGCACTGTGGTAATACCTCTGGCCCCGCACCTTTGGATTCCATAACAGGTGACCGTTGGCATAAGGATAACCCCAATGAGATTCCTACCTTAGAAGGGCTGGAAAGAGCTTATTATGTGAACTTCAGTGTGATCTGCAAAGAGATAGTCCACTAAGCACCAATAAAATGTATTTTCAACTTTATTGGTCCTTAGTTTCCCAAAATACCCATGGCCACGTCTACACACCCTGAAAGTGAGATTTATTTTAGAGTGGAAGTCAGTGGAATGAGACAATGTTCAAACTATTATAATTAAAATATTTTATTAATTTTTACAAAAAAACACGTGCACATTGCTAGGCCTACGATCTTGACTTCTCAAGCTAGAGACAACGAATTTTACGCTTAGTTAATCTCAACAAATTCTACCCACTGCCTACTATCTCCTCTGACTCCTCCCAGGGTTTCAGCTTTGTTTTGTTTTCCTATCTGCAGTCTCTACAGGTCAGCTTTCTGTGCTCACTTATATACAGGGTCCAGACACAAGTGGCTGACCACTTGTACCCACTCCTAGAAGAACTGCAAAACAGCAATTTACCAAGATCCCTCTATTCAGGGTCCAGAGAAAACCTGATGCTATATATTCAAGTTTGCCAGCTGGCTGTGTGTGTGTTCACCCTTGATCCAACAGCTGAGGCCGGCAGAGGTCAATCCACACAGATCAAGCACAGCTTTAACAAGCCAAACCACCAGTGGATACAGGAGTAGATAATTCACGGCTCTGGAAAATGGGAAAATGGAGACCAGCTGAGCTGACATTTCAAAAGGCAGCAGACTGCAACGGCATCAACTAGGTTCCACCAATCTCCAAACCTGAAATATATGTGAGATTTTCTTCAAGAAGGTTATTTTTTACATACTTCCCAAAGTTGTTGGCAAAGGCTATCATTTGCATAAACTCAATGAGACACATTGTTCATGAAAGAGGTCAGAAAAAGCAGATTTATTACTTACAGATAGGCAGCAAAAAGAGCAGCCTAAGAGCCATGGCTCCTCCAAGACCTAGCAAAGCAGTTCAGGCAGACGCCATCTCTGTTCATGCCTCATATGCCATTACATCAGGGAAACCATGAAAACACACTGCTCTAGGGTTTATGCTCTAGACATTGCTGGGGTCGTGGGATTGAGCCCTGTAGGACGCCCTCTTCTGGAGCAGTGAGGACGTACCCAGGATCATTATAACTATTACTTCCCTGCATCAGGATATTGCATTATACCATTAACTGTGAGATCTACAAGCAGGATGGGGCAAAGCAGGATTGGCCAGGCCTATCTGGATACCTGTTCTACAGGTGTGTTCCTAGGGAGCCAACTCTAGAAGGATGGGGAAAGAAGGTTTATGAGATTAGAATTCTGGTGGACACATTTGGGGAAACTGTTGGTTAAATAATTCTAATTACTATTAACTCAGCAAAGTAATACTGAGCACTTGGTGCTGATACCAATCTAAGTATTTAAAAAAAACTTTTTACTGATTTTTCTGAGTTTCATATCATGCACCCCAATTGTATCTGCCCTCTGCCCATGCAACCTCTCCCCCCCAAAAACCCCACAAAAATTAAAAATAAAAACAAAACATAAAAACATCTCATCATGAAAGCTGTAGGGTGTTATTATGTGTCCTGCAGTCTGCCCTTTCCCCACACATCTTTACTTGCAAATGTTCACTGCAGTGAGTCATTGGTTTGGTTTGAGGCCTCTGGCGTCTGTTATACTACCAATCCTGGATCTAGGAATCCTCTCAGATATCTTGTTGTTGCCTCGTGTCATGAAGATCTTGAAGCTTTAGATCTGCAGGACCAACCCTTTCACATGCTCCAGCGGTTCACCGATGAGTTAATTGTTGGCGTGGGCCAACTCAAAGCCCTGAATCTGGGCCTGGGTGGTAGCTGAGCTGGTCAGCTACCCACATCCACATGAGCAGGGCCTATCTCCAGGGCTGCCACGGCCAGCTCACCCAGCGCTGCAGCTGGCAAGGGGGAGGGTCAGCTCTGCCGCTCTGCCTTGAGGCCGGCTCACTCACGCCACCAGGGCCAACCCTACTGGCTCCTCAGTCAAGGTGTGGGCACCACTCTACAAATAATGAACTGGACCAGGGGCAGGGCCAGGTCTCCTGACTGCCTCAGGTGGCAAAGATTGGGAAGTGCATCTTCCCTGTACCCTTGCCACCTCATGACAGATGAGTGGCGAGGCCAGCCCTCCTGTGCTTTGCCCTGGGACCAGCTCTCCCTTGCCCAGTCACCAGGGCCAGCTCTACCGTGCTTCCCAGGTGAAGTATAGGGCCTGCTCTCCTGAGCGTTGCAAACCAGTACAAGGTAGGCTCAGCTCTCCAGAATGCCACAGCCAGTGAGGGGCAGGGCCAGCACGTACAGCCTTTGGACAGTAACATGGTCCTAGGCAGCAGCCCAGACGAGGAATGTCTGCATGGTCTTTAGTGGTAATATGAGCCACAGACATCGACACAGACCCCTGCTGCTACATGGCCATGGGCCCAGACATGGCCCTCAGTGGCAGCATGGGCTGAGATTTCAACATGAGCCTGGGTGGTGGGGCAGGCTACTCCTCTCCAGCCTCCTGTCTCCAGTTCCACCTCTCTTTCCCTTCCATCTGTCCACCACATACTTGCACATTGTAATGGCTCCTGCTGCCGGTAGGCCACATGGCCGGTGGGCCCCTGGGTGTCTTCTTCCCCATGCCCGTGCCACATGGCACTTAATGTATAGGCGTACTTAAACAAACAAACAAACAAAAAAAACAACTCTTATTTATGTTTCTTATATCATCTTCTCCCTTCTCCACCCCACTCCCTTCTGACACCCCAATACCAGGTAGGAGAGAGAAAGAGTTAGCAGGAGAGGGGCCATAGTTCTCTTAGCTGCTTCCTGTTGGTTAGGGTCACTGGGCCCCTTGGAGCCAGTCCAATCCTCGTTTACAGGGTGTCCCCATCTTCTTGTCTCACAACAGTAACCTGGAAGGGCAAGAGGGAAGCAGAAGCATCCTTGTTCTTTCTCTTCCTCCATTCTCTGGGCTCTGGCATTTATTCTCTTTCTGAAGTCCTCAGATTCAAACTATCTACAGCTAGCAAGGAGCTCCTCTCAGAGCCCACATGAGGCAAGTAGTCTGCTGCTGTGGACCATCTTAATCAGTCCCACATCCCACACCTGGGACCAAAACAAAAACATGTTTATATGCACAACATTGATGTCTGTACTACATAATCTCCATGTTCTCTATGAATTCTACAGTCTGTCTGTGAATTTTAGTTTTTTAAAATCTGTAATATGTGAAAGGGCTGTTCCAATATCAAGTGTTTAGATGCAACAAATTGAAAGGAAAAGTAATGGGAAAAGAGCTTCATTTCAAGCTGGTGATTTGCAAGATGGCAGGCTATCACCTACAGTTGTAATGCCAGGTTCATGGGACCCTCAGAGACCACCAGTAGATGACTCCATGCAATAGCAAGAAAGCTTTACTATGAGAGCAGTCAAACTCGGGACCCAAGTCTCACTGATGCAGCAGTAGAGAAGTGGGACCTTGAGATCTGAGTGAGCAAGGGGTTTCCATGACAGCAAGCAGAGGGGCATATGTTTCCATGACAGCAAGCAGCGGGGGCGGGGGCCCTTGTCTTGACGTTACAGGATTAGGTAAAAGTTAGAGGGGCGAGATGACCTTCTCTGAGGCACAATTGCCTAAGGCATATGATTCTCTGAGGCACAATGGCTAAGGCATATAATCACAATGTCTATTCTTCTAAACTATCTGAAACATTGGGGAGAATTTTCTCACCTGATTCCCAACCGATTCTCATTGACTATTGCCAGGGAGATTGTCTCTATTTTCTATGAAGTATTTATTCTGTGATATTTCCTGGAGGCTGTTGCTAAGAGAGTTAACATTGTTTTCTGCTAGGTGCACATTTTGTGATATTTCCTGGTACCTAAATTCAGCTCCCAGTCAAGATGGCTCTTTATTTCAAAATGGAATTATACTGAGGCTAACTTAAACTCTTCACAGTGATCACTTTAAACCCCTTTAGGGAGAGTCTTTTGTACGTTATTATTATTATTATTATTTTAATGATATGTGGGTACCTAAGAAGTACATACCTTGGTTGTCCAGCGTTTTTGTTTTTGTTTATTATTCTTTAGTTTTTCAAGACTGGGTTTCTCTGTGTAGCCCAGGCTGGCCTCGAATTCAGAGATCAGTCTGCCTCTGCCTCCTGAGGGCTGGGCTTAAAGGCCGGTGTCACCACCGCCCAGTTTGTTTTTGTTTTCTTAAAACCTTCTCAGTAAAGTCTATCGGATCGCAGGCTGTGAACATCATATTGATCATAGGTCAGCCAGAGCTGAAGTCAAGGTGATGTGAAGGAGACATAAAAGTTCTGTGTTGATTAAAGTAGCTTGTATCTGAATTTTTTTATGGTATTTTTGGAAAACATTATTTCAGGTGTGATCTTTAGGTAAGAAGGGTTTGTGTGTGTCTAACATTTATGTGAGCTGATTTTCTTTCTTTTTTTATACTTTAATATTTTTTTTTATTTATTACAGTTTATTCACTTTGTATCCCCCTGTACTCCCTCCTTTTTCCCCTCCCAATTCCACCCTCCCTCTCTCTTCCTCACCTGTGCCCCTCCCCAAGTCCACTGATAGGGGAGGAAGACCTATCAGAAGGGGTGGTCTTCCTCCCCTTCCCTCTGACCCTAGCCTATCAGGTCTCATCAGGAGTGGTTGCATTGTCTTCCTCTGTGGCCTGGTAAGGCTGCTCCCCCTTTAGGGGGAGGCAATCAAAGAGCAGGCTAATCAGTTTTCTGTCAGAGGCAGCTCCTCTTCCCATTACTATGGAACCCACTTGGACACTGAACTGCCATGGGCTACCTCTGTGCAGGGGTTGCAGGCCATCTCCACGAGTGGTCCTTGGCTGGAGCTGACTTTCAAAATAGATAGCTGTAGTATCTTGGTCACTGCTCTATTGCTGTGAAAGGACACGACAACCAGGGAAACTCTTATTTTAAAAAAGCCTGTAACTGGGGCTTGCACACAGTTTCAGAGGTTTAGCCCATTATCTTCATGGTGGAGAGCATGGCTGCAGGCAGGCAGACATAACTGAGAGTTCTACATCCAGATCCAGGCAGGAGAATAGAGATACTGGGCCTAGCTTCAGCACTGAAACTACAAAGCCCACCACCAGTGACACACTTCCTCCAATGAGGCCATACTAATCCCTAATCCCTGTCAGGTAGACCATTCCCTGACAACTAAGCATTCAAATATATGTACCTGGGGGGGGCATTCTAGTCAAACCATCATAGATAGGTAGAGATGATAGATAGATGATAGATGATAGATAGATAGATAGATAGATAGATATGTGTGTATGAGAGAGGAAGAAAGAGAGAGAGAGATTACATTGTGTGTGTGTGTGTGTGTGTGTGTTTCTTTCCATCAAGTAGGTTTCAGAAATCAAACTCTGATCGTCAGTCTTGGTGGTAAGTATTCCTAAGCACTGAGGCATCTTCCTGGCCCTGAGAAGCAGATTTTATAGAAGAAACAGAAGTAAAGAGCAACTTCTAAGAATCAGGTCTTGACGGGAGGAGGGATTCATGTGTGCTTTATTTCTTGTTTCTTTTTGCCTTGTTAGAAATAGCACTCTATCATGAATCATGGATTCTTGCTGTTTCCAAAGTCTTAGAATTGGGCCTTCATTCTCTAGCATTCTGCTTCATCTAATAAAATACACAATCTTTGTTATTATTTCTATGTTATCAAGTAATTACTGATAACACCCCAATCTTAAGTCCTCAAACTATCAACTAGCTAAAATATACAGACATCAGAGAACCTCTAAGTTTAAAAAAAAATAATGTAAACAGAAACATACATCTTTCTGGCATGTAAAAACAGATCCCTATACTGTTTTTTCTGTTAACCTATTGTTTGCACTAATCAAGAGAAAGCATAATGCTTCACAGTGTGAGCCAAAGTTCTCTGAAGGATCAGCATCTACTTAAAGATCCTGCAGCCTGCTTGACTCACTTGAATACTGTGAATGTGGAGAGATGGAATGAGGTAAAGGGAGCCAAAATACTTGTGGGCTCATTTTAGATGCATTTACACCAACATTTGTGTCTGATCTAACATTTTCATAATTAGAATGTAAGCTTAGCAGACCTCAGGCTTCTATATTCCTAGGGCTAAGAATGCAGAAACTTCCTAAAATATAAAATACAAACTTCCCATATAAAGGCAATCTAAAATGACATCACCAATAACATGACACACGGAGTTCCAGCTGGCCATCTCTTGTCATCAAATTGAGCTTCCGGGACCAGAATTGTGTTACTTTTCATTGAGCTGTTGGCCAAAGGAGCCTCAGTGGAATCTCTAAACAACCCAGGCTGTTGCCAAGACTTGAGGCTTCTCTCCACAAACTTACAGAAAGACTCTGCTGCTTAAGACAGCACCTACACCTCATTGAACATGGAGATGTTGAGATGGTGCCTACAGAGAGCCTTCGCCCCTATGTGCTAGTGTCTTTGGTACAGGAAGGCACTCCCCATGCTATGAAAAGAGAAACATAAACACCAAACCAGCCACAAACCCTTCATCTATAATGGTGTACAAGATATGCTAGGGCAACGGTGGTGCAAAGTTTGTGGAGAAACCAACCAACAATTGATTTGACTTAATGCCCACTCTATGAGCTGGAACTGATAATACACACTGGTTGGGTTGCCAGGAACCAGAGACTAGATAGCCTGGGGACCAAGGATAAAACCAAATAATACTAGTCTTGAAAAAAGAAAGAAAAAGTGTGGTGATAAGATGGTATTTATTATTCTAACAACATTCTGTATACTCCTAGATTGGTGCCTTGTTCAGCCATCATCAGAGAAGTTTCCTCCTACAGCAGATGGGAACAAATACGGAGACCCACAGGCAGACATTATAATGAGAGTGAGAGACCTTGGAACACTCCGTCCTAAATAAGATGAAACTCCTTCCACCAGACCTCAGGGAACTCTGCAAAAGAGGAGGTAGAAGGAGTGTTAGAACCAAAGGGGATGGAAGACACCAGGAAAACAAGGCCTTCTATATCAATATGAGCAAAGCTCATGAATTCACGGAGATCTAAGCAGCATGCACAGGTCCTGCAGGGGTCTGCACCAGGTCCTTTGGGTATATATTATGGTTTTCAGTTTAGTGTTTTTATGGAATTTCCTGAGTCTGTGAACACGTGATTCTCTGATTCTTATGCCTTCTCATGGGCTCTTTTCCTTCTGTTGGGCTGCCTTGTCTAATTTCAATGTGATAGGTTTTTAAAAATTCTTTATTAATTACACTTTATTCACTTTGTATCCCCCCCTGTGGTTCCCTCCCTTCTCCTGTCCCAATCCCTCCCTTCCTCCACCCTCTGCATGCATGCCCCTCCCCAAGTCCACTGATAAAGGTCTTCTCTTCCTTCCTTCTGATCCTAGTTCCTATATCTGACAGAGGACTAATATCCAGTATATATACAGAACTCAAGAAGTAAAAACAGCAACAAATCAAGTAATCCAATTAAAAAATGGAGTACAGAGCTAAATAGAGAATTCTCAATAGAGGAATATCGAATGGCAGAGAAATGCTTAAAGAAATGTTCAACATCCTTAGTCATAAAGGAAATGCAAATCAAAAGGACCCTAAGATTTCACCTTACACCCATCAGAATGGCCAAGATGAAAAACTCAAGTGACAACACATGCTAGAGAGGTTGTGGAGAAAGGGGAACCCTCCTCCATTGCTGGTGGGAATGTAAACTTGTACAACCACTCTGGAAAGCAATCTGGCACTTCCTCAGACAACTAGGAATAGTGCTTCCCCAAGATCCAGCCATACCACTCCTAGGCATATATCCAAAAGAGGCTCAAGTACACAATAAGGACATTTGCTCAACCATGTTTGTAGCAGCGTTATTTGTAATAGCCAAAAGCTGGAAACAACCCAGATGCCCCTCAGTGGAGGAATGGATGCACAAATTGTGGTATATCTCTATGCAATGAAATATTACTCAGCAATAAAAAACAAGGAAATCATGAAATTTGCAGGTAAATGGTGGGAACTGGAAAGGATCATCCTGAGTGAGCTGTCCCAGAAACAGAAAGACGCACATGGTATAATGTGATAGGTTTTATCTCATATTTTATTTTGTTATTTTTCAAAAAATCGAATGAAAGAAAAAACCACCAGGGTAAAGGTAAGAACTGAAATGTCATTTATATCTGCTAGGAGGAGGAAAATCGTTTTTTTTTTTTTTTCCAATAGAGTCACACTGGGTAAATCAATTACTCCAGTGCAGCCCTCATGTTCAGGAGAAGATGACAAACATGCAATGGACCTCACAGGTTTTTTCATGTGCTTTTATTTGGTTACAGTTTGGTGTTTGCTTGTTTTTTCTTTTTGTGAGTTGTTTTATTGGGTTTGAAGGGGTGTTATAGTACTGGAGTTTGTTTGTTTGAGAAAGAACTTAAAGTTGGGTGAGTGGAGGGGGGAGAGGATCTGGAAGGATTTGAGGGAGGGAGAGTATGTGATTAAATATATATTTAAATTTGGAAACTATTTTAAATAATAAAAATATTAGGAAAAAAAGGGTGAGGCTGGAGCTGAGGCAATCTGCCATCCAAAGCCCACTGCAGCGATGGCCCAGGCTAAGGCTGCCTCAGCCATCCCAACCCACCCCAAGGTATGGGACGGCCCACCAAGCTGAGATAGCAGGCCACTCTAAGCCACCCAGATGCCCCACAAGCTGTGGTGACCCACTACCATCCCTCCAGGCTTGAGGTGTGTGTGGGAATCCGACCAACCCATTGCACCCACTAAGAGCTATGCTTAGAGGCCAATTAAATACACAGTAGCAAGGGGTTCCCGGCTGGTTCCTCTCACCTCCTCAGGCAGTCAGCCCCTCCTTCCCACCCTGGGGCTGTGGCGGCAGGAGACAAAATGTCAGGTAGCCAGCAACTCAGCAACTCCTCAACCAGAGCCCTCCGTGTTGACTAGTGCTGCCTCAGCCAACTGTTCCCAGGGGGAGCTGTCCATGGTGCTTCTTCCTGCCTCAGGCTATAGGAACCTTTCCTGCTTTAGAATGCCTATTGCTCTCACCATGAGAGCTGTCCATGCTTTCCTATCTCAGCCTACTGCCTTCACAATGACATCTTTGTACATTCTGGACACTTTGTATACTTTATATCCCCTCAAGGCAGAAGAGCTGCCAGATCTCTGCCTGAGGAAGCTCCAGTAGCCCAACCCCACACCCATCGCAGACCTCTGAAATTGTCATCTCCAGCCCCTCGGTAGGACTCACCCCGAATTATGCAAATTTGAGGTGAAAATACTGGACAAAGCCTGCCAATCACTGAGCTTCCTACTAAAACCCACCAATCACTGAGCAAAAAAACTGACCAATCCCTGAAGAGAAAAGCCCACCAATCCCTGAGCTCCCCAAAGCAAAGGAATTAAAATCCCACCAATCCACATTCTGGAAATTCCCGACCCAGAAAGCTCCACCCCCTATGAAACGCTATAGAAAGGCTGTGTTTGCCCCAGTTTCCTGCTGCCTTCTCAGGGGAGCAGAGGCAGCCACTCCTGGATTCAATAAATCTCTTCTAAGAGCTTTACTGCCTGCTGTGACTCACAAGGAGAAAGAAGAAATGAACAAGGAGTGGAGCTCAGACTCCAAAGCTCTTCCACTTATCAGGGGTTGGAGCAACCCTCCCTTGGGAACTGCAAAATCTCTGCTGAGGAGGCTTCTTCTCAGAGCTGTGAGGTTCCTGGGCTCCTGTGTCTCAGGATACCCTTGGAACTCTGGGACTCTGTCCCACCTCAGAGCTGGGATACCTTTCCAGTCCTTGTAGCTGTGACTCAGATTTGTGGCCCTCTGAGCTGTGAGTTTTGGGGACAGCCCACCCCATCAGTAAGGCAGGCCAACAACACAAAAACATTTGGGGCCATGACTGGGATTCACACCCTTCAGAGCTGTGGGTTTCCAGCACACCCTTGCATCTAGGTACCAGAAGGCAGGCCAACAAAAATAACAACAAAAAGGGAGCTGGAGAGATGACCTAGTGCTCTTCCAGAGGACCTGGGTTCAATTCCCAGCACCAAGTAGAGGCTCATCAGCCTCTCTTAACATCAGTCCTAGAGGATCAGCATTCTGTTCTGGCATTCATGGGCACCACAGTTAAATGTCACACAAACACCCATCAAAATAAAACGAAAAAAAAAAACAAAACAAAAAAAAACAAAAACAAACCTCATTAAAAAAAAGTCTAAAATTTATAGAAGGAATTTTCCCACTTCGCTATAGTCTGCCAACTGATGCTCCCACCAGTGCGTTTGGTAAATGCCTTGATTTTTTTTTTCTTTTCTTTTTCTGGGGGGACTATAAACGTTGATCTAATCTCTTTTACGTGAAACATATCATCCAGGATAAATTGAATCCCCTACGCTATAGCTATTCCCATATGGCTTAGAATAAGTGGTTATGGTTTTATATCAACAACAGTCTAGGTCATTTTATATAAAACCTGTCTAGGCCTTCATACATCTAAGTAGAAAACTGAGGCCATATAGAAAGTTTTCATTATTAGAAATAACAATTTCAAACAGTCCTGTGAAACACGTTTTCATGAGTTCTAGGATTGAGCGCTGTGTTCCGGTGAACTCCCTAGGAAGCCTCGGTGAAGCCGTCCGGAACTCAGGCTTGATCTATTTTTGTTTGTTTTTCTAGACAGAGCTTCTCCCAGAGATAGCCTGCTTCTGCTCCCAGGTGCTGGGACTAGAGGCTTGGGCTTATTCAACAGGCAGGCATGTCAGGCGAAGGAGACATCTATATGACTGTGTTCTTGCTTTCTGAATCCCAAACGAGCACAAATAAGCGTTGGCCCTGCAGTATGGAATTTTCATTTAGTAGTTCCTGAGCGCCTACCCAATGCCGCAGGCTGACACTGCAGTGAAAACTGACCCTGTTCTCAGGGAGCTTACGGCGCGGGGAGACCTTTTTTTAGCATGTTAAATCATACAATCACCCCAAACGGATCGTCACGAACTCCAACCCTGGGAACTCTGCCTTTGGCAGGAGAAAGGCACACGTGACCCTGGATCAAGCCCCTGCAAGCGCCCCTCGGCGGCCCCCGAGAAAGTGGAGGCACCCGCCGCAGGGCGCGCCGCAGCCGGACTCCGGGGTGTCGCGGGGCTGTGACGCACTGCCCCGCCGCCCCCTCCTCGGCGCCCCCCCCCCACCGCCTCCGAAGCAGTGCGCATGCCCGGGTCTCCCTCCGCCCGCAACCGTGGCTGAGCCGTCTCCCGCTCGTCGGTGCCCACCCGAGGAGCCCCGCCGTCGCCGAAGCCGTGCTCCCCACCGCCGCGTCGGGCGAGCAGACCCTCGCCGCGAGCCCGCGGAGGCCGACGAGAGGATGGCCACATCCGGCGTGGAGAAGAGCAACAAGAAGAAAACCGAGAAGAAACTCGCCGCTCGCGAAGAAGCCAAGCTGCTGGCGGGTTTCATGGGCGTCATGAACAACATGAGGAAGCAGGTGCGGGCGGGCTGCGGGGCCGAAGGCCGCGGGGCGGGGCGGGGCGGCCGGGCCTGGACGCCTGCCCGCCGCGGGGCTTCCGAGGCCCACTCGGCGAGGACTCCTGCGTGCGGCGGGGGCCTCTCCGGGGGCGTGTGCCCAGCCGGGAGCCGCCTTCGGCTGGCGGGCGGTGACGGCGCCCCGCGAGGTGCAGCTGTCAGAGCGAGGCTCCTCGCCCCGCCGCCCGTGTCATCCGAGAGGCACTAGTTGACAGGTCCTCCCCCACCTGCTCCTGTAGGGCGAAAACAGTCACCTGGTAAATAAGCCTTTTCTAAGGGCTGTGGGCGCCGCTGTGTCCCGGAGGATCTCTTTTGTTCGGGCTTTGGTTTTGCGGTGTAGTCGTGATACTGCAGCGCGTCGCCGAAAGGTGGGTGATGAAAGGCAGGTTTTAACCGTGGAGGCGGTAGATAGGTGGGTCTCCGCCCCCACCACCAGCGCGCACACACACACACACACACTCTCTCTCTCTCTCTCTCTCTCTCTCTAGATTTTCACCTCTAGTGGCTGGTAAACATGGGAACACCGCTTTGTTGGTGACACAGATGGAAGGAGGTTCTGGGGATATTTCAGTTTGTTGACTCTGATTCTGTTTTTCATGAGGGCAAAGTACCGCGTAAGCTCGAGTGCTTGAAAAACCTAATTCGCCTCTCTGGCGCTTTTGCTGTGAGTACGGAGAGCTGAGGGATTTGAGATTTATTTAGGAAGATGCCAACTCCTGATTTCTTCAAGCAGGCACTAGTCGCAGTAATCTTCTCTTTGTTCACCACCTGGCACAGTGCTCCTGCGTGGTAGATACTGTGTTCTCGGATGCCTAGATCATTTTCTGGCTTTTATGTTAAAATAGCTGGGAATGGCCAACTTCATTTTTTAAATATGTATGTTTTCTCAAATCGTGTTCTTCTCACACCCTTTTTTGTGGTTCTACAGAATTGATCATTTGAGATTGCAGGTGTCTTTAATCTGATAAGTGCCAGTGGTGGTAATGAAACCAAGCTCGCTAGAGCTTAAACTTGTTTAAACTGATTCTGGTATACGCCCACTCCCCCAAACCTTGTCGTCCACCCGTGGACTGACGCTTTGTAAAGCATTACCTCATTCCTGAAATAAATAGGCTACAGCTAAGTCATAGCATCAGGTGTTAACTTGAGAAGATTGTCTGAGCCTGCATGTTTAGTTCTTTACTTTTAAAATTGATTCATTATTTCTTAGTCTCAGCTTTAGACTATTGTGACATCTTTTTATTGTGAAAATAGAAACACAGTTATTAGAGTTCCTGAAAAATCAAGGTTATGCTACTGAATAAGAAAAAAGAATAGGGCTACTTGGTGAGCCCTGGGGATATGACCCTCCTACTGTGGCTAATTTAATCTACCTGATTTTTTAAAAATCATTGACCTGGGTGCTTTTCAGACTCCTGTAGCATTTTTATCAATTTGGTGGATTCCTGAATTTTAAAAAGATGCATATTTTTAAATTGTATTGATTTACATTATTTAGTATTGTTGGGCTATTACAGACACCCATAGCATTTTCAGCACCTAATGGATTTCTGTATCTTCATCTTAGTTAGGGTTTTATTGCCACGTTCTGCTGCTTGCTGGGGCTGGAACATGGCCCCCTTGCTCAAATACATTTTCACCAGCTTTCTGTTGTCCATGGTTTCCTTTTACCGCCTAACTGAAACTTGACCTGTAGACCAGGCTGGCCTTGAACTCAGAGATCTGTCTGCCTCCACCTCCTCAGTACTGGGATTAAAGCTGTGTTCCACTAAGCCTGGTCCTAAACTTTTAATTCCTTTTCACAAGTTGGAAGCTTAATTGGGTGGAGTCTTGCCCTGAGGTCACCACTCCATTTATTAGATATAGGATCAGGCTTTTAAAACTTTTTATCTCCTTGAGCACAAGGACCATTCCAATTCCTGGTGCCCCTTTTTTCCCCTCAAACTGTACATTTTGTATTTTTCCTTGCTTAGCTTCCCTCTTTTCAAGGGCAAAAAACAGTTACATTCTTCACCAGAATATCACAAGAATGGTCTCTGGCCCACATACTTATATTTTTCTCTCTGGAGCCATTGGGGCAGGCCCCCACAGTTCAAATCACCTTACTGTATTCCATGTTTCTACTAGGATGGCCCATTAAGCCCTGCTTTCCTAATCCAAGATCCCAAAGTCCACATTACTCCAAACAAAAGCATGGTCAGGCTTATCACAGCAATGCCCCAGTCCTTGGTACTGACTTCTGTCTTAGGGTTGTTAGGGTCCAAGGATTGGGAAATAATCCACTAGGAAAACTAAATTCTAGCCAACAAAAAGTGTCTTTAAAATCTGCTATGTCAGTGAGATGGCTAGGTTTGGGCTCGAAACTGTGTCACCAGGTAGAGCAGGACAAATTTTTAAAGCAATAAACCGTAAATTAGGTGGGGAGCCCAGCCATCCAATCAGATAAACGCACACAGTTGCCGTCTTCCACCCCTGGCATCTTAAGGGGAATCACTTGCTATCCTAAGTTGGTCTCTATGTCACATATCTCAGATGGCTTTTTTGACAGCTTGGTCAAGGCCAGCCAGTCAGTCGCTGCTAGGTCCTGGTCCTGGCTAGGTGCTAACCAACAAAGTGTAGGGTGAGATGTTGTAGTCTAGATTTGTCTGGGACATTTGACTCGGAAGCTGTTTCTGGGACTTGGAGCTGTTTCTGGGAAATTAGCTTAGTACAAGATGGAGATTATATACAAGATGAAGTCTCTGTAGGTGAGGAGGCTCCCAACTGAGTTTTATTGCTGTGAAGAGACACTGTGACCATGGCAGCTCATATAAAGGAAAACACTTAATTGGGGCTAGTTTACAGATTCAGAGGTTTAGTCCATTATTGGCATGGTGGGAAGCATGGCAGCATGCAGGTGTTGGAGAGGTAGCTGAGAATTTTACATCTGGAAAAGCAGGCATCAGGAAGAGAGAAAGACACTGGGCTTGGCTTGAGCCTTTGAAGCCTCAAAGTCCACCCCCAGTGACACTTCCTCTAGGAAGGCCACACCTACTCCAACAAGACCACACCTCCTAGTAGTGCCATTCCTTATGGGCTTGTGGGAGCCATTTTTATTCAGACCACCACGTTTTATGTTGTTTTTTTTTTTAAAAAAGATGCATAGTTTCACTTTTATCGTTTATATATATAGTGTTGCTTATAACACAGGAAAGATTTAATCAAGAGTGACTGTTAGGAGTGTTCTGTTCTTTGGTAAGTATTTTGTATCTAAAATTTGTGTTATATTTTGTTTCCTTTTAAACCTCATTGTGTTGCAGATGAAGATGATGTGTGTTTGGATGATAAGGATCCTCCGAATATATCTAGAAACATTCTTTTAAAGATTTCAGAATACTCTGAGATTAGCATACCTCAATTCCAATCCCTACCCTATTGCTAATTTGTTCTATGGATTTAGGTAACACAATTTAGGTCATTTCTTTTATGTACTGCTATATGAGTTCATTTTGTGTTCCTATAACAAAATACCCGAAGAGTAGTAATTATGAAGAAAGCAGGATTATTTAGTTTCCAATCTGAAGGTCCGAGACATTGCCAATATCTTTTCAACATCTGATGGGGACCAAATAGTACACTGTGAAATTCAGAAAGAAATCAGCTTTGTGCAAAAGTAAGCATGATTATGAGAGAACAGCTGAGGCTGAGGGGAGTGACAGGCATACTTAAAACAGCCCACTCACATGGCTAAGCTACTCACTTGTTTTTATAAAGAGTGTTGTGTACATGTAGATAGTACACATGAGTGCAGGTGCCTTCAGAGGTATCAGATCCTCTGGACTTGATTGAAGGTCCAGGCATTTGTGAGCTATCCAGCATGAGTGCTAAGAACCAACTTGGGCCCTTTGCAGGAGTAGTGTGAGCTCTTAACCACTGAGCCATCTCTCCAGCCCCAAACTCACTGTTCATGAGGGTGGATCCCTTAATACCTAGTTACTTCTGAAAGGCCCCACCTTTGTCCCATTGTTTAATTACCAGTGTATGTAAGTTTCAACATTAGTTTTAGTACATACAAAGCATAGAAGTAGCATTCTGCAGACACAGCAGCCTTAGCGTTCTGGGTTTTGTACCTTTTCCTCCAGTATCCTGGTCATTTCTATCCTTTTGTTTTTAAAGATTAAGTATAAGATTTATGAATCTGAAACTCAGTAATTATAAAGCAAATACATTTCTAATAATAGGACTAAAATGTGACCAGTACAAAAAAGGTTCCCTGTGCTTTCTCAATCACTTTTCCCCATGATAACCACCATTTTCTGATCATGAATTCATGTTTAGAAATCAACATGGACTCATGCAGTATATGCTTGGGTTTATTTTGTTTCCCTTTTTTCTTTCATACACCTCCGGGGATTAAACTCAGGGCCTTGTGCATGCTGAGCAAGCGCTGTACCACACTGAGCTGGGCCCCAGGATCATGCTTCAGTTTCTTAAAACCAACAGTAGTGGATTTTATCTGTTTTTTTAGGATAGTACTAACTAGCTTATTCCTTATTATACAAATACGTGATGATTTATCTGGTATATTGAGAGCTATGAAATGAAATCCTGTTTCAAAAAAGAAAAAGGAAAAAAAATTTAAACACTGTTTTGAAGAAAGAACATGAAGTTGGAGGGTAGGGAGAATCTGGAAGAATTTAGGGGAAAAGATGTTCTTAGCATCAAGAACACATTGAATGACATTCTCAAAGAATAAGTAAAAACATTAAAAAAAGATTATTGCTTTGAACATTTTTATGTGTCTTATGGTATGTATATGTTTGTGTTTTTATTGGGAAATGCCAAGGAGGAAAGTTACTGGGTTATTATAGAGAGCACACCACATTTGGTTTTCACACATAGCTTTCAAGTTTTCCAGCCTGATTGTGCCAAATGTACACATCTGACAGCTTGTTGTTGTTGTTTGTTATTTTAGCTCTTCTGGTGAGAGAATAGTGGCATCTTATTTAATTAGACTGTCGTTTGATTTCCCTAACCTTTTGTTTGGATTAACTTTACTAATAAGGCTCTACAAAGCTGGATCATAGTCACTGTTACTTATATGTAGTTAATGTGCCTTCTTATATTAATAACGCACATGTGTTACTATTGTAAGGGACATGTCTTTAGAGTATCACTGGAGTTTGCATTTTTCACTATGAAATGAGTTCAAGTATAATTGCCATTTAAAGCCTTGTGTTACACCTCTATTGAGAGTTCTTTGAGAGAAACACAAAGCCTATTTGAGAATTAGATAGGCTTGCTGTTTAAAATGATTATGATTTTGCAGTTTCCTGTTTAAGTATAGATTGCTGTGTTGTGGTCTCTAAAGATTTTTTTCAATTTATTCTTTTTAACTTAGTGCATTTTATTTTGATTAAATACATTGTTCACTCTCCCTCTCTAACTACTTCTGATTCTCCTGTGCTTCCTTCCCCATATCACCCTCTCACCTTTATATAACCTGCTGAGTCCAATCAGGGTTGTCTTGCATGTAGCTGTAGAGCTGTCCAGTGAGGCATGGTTAACTTATCAGGGTCCCTACCCTTGAAGAAAACTGACTGTCCCCTAGTATCCATCAACTCCCTGTAGCTTAGCAACTAGCAGCTGGTGTAGTTTCCATAGCTGAGAGTTTGTGAGTGCAACTGCCTGTCGTGTTCAAAAGACACTGTGTGAGGAGAGGGTCCATTTCACGACGAGTACTCCACAGTGACTTACTCTCTGCGCTTTGATCATTTTTGGTTCTCCGTATTAACTTCTATCCACTGCCAAAAGAAGCGCCTCTTGAGAGAGTGGCTTAGTTCTGGACTTGTCCATGGGTATAGAGAGAGGTATTTTAGGAGGCAGTTAGATACCGTATTTAACAAAAGAATAGCAGTAGGTTCTTGGCCAGGTTTACAGTTTGGGTCATGAGTTCTCTGGTGAGGCAGGCCTCATATGCAACATACCCTGATAAAAAGCAACTTACAGAAGAAAGGGGTTATTTAAGCCCGTGGTTCCAGGGGGTTAAAGTCCATTATGGCAGGAAAGGCATGGCAACATGCCTTTTTTCTCAGGGAAAGAAAGCATGGTGGCAGGAACAGGAAGATTGCCGATGATATTTTCAGCTGCACACAGGAAGGAGAAAGGAAGGTAAGGGGAACAGGAAGGGGGCCTAGATTGTACTACAAAGCCCCCCTTAGTGACATACTTCCTCTAGCAAGAGCCTGCCTTTTAAAGGTCCCATAACCTTCCTTAACTGGGGACCAGGGGTTCAAATACATGGATCTGTGGAGACATTTCTCATTCAAACCACCACACACCTCAAGACATTGGTGCCACTGTTACACACAATGAGCATACATTGCTGAGAAAGACTGTTGGTGCCTTTTCTCTCCCAGCAGCCTGCCTACTACCTTGTGGCTTGGTGAAGGCTGACCATCAGGCTCAGCACCAGGTTGCTTTCTCCAAGCATGTGCATCTTGAGCAGGAGGACCTTACACATGAGTTCTGATGGGCAGCCATGTGCAGTGGCAGTAGCCATGTTGTTTTGAGGATCTCTTAGACCCCTTGACCAACAGCTCTAAGGGAGGAATCCCACACCTGAGACTGGACTTTGTATATAGTAGATGGTTTCAAGGAAGAGCATTATCTGTAGGGTAAAAGCCAGTTGAGCTATTTTTAGTCTATTTGTAAGAAAGCTTATAAAATAGATTTCCAGGTGACTTTTTTTTGATGCTATTTCTCTTTTTTCCCACCCCTCTGCTTTAACACCCTCCCTTATACCCTTAAACCCATCTGTATTCTATGTTCTTCCACTAAAGGTGCTCTCCCACAGTGGTGACTTTCTACTTTCCTGGACTGTTTTCTTAAGTCTTTTCACTGTAATACAGTGAAGGTATGTTTATTGTAGAGAACAAGAAGGTGGATCCTGTTTCTTAACCCATTCAGTTAGTTTGTCTTTTGGTTGGTGAGTTGGCACCATTTATAAGTTATTGGAGTGTATGTTGCTTGATGGCTTTTTTTTCTTTTTTGCTTTTTACCTTACCTTGTATACCAGTTATTATGACATCATTATTTCCTCTAGAAGCCTCTTGGTTATACTTATTCTCTTTAATGCTAAGTATTTTTTCCAGTTTTTCTGTAGAGGTGGTTTGAACATGAATTTCTTTGGCCTATTTATGTCATGGAAGTTTTCTTTCTCTTTTGTGGCAGATAGTATTGCTGAGTAAATTAGTCTAGTGGACATTGATGCGCTTTTAGGACATCATCACTCCAAGCTCCTCTGTTTGCATTGAGAAGTCGTCTGTTGTTCTAATGGGCTTACCTTTACATATGACTTGAGACTTCTCTCTTAGAGCTTACAACACTGCTTTGGTCTCTGTAGAGTTTTAACTAATATGGTGCAGAGAATTTATTTTTCTCAGCCTGTTTGGTGTTCTGCCTACCTCTTGTAACCAAAGGGCATCTCCTTTGGTTTTGGGGAGTTCTTTGAAGATCTGTATCTGTGATCTGGAGTTGTTCGTGTCTGTGTCCATGATTCATAGATTTGATCTTTCATGACGGCCCAAAGTTCCTTCATAGTTCATTCTTGAGGGTTTTGTTGTTGTTGTTGTTTTAGTTTTTGTTTTCTTTTACTTAATCATTTTCTTTAGTTTAGTGGGCTATTTGCCACCTTGTCTTTAATGGGTTAGGCTTCCCACTGAATTTTCTGGCAGGACTGGTAATTTTTTTTTTTTTTTTTTTTTTTTTTTGCCATCTTTCTTTCAGCCTGGGTTTTCTTCAGTATTCCAAATTCCTTGTTAAAATCACTTTTTTATTTAAACCATAAAGTGTCATTATTTCAGTCAGTTGATTGTGTTGTTTCAGGCTAACTGAGTTTATTCCTGTCTTATTTTAAGTTCATTTAGTGTTTATCTGTGTTCCTTGTTAAACTCTTAGGCCATGTTTATAATTGTTTTGTTTTTTTCTTTTTTCAGTTCTGTATTGAGATTCATCTGGGTTCTCTTTGGGAAATATTACTGTGAGGTTGATTTTGGGGGAGGGGCAAGCATTTTGCTTGGTTTTTGCACTGAGACTTATGTAGCAGAAAGCCACCCATTTTGGTCTTTTTGAAAACTCTCCTTTACTTTGGGGGACTAGGGTTCGTGCTCAGGGGGTCTCGGGCAGACCAGCTGAGATAAGGCACACACATGGGGGGATGCAAGATGGCAGCCAGAGCCATTATTACATTCTTACACATGCATATAATGTTCTTTGTTTGTATTCACATACTCCCTTCCTTACACATTAGCCCTTTTTGTCTCCCTCCACCATGCCCTCATCCTTTCCTCTTTTCCAATGAGATTTAGATGCTTTGAAAATAGATTCTGTTGCTTTAAAAAGATACTTCAAACAAGGACCATTCATGGAGATAACCTAGAACCCTGCACAGATGCCCATGGCAGCTCAGTGCCCAAGAGGGTTCCTAATAATGGGAACAGGAACTGTCTTGGACATGAACTCATGGGCTGGCTCTTTGGTCACCTCCCCCTGAGGGAGGATGAGGCCTGGTGTACTAGGGTCTGATGGGAGGGGAGGAGGACCTCCCCTATCAATGGACTTGGGGGAGGGGCATAGGAGAAGAAGAGGGAGGAAGGGTGGGATTGAGAGGGGATGGGAGAGGGGGCTACAGCTGGGATACATTCATTAGTGAATGAACTAATAAAATAAATTTAATAAAAGAAGTTATAAAACTACTAGAATGTTGTGTGTGTGTGTGGATGTGCGTATAATATTGGGAGCAGAAGTAAAAGCTCTGAGGGAATTGAAAGAGAAAATATGAGCTTCACTTCATTCAAAAGAAAAAAAACAGGCATTTTGAATTCATCTATCAAGCTATAACTTTGCACAATGAGAGAGGATAAATACAAATTAAAAAGTAAACATTGGAGATAACTTGTGTTTTAGTTTTTCAGGACAGGGTTTCTCGGTGTAGTCCTGGCTGTCCTGGAATTCACTCTGTAGACCAGGCTGGCCTCAAACTCGGAGATCTCCATGCCTCTGGGATTAAAGATGTGTTTCACAAACCTGACTCAGAAGAGATACTTTTCAAAGTAAAGACAAGAAAAGAATGTCAGCTTTGGATTTAACAGATTGTGTGCAAAACCCCCCCCCCTCATCTCTGGTCTTCAGTGTGTCAGACTAAACCCCATTGGGAAGAATTACCCTTCAGAGGCCAACAGGGAAACCTCTTGAAAAGATTTTTGTATGTATACACTGCTGCTTCTCTAGCATATGATGCATTCTTTTTTCTTGTGCAAAATGTTAGAAATTTGCCAAATGGATGGAATCCTCAGATCCCTTGCATTTCCTTTCTTTGACTATTGTATATTTAATAAGGTTCAGCACTTTTTTTGAATCTTGTGTCCTTGGCTGAATGTCCAAGTTCTCCTGAGTAACAGAGCTTCCCTCCCTCTTGGGAGCAATTACTCCCCTTTGCAGCCAGCAGTTATGCAAAGCAGGTTGTGGCCCTGAATCTTCTGCTCTTTCGGTCTGTTCTGCACCTGGGGTGTCTCTCATGAGCCTGTCCCATTGTGGAAGGAGTCTTTTTACTTCATTTGTCTTAGTTGGAGAATGAATGTAACAGATGTTTTAAAGGCCTGTAGTTCCTTGGGGTAAGTATCACCTTTAGAAGCTCCCCTACAACTTCATCTTTCCTAGGTGCTTGAGTTTTCCAGCATTTCCGAGCAAAGGAGCAGCAGACATCTTCTTACTCCTTTGTGACAAAATGGGCTGCTATGTCTCTAGTGTCTTTTTCCCCTCTCTTAATAAATCTTACCCCCTTTTCAAGCAGCCCCAGCAGACTTGCTGGCCTTCTTTCTTGAGCTGGTTGTGATTTAGTCGGTGGGTAAACCTGACATTGGTGAGATAAAAACACTCCTCCGTTTTCTTTTGATAATAGTTCCAGATGTTCATTTTGCTCACATGCTCCTCCATTGCTTTTTTAAAATGGAGTTTTCCTCAGTGGAAAGCATACGTTTATGTTCAGGGTCAGTGGAGTTCTTGCTAGCTCTTGCTGGTTTGGACATATAACCTAGGAGCCTCTTTTTAAGAGTCTTATTTCCATAAATTTCTAGATGGGTTCCCCTGCAGTGTATACCACTCCTGTCCTCCCACCATTATCACTTTGAAAATTACTTAATAATGAATGAAAAACTACTACTTAGTCTTTAGAGGAAGGAGTTTACATATATTTTAATTTTATTTTATTTTTAATTAGTCTTTATTTACTTTGTATCTCTCCCCTCTAGTTCCTTCCCTCCTGGCCTCCCAATCTTTACCTTCTCCATGCATGCCCTTCCCCAAGTCCACTGGTAGGGGAGGGTTTCTTTTTCTTTCTTCTGATCCTAGTCTGTTAGGTCTCCTCAGGAGTGGCTGCATTGTCTTCCTCTGTAGCCTGGTAAGGCTGCTCCCCGCTCAGGGGGAGGTGATCAAAGAGCAGGCCAATCAGTTCATGTCAGAAGCAGTCCCTGTTCCTATTACAATGGAACCCACTTGGACACTGAACTGCCATGGGCTACATCTGTGCAGGGGTTCTAGATTATCTCTATGCGTGGTACTTGGTTAGATTATGAGTCTCAGGAAGGACCCCTGGGTTCAAATTTTTTGGTTCTGTTGTTCTCCTTGTGGAGCTCCTGTCCTCTCCAGATCTTACTATTTCCCACTTCTTTCATAAGATTTCATGCACTCTGCCCTAAGTTTGGCCATAAGTCTCAACATCTGCTTTGATAGTCTACAGGGCAGAGCCTTTCAGAGGTCCTCTATAAGAAGTTTCTAACATGTTTCCAGTTTTCTTCTTCTGATGTTCATCCTCTTTGCCTTTCAGGATGGGGATTGGGCATTTTAGCCAGAGTCCTCCCTCTAGATTAGTTTCTTTAGGTGTACAGATTGTAGTAGGTTTATCCTATATTATATGTCTATATGAGTGAGTATATACTGTGTGTGTGTCTTTCTGCTTCTGGGACAGCTCACTCAGGATAATCCTTTCCAGTTCCCACCATTTACCTGCAAATTTCATGATTTCCTTGTTTTTTATTGCTGAGTAATATTCTGTTGTGTAGATGTACCACAATTTCTGTATTCATTCTTCAGTTGAGGGGCATCTTGGTTGTTTCCAGCTTCTGGCTATTACAAATAAAGCTGCTACAAACATGGTTGAGCAAATGTTCTTATTGTGTACTTGAGCCTCTTTTGGATATATGCCTAGAAGTTGTATAGCTGGATCTTGAGGAAGCGCTATTCCTAGTTGTCTGAGAAAGCGCCAGATGGATTTCCAGAGTGGTTAAAGCTAAATATTTTTTCTTTAAAAAAATATAAACTCCACTGCTGGTGAAGTTTATATTTTTTTAAAGAAAAAATATTTAGCTTTAAAAAGAACCTTATAGAACTTTCCTATTTCCAGGCTCTATTTCTGAAAGAAATAGGTTAGTCTACAACTGAATTCTTGCTTTTCTTTCTCAACTGTTGTTTTGTTTTTTGGTTTATAACATTGTCCTTTCCTTTAACAAATAACAGAATAGTCTGTCCCCCACCCCCCACAAAGGGCAATTATTTTAAACCGTTTTTCTTTCTCTTTCAAAACTGTTTGGTCTGACTTGATTTTCCTTTTGAAAATTCTCTTCTAAGTTAGTCTAATTTTGCTTTTCTCTTTTTCATTTCTATTATTCAGATTGGATGCATGTCTAAGTCTAGTCTTTGATAGGATAGGATAAATTGTGGTGAGGGTTATCCTTGGGAGATGGGTGCCCTGAGAAATGATGCCACACAACAGATCTAGTGTGAGAGGTTTATTGGGGAAGAGGAAAGCAAAAAGCAGAGAGATCTGTGGCTGGGTGCCCTTTTATGTGTGACACACACCTGGAACACCGCACCTGGCAGTGGCAGACGATGACATAAGCAGCTGCTAGGTCTCTGAGAGCAGGCCAGTGGAACTGCTTGTTGGCTGTCTTTTTTTTTTTTTTTTTTTTTAGTTAGATTTTTAAGACAGTGTTTCAAGGTATAGCCTTGGTTGTCCTGGGACCATCTTACTTTTCTTTGCTTTTTGGAATAAACATAATTCCTAAAAAAGGTTTTAAAATTTATCTTTTTAATTTTACTATGGATTTATTTGAGTCTGTTTCACTAACAGTAAGAAAAGATTATTAATCCCTTGTGGTAAGAACACTGTTTCCCTTTGTCTTTTTCATTTTTCTTTTATTCTTCCTCCTCCCTTCCCTTCCTTCTCTCTTCCTGACCCCTTCTCCCTCCCTCTGCATCCACATGTGTGATGTGGTATGTATGTATGTGTGCATTTTTGTGGTGTGCAAGTGTTTTAAGTGCATGTGGGAAGTCCAAGATTAAGGTCAGAAATCATCTCTATAGGTAGCTTTTCGACCTTATTTCTTGAGGTAGGGTTTCTCAGTGAAACCCAAGTTTGTGAACATTGCTGGATTCTCCAGCTAGCTTGTTCTGGAGCCCTGTCTCCACCTTCTAAGGCCGTAATTATAGCCAAACCCATGCCCATCCAGCATCACATTTGGGTTCTGAGGATCCAAACTCTGGTCCTTAGACTCAGTTTACCTACAGAGCCATCTCCCCTGCAGCCATCTCATTTGTCTTTTTATTGATTTATCTTACTTACCTATGGTTCAATCTACAATCTACTGAGGGATATACTCATGACTGACTTTAAAAAAAAATATATTTATTATTTATACAGTGTTCTGCTTCCATGTGTGCCTGCACACCAAAAGAGGGTGCCAGAATCACAATAGATGGTTGTGAGCCACCAAATGGTTGCTGGGAATTGAACTCAGGACTTTTGGAAGAGCAGCCAGTGCTCTTAACCTGAGTCATCTTTCGAGTTCCCCACCCTTCATGACTGACTTTTAATCATACTGGGCCTAACTGTTGTGGTTGGAATGAGAATGGTCCCCATAGGCTCATACTTAAATACTTGATCCCTAGTTAGTGGAAGTGTTTGAGAATGATTAGAAGGTGTGGCCTTATTGCAGTAGCTTTGGCCTTGGTGGAAGAGGTGTGTCACTGGAGTAAGCTTTGAGGTTTCAAAATCCCAATGCCAGGCACAATCAGTCTCCCTCTCTCTTTTCCTCCTTCCGGCCCCCCTCCCTTTCTCTTCTCTGCCTTTGCATTAGACTCTAGCTCTCAGCTACTCCTCCAGCACCGCGCCTGCCCGTCTGCTGCCATCCTCCCCACCATGAAGACCATGGACTAACCCTCTGAAGCTGTGAACATCCCCCAGTTAAACATTTTCTTATATGAGCTGCCTTGGTCATGTGTCTTTTTGCAGCAACAGAACACAAACACAGAAGTTGGTACCGGGAAGTGGTATGTTGCTGTGCCAGGCCTGACTATGCTGCTGTTTGGAGGAATACAGAAGACTGGGACTTTGGACTAGAAAAAAAAAATGGTTGAATGCTTTAAGTGGGGCTTAATAGGCCATCTAGTAGGAACATGGAAGACAGTAGTGATGCGGGCAGTGTGGACTATGGTAGGGGAGATGAGTATTAGCAAGTGGCCTAGAAACTATTGTGATATTTTGGCAAAGAACATGGCTGCTTTTTGCCATTGTCCTAAACTTTTGCCAGAGGCAAATTGAAGAGTTTTGGACTAATGTCATTGGCAGGGGGAATTTCAAAAAAAGCTTAGTAGTGACTGTGACATGGTCATTAGTAACCAGTCTTATTCAGATCTAAAATGTGTTAAGTTTCAAACCTGAGACAAGTGGCTGAGTTGCTTATTTAACATCAAAGTGGACCTGCTCTTAACAAACTCGATTATTTTGGCTTCAGGACAAGTTTTTATTGTTGCTGTTGTCATTAGATATGAAGCACTGCTCAGTATCTATAATTTCATTTCAGAAAAAAGGGTTGAATTTGGTAAGATTTTGGCATATGGCTCCCCTTTCTTTCTCCCCATGATCCCATCCTGTTTCAGTCTCCCACTGACATTTTCTCTTCACCTGATAGTCAGAAGTGCTACATTCTGTCCTCTGATAGCCTCTCTTATTCCATCTTGGAAACTTAAAGGCTTGACATTTTTCTTCTTCTTTGAACTTGTTTGACTATTAATATCAAACCTGGCCCCATCCTGTAGTGTTCCTGTAAATGAGCAGTGAGCAACACCGCCCTTTTGGTAAAGTTGATTTTTATCTTGAGTTTTTATAACAGATACTGCATATCTTGATAGATCCCTACTCAAAGAGTCTCTTCAGACTTAATTTTTTTTGGGTGGGGGTTGTCTTCATTAAACTTCATGGCTTTCATTTGCACAGGCACTTTGCTTATAGTTCAGGACCCTTGAAATGCTTTCTTTAAAAGAATGGCTATAAACTGTACTCAGTAGCCTCTTAGTTATCTTAGTTACATTTTTAATGTTTCCTAATAGTTTATGCTCTACAAGAAGTGAGTCTGAATCGTGATCCTGCAGATAATGCCCTTTTTGGGCAGCTGTTCCCTGCACAGCAGCTCCACAGTCCATGCCCCCTGCGGAACCACCACTGTCATTTTCCCTGTTGCCAAAGGTACTGGACCCCCTTTATATCAATCAGAATAGCAATTAAGGTGCAACATGAGATTTGAAGGGAGGATTCAAACCATTAGCCATCAACATCACAAAAAACTGCTGTTTATGAAAGATTAAAGATTCAAAAGCTGAGAATAATAAATGCAAAAATATAAAACTAATATGGGATGCAATGAACAGAAAAAATTACAAGTTTTTTTTTTTCTTAAATTTAACCAATATGTATTGGGAAATGTATCTGTTGTTGCTTTGTTGAGTGTACTGGTTGGTTTTGTGTGTCAGCTTGACATAGAGTCATCAGAGAGGAAGGAGCCTCAGTTGCCGCCATGAAGTCCAGCTGTATGGCATTTTCTCAATTAGTGATCAGTGGGGGAGGGCCCAGCCCATTATGGGTGGTGCCATCCTGGGCTGGTGGTCCTGAATTCTATAAGAGAGCAGGCTGAGCACCCTCCATGGCCTCTCCTCAGCTCCTGACTCCAGGTACCAGGCCTACTGGAGTTCCTGTCCTGACTTCCTCCAAAGATGGATTGTGATGTGGAAGTGTAAGCTGAACAAGCTTTCTCCTCCCCAACTTGCTTTTTGGTCATGGTGTTTCCACCATTGTAGCAAAAGAACCGTAACTAAGACATTGAGCTTTTTGGTTTATTTTACATTGGTTTGTTTTACATTTCTCATGCTTCAGCTCACCTAGAACTATCGTGCTCTCCAGACTTGGTGTAATGGAAGTTAATGGAAGTTTTGGTTTCTTCGTAAACTCAGTTATATTATGTAAATATTTTTGTTTTAATCCCAAGTGTGGGATTTTAGTTGGGCTACAGTTTGTCCATGCCTCCTAATTGTCACGTGCAGGGTGTGATCTTGGCCTTCCACAGCCTTCCATATGCGGCAAGAAGAGGGGCATGGTGTAGGACTCTGAGAGTAGAAATAGGAGGGCTGAGAAAGAGAGAGGAGGTGCATGTGGTAGCAGTCAGTGTTGGTGTGTGGTGTGGGGCAGTTTGGAAGACCAGAGACAGTGAGACAGTTTGGAGCAGACAGATGGAGAGAAACACTTCCGGGTGCAGCAGCATGGAGGAGACCGCTAGCTGCGTCTGCAGTTGCCGGAGATTGGGGGGAGCCCTAAAAGAACCTCTTGACCCTAACTAGCCGGGAGAAGTAAAGGGCTCTGGGCTCCTCTCCCTACTAAACTATGCTGTCTCCTACTTAAGGTTGGGGGCTTGGTGGAAGGGAGGGAAAGGCCTAAACACCCCAAATAAAGTTTTAAAAAAGACCGCTACAGATGGCTTTCTGCTACAACTTGGATCACTTGATCTATGTATATACTTCTTCATTAATTGGTAGTATCAGACAGGAACTCACTTACCCATGTCTTTTTGATACATCAGTTTATTGCAGTACAGTTAAATAAATATGTCACTGCAAAACAAATGATTCTTCCCACTTTACCCCACCACTTCACAGGTACAACAATAATCCAGTCACACACTTGGAAACTACCAGCAGACAAAGTTCATTCTGCCCCAAATTCCTTTCTTGTGGAATTTTTTTTTTAATGTTTTGTGAAAACTCCCGTAAGTTGTCAGAGATCCATCCCTTGTGAGAGAGAGCTCTGTTATCTGCTGCATCTGGTTTGCTTGATCTTCTCTTTCCCTTTCTAATTCCTGCCTTCCCACCTGCTTCTTCCTGCTTCCTACCTGCTTCCAGACAGTGTAACCAGCTCGTTTTGGTGATGACTGGTTTGGTTTTGCCACTTTGTGTATGTGGTATTGCATATGATGAATCACCTGAGAGGACTATTCTTGTTCTGCACCTTTTCCACATAAGATCCGACAATGAACCTTTGAAAGGTCAGCGGTCTATGGAGATAGTGATAGCTTTAGGGTCTGTCAATCTGCATAAGATTCTAAGCACTGGCCCACAAAATTTACAAGTCTTGAAATAAACTGTTAAATTGAAAATTTGTTTATCTTTTAGTCTGCTTTTAGAGGCTCATTTCTTTTTTTCCTAAGCATTAGCATCTTACTTGGATTTTTATTTACAAAATAAAGTAGGATTGGTGGGATGTCGTGGTGGGTGAGAGCACTTGCTGTGAAAGCAAGAGGAACTGAGTTCAAATCCCCACAGAAAAGCCAGGCGTGGTCAAATGTGTTTGTAACCCAGCAGAATGCAGAGAGTCAGGTCCTGAGAGTTCACTGCTTAACCAGCCTAACCAAAACAGTGAACTTGAGGTTCATTGAGAGAGCTTATCTCAGAAAAGTTAGGTGGAAAGTGAGGGAGGAATAAGACATCAGATATCTCTCGCTGGCCTCTGTATGCACAGGCATGGGCCCACACACCTGCATGTAAGTGTATGTACACATACGCACACATAAAATAGCTAACTAAATAAATAATAGGAAATGTCAGGTTCCCAGAAGCTGGATTAGTAAAATACTTGTTATTTAAGAAAATACCTAAAACTTGCAAAAACTGCAACTTCTAGGCTAATAAACTATTATAGATTTGTAACAAGATTTAAAAACCACTCAGTATGGGGCTGGAAAGATGTCTCAGCAGAGGACTCAGGTTCAAGATTAAAAAAAAAAAAGGTGACTTCAAATACGTTGCTTGCCTCATACTCCTGAAGTGGTTAGAACAATAGTTGCAAAATAGTAGGCACCAAATTTTCTGTGAGCTCTGCATGAGCTTCATTGTGAATATATTTTTTGATGCCCCAAAAAGACATTTCTTTTTTCATTTAAAGTCATCTATAAGAGGATAACCCTTGACTTTTTTTTTCTTCAGTATTCCCTTTTATTTTTCTTTCTAGCAGTTTATTGCAGGGCTACCTTCATTCAGTAGCTTAGAGTATCACTGCCATTGTCTTGGTCAGAAGTTACAAATTTGAAATGGCTGCTGTCCAACGTCTGTCAGAAGGGTGTTTGTGAGAAAAGCTATTTAAGGAAAGATTAACCGGGAGGGGGAAGACAGTTCATTTTCTCTGTGTATTCTGAATCCTTCTGTTTCCCTCTAGGGCTATGACAGCTACTTTTTTGGGTAATATGTCATATACTCTGGATTTTACCAAGCACTGATAATTTAGAAAAATCAAATATAGTTTGTTTGAAAAGTTATAATTTGCATATATCATCATATCATTTAATTCCTCCCTTCCCTGCAGAAAGCTAACAATAAAGGCCTTAGAATTTATGCCAGGAAAAAGGTTTTAGCGTCCCTGAAGGATCAGTAGACTATTTTCTTTTGAGGGTGAAAGCGAGATAGGATCTCCTTATGCTGCCTCAAAGTGGGTGTCCTAAGCTTCTCCTCAGCTGTACACATCACCGGTAGCTCAGGAAACTTGTTTTTAATGACACTCTAATTTATGTTTCTCTTGACTATTAGGAAGTAGAGTCCCAAATTTTGATATTGTCTGACAGCAACTCTGGAAGTCTTTGATAAATATGTTCTAAAGTGTGTATGGAAAGGATTTAAGTAGAAAATAGATACAGGCATTACAATATTTGGTAGTTTCTGCCTTATTCTACTTAATATTGCTGAGCTGGAACCAGTGGGCTCTTTTTTATGTGTTCTTTTCTGTTTGCTAGAGAACACTGTGTGATGTGATCCTCATGGTGCAGGAGAGGAAGATACCTGCTCACCGCGTTGTCCTTGCTGCAGCCAGTCACTTTTTTAACTTAATGTTCACAAGTGAGTATTTGCTGGTAAAACCCGTTTTTTATGAGAATTAGGTAGAATCCAAATAATTTTTTCTAGCTTTTAATACTATTTAGAACTTAAGGCTATAGAACAATAATGAAAGTACTCAGGTGTGATGATGATCAAATTGTCTGTGATGGTAAAGATAGTTTTTGCCTGAATGTCCAGGGTTCTTTGTTTGTTTGGTTGGTTGGTTTTTACGTCACCTGAGGTAGGAAGACAGGGTAACAGATACATCTCTTGGCATAATATCTAGCAAGTTTATGCCTTGAAAGGACTGAGGGGAAGGAGGAGGGAGGGGAGAAAATGAGACACAGTGTAGTGGAAGAACCCTTTATTTTTAGCCGAGACCTAGAACCAAGTCCCGATCACACGGCTCAGTATTGTTTTCTGAGGTTTGTTTTATTGATTTTGAGACAGGTGTTTACTCTGTAGGCAAGATGGACTGAGAACTTTCAGTGATCCTCCTACCTCTGCCTCCCAAGTGCTGAGATTGCAGGTGTGCATCACAACACCTACCTCTTGTTCTGCGATCTTGATCAAGTTAAATAACATATCCGCCTCAAGCTTTATCTTTGGTGTCCTTCCTACCTCTGAGGATTTGGAGAGAAATAAGAGAGGAGTGAGGCTGAATTATTTTAGGACCTGGGAGAAAAGAAAATCTAATTTTATATCTTTCTCATTTGCACTTGAGGAAGCATTTAGATTAAAGGAGTGCCACTAACATGGAGAGTTAATTTGCATTTATTTCCATCTAGAGCTCTCTGTTCTAGTGTTTTCTGCATTTACTATAACCTGGAGTATGCTGGTTCCTCAGTTAACCCTGTGGAGGTGCTGCTATCATTTGTTTCTTCTCTTCTTTCAGCTAACATGCTTGAATCGAAGTCCTTTGAAGTAGAACTCAAAGATGCTGAACCTGATATTATTGAACAACTGGTGGAATTTGCTTATACTGCTAGGTGAGTTAAGAATCATTCTTTTGGGGGTTGTAAAATTGGCTCTGCCACAGAAAAGCATCATTGTAACAAATTGGATTGCTCCTGATTCCTTAGAACAACAACAACAAACAACAACAAAAACTGTAGGGTTTTTTGGTTTTTTTTTATTGTTGTTGTTTTTTTGAGGAGTTGGAGGGATTATTTGTTGCAGGAGAGAATATTTCACAGTAATATTATTTAAGCAATAAAAATTGTGTGAAATTAATATTCTCTTTAACTTACAGAATCTCTGTGAATAGCAACAATGTTCAGTCTTTGTTAGATGCAGCAAATCAGTACCAGATTGAACCTGTGAAGAAAATGTGTGTTGATTTTTTGAAGGAACAAGTTGATGCTTCAAATTGTCTTGGTAAGAAATACCGCGTTCCTATTCTCTTTTCCAAAAAAAAAAAAAAAATCCTTATTGTGTATTTAAATAAAGAAAAAATATATTGATAAGAATCTTCACTTAACCTTAAAGATACTATTCATTGAAACATTTTAAAACTTTAAACATAAAATTTAAAAGGAACTTATAAAGAAAGGCACATACTTGCCTGGGCAGTGGAAAGCTCAATAAATTCTTTGTCAACATTTTCAAAATTAACATGGCTTTTATGATTTTTTTATTTATCAAAGACAAGGTACAAGGATGTCATCTATTTCTGTTATATAAAAAACACCAACATTTCTTATAGGCTCATAATGTACTAAGAAAATTGTCTATAACTTCCCTGGAATCATATAGTCACTACAGTAATCTGTTGCTTGTATAGAACACCATGCCATTTCTCCACGGTCAAATATGAGGCTTTGCACTAGGAAACAGAGAAATCATAACTTAAGGGGCTTGTTGAGGAACTGCTGTAGCTCTTTGAAGCTATTGCCTCAAGTAAGAAAGTTGTCCTTGAAAGAAGTGGAGAAAGTAATTCAGAATTTTCTAAGTTTAGAGTGCATTTTACTGTGAGATAATCCTTAGTGGCAGTGAACAAATATTCTGAGCTTTGTTCCTACCCATTCTGTAAGTCATAGACTTTAGGGAAAGAAAAGGCTGAAGGACCAGGACAGCAAGGAGAAAAAAGTAGAATCAAGGAAATAGAGGGCCCTGAACTGAATCGACACTAAGATTTCTGACTCAAGGGAAGGATGGAAGGATACTGATGACAGGAAGGTGAAGGCTGGGGCAGAGGGCTCCTGGGGATGCTTGGACCTCTTCTGTCCCACTTTTCCTATACTTTGTTCCCTTGTGGCACTTTGTATTCCTACCAGCACACATACTCTGAGCCCTGGGAGGAAAATTTGGAAGGTAGTCAAAAAGGAAACAGGATCATTGCAGAAAAGAATAAAGGTCAGGCAAAAGGGGAAAAATGAGACTGGTCTAGCATCCTGAGAAGAAACTGCAGTTGATGAAGTAGGACACAAGTAGGTATGGAGGTGAACATAATGGTGGAATTTCTTAGCCATAGGTCAGCATGTAAAACCCTTATTAGGAATAAATACTGCCTGCTATTCACCTATGTATATCAGGCACCCTCTGGATTGAGATTCAATTTCTGTACTATAGTTTACAGCTCTCTTCCTCTAGCTTTTATTTATAATATTTAAAGCTGGTTTTCCTTATATAAATAAGTATTTGCACACCATGCTTTTACAGGAGGGCTTTACTTTAAAAGACATCGGGGGTGGGAAGCTGGAGAGCTATCTTGGCAGTTAAGAGTGCTTACTATTATTGCAGAGGACTCGGGTTTGGTTCCTAGCACCCTGTAACTCTAGTTCCAGGGAATCCTTCACACTCTTCTGGCTTCCTTAGGCATCAGGCATGGACACAGTGCACA
Source organism: Meriones unguiculatus (assembly GCF_030254825.1). Lineage (NCBI taxonomy): Eukaryota > Metazoa > Chordata > Mammalia > Rodentia > Muridae > Meriones > Meriones unguiculatus. The sequence goes on along the minus strand of NC_083368.1, from coordinate 17,108,140 downwards.
TACCTGTGCAGGCAAACACACATACACATAAGCTATAAATAAATAATTTTTAAAACACATTTTTGAAGTAACTTCTTAGCACTTTAAATTTTTTGGCATGATTTAATTGCAAACAAAAATGTCTTAAAAAAAAAAGCAGTAGAGATAGTGGTACCAAATATAATGTGTAGAAACTAAGTTGAATTTTTGCTAAGTATGTCTGATGTTTTGTGCTTCTAAACAGAGCATGTTGGAATTTGCCTATTTCCTGCTACCATTTTGTGGGGCTTCTGTTTGTTTTTGTGGCTTGAGCTTGAAGCCAGGGCCTTGTGCATGGTCGGTAAGCTTTCTTCCGCTAAGCTCAGTACTGTTAACAAAGCTGAAAGGGGAAAGGTGGCCCAGGGGCCTAGAAAGGAACCTGACTCTGAGCCTGAGCTCGGGACAAAGACAGAGACTTCAGCAAGGCATGATGGCTGAAGTGGGTGGATTGCCCTCGTTAAAAGCCAGCCTGGGCTATAGTAGGAGATCTTGTCTCAGAAAAGGGGACAGTGGCTCTGAGCCATCTTACAGTCCCTCAGGAACTTGGTAGAGGTAGGATGAGAGGCAGACCTGCCTCCGTCTGCTTTTTCTGTGGATCTGAGTATAGCTGTCACTGCTATCCAGTTTCCTTTTGCTTCTCTACTTACTGCTTAACATGTCTGGACAATCCAACTTCCCTAAGTGCTAAGGGAACCCATGGCATTTGATTGAATTGGGCAAAATTCAGTCAGGCATGATGATGCAAACCTCTCTAATCTAGTACTGAGAGAGCAGAGGTAGGTTCAAGACCAGCCTGATTTATATAGCTAGTCTAGGTTAGCCAAGGCTATATAGTGAAACCTGGTCTGAAAATAACAGAACAAAATCATACAAAGTTCAAGGGAACCTAGTAGTTTGAGAGACAGAAAATCACACTAAACAGGCAAAATGAATAGCTCCTAGGGGCAAATTGAATGTAATAAATACAAGAAGATTAAAAATAAAAAGATATTTAAAGGGACATAAGTCCCATGATTTTTCAGTCTTGATATTTAATCAGATTGAACAGTGAAGTAGATACCCCCTAAAATTCAAACTAAAAAGTCAGTTAGGAAACTATCTCAGGATCCAATACTGCAAATAAAAGGGAGCCATTACTGAAAGATGAAAGAGCCATAAGAGGAAGAAATGGGGCACTAATGTAAAACGGCTCCAAGAGCAGAGAAGAGAAGACAAGTCAACAAACTACAAAGATCTGCATTGGATCTTAAAGACAACTTCAGACTGAGTAAAATGCCTGACTTCTGAACTAAGATATTCCTCAGCTCTATCTAGTGGTGTTTTTATCTCTAAAGGTGGAGAGCTTGGATTTGAGGTGGTGAAAATGTTCTGGAGCCAGGTAGCGATCGTGCTGGGAAGACGAAACATGATTGGTGGTGGTTCTTGCAAAGGAGCTGGCTTCAGTTCCTCATCACCCGTGTGGTGACCCACAGCCGCCTGTACCTCCAGTTCCAAAGTTCTAAGACCTCTTTGGGCCTTTGTGGGCACTACATGCACACGGTGCACAGACATACCCAGCAAAGCACACGCAGAATAAAACCTTTTTAATGACAACGATGGAGGAGGAGATTGACGTGGATGATGACAGGAAGTTTAAGGGGACTCTTTTCGGTTTTAGTGTAAACCTAAAACTAACCTCTAATATTAGTAATAGAAGATTTACTCAGAAATTCTATCCTTTGATTATTTCATTCTCAAAGGTTATTAACAAACTAAAATATAAACATACCTAAAGGCATAGTAACAGGTGATAAAGGCACTTCTTGGGGTTTCAGTATCTATTTGTGATATTTAAGAAAATGAAAAGGTTTTAGCTTGTTTCGATGGCACATACCTGTAATTCTAGCACTTAAGAGACTCAGGCAAAAGGATTGTGAGTTTAAGACAAATCTGGACTACATGTTGAGACTTTATTCACAAATCAGTTAATAAGTAAATCATAAACCACACATAATCATCTTGCTGGTGCAAGCAAATTTATAGAGAAATAGCATACCTTTCACCATGAATGTTCAGAATGGGAACAAGTCAGTTCATTTTTATGGGAGACTTAAAGGAGATGAAAGATACCATCTACCCTATCAAATTGGTTGGTAGTGATGAATTATGGTATAAATATGAAAACATCAAAACTCTGTATTGGCTAGACATGGTGCCTTTAATCCCAGTACTTGTTGGCAGAGGCAAACAGAGCTCTGTGAGATGAGACCAGCCTGGAAAGTTCCAGGCACCCTGGGCTACAAAAAACAAAGCAACAATACTCCATCCCATAGCATGTTAATAAACAACAGAAAATTGAAACATGGGTGTACTGGGGTAGGGGGAGGTCAGTTAACATTTAAGAAGATGTCCATTTGCATTTTTATACGCCAAAGAAATCTAAGAGGACTTACCACACTGCTTCTGTGAAGGAATAGATAGTAAATATTTTAGGCTTTGTTAGCGTTTCTCTCTTCCTTCCTTCTCCCTTTTTTTCTCCCCCTCACCCACCCAGAAAAAGTCATTCATAGTCTGTCTCTGTCTCTTTTCTCCCTCTCTCCCTGTCTCTCTAAAAAACATTTAGATATAAGCATAAAAAACAGTAACTAACCCTGGCAAGGTGGCACACAGACAGATTGAGGACTGGCTAGATTTGGCCTGTGGACAGTACTTTGCTTCCTTATATAGAATATAAGAAACTCCCTCCAAAACATAGTAGAACAATTAGGAAAATGCTGAATGGGAAGTATACAAAGCTTTATAAAGGAAAATTTGTATATACAGAGAGTGTAAGCAAAGCTGATGTCGTAAATAACTTACAGTGGAATAAATGTCAAGTCCTTTTGTTAACTGGATATATTGTAGATTGGTGTACCTGTGGTCAGGAGACAGCCTGTAGTAGGTGACGTCTTTCCTCCACGTGGGTCCCAAGGATCCCCGGCTTGGAGGCAAGACCCTTTCTCTGATGAGCTGTTTTCCAGTGCAATGGCACATTCTTACATAGATCTCTTTCTCTATGTTGCAGAAGTCAGCTGTTCCCCAAAAGCAATCCAAAGCTTAGTGCAGTCTTATCAAAAATATCCCATTTTTAAATATAATAGTTTTAGATTTATTTGTGAAAGAAAATGTTTAACAGTACCTGAGAGAAGTTTGGAAAAATTGATTCTCTTATTATTGTCAAGCATAAGACAACCTCATATTGCCACAAAAATGGACAAATTATTGGAACAAAACTGATCTAGATTTATGAGGCCCACTTAAATTTTCCGGAGGCCTTGCTTTATTTCCTCTGTGCACCTACCTACAACACGTACTACTTGGTATTTTTTTAGCCAGGGTCTTATTGTGAAGTCTGGACTGGCCTTAAATTTGAGGTTTTCCGGCACATAGTTTCAGGTTCCAGCGCTTTGTTCTTTTCTAAAACCAATGTCTGTTTTGTTTCGTTTCGTTTCTTTTCTTTTTTCTGTGTTTAGGTATAAGTGTGCTTGCAGAGTGTCTGGACTGTCCTGAACTGAAAGCAACAGCAGATGACTTTATTCATCAGCATTTCACTGAAGTGTACAAAACTGATGAATTTCTACAACTTGATGTCAAACGAGTAACACAGCTTCTCAGCCAGGACACTCTGACTGTGAGAGCAGAGGATCAGGTGACCATATTGTCTTCTTAGATATTTCCTGGTTAGAAATTCTCTATCAATTCCATATTCCTGATGTCTTAATAAACAACAACAGAAAGTCTTGAATTAGGAGAGAATACATGCCTTGTAATAAATACATTATCACAAAGCCATTTACATTGGAAAAGCTAAGACTATTTGAAAGAACCGCTTAGTAGAGAACAGACTATTGGGTGAGATGTTGGCCTCCTCCAAAAGATTTCCTGAACTTGTATTACCGTACATGTCGATGGGAACTTAGAAGATGTGACCAAGCTGAGGCTGAGCAGGTCCAATATAATCATAAGGGTCCTCAAATGTGCAAAAGATTGACCAGTCGCTGCTGCTTTGGAGATGGGGTAGGTCCAAAGTGCAGATGGGTCATAGGAGGCTTGAAATGGTAAGGTTCTCTGGAGCCTTGAGGTAGCCCTTCGGGCACCTGACATTAGCCCAGCATGCCTTGATTTACACTCTGTTCTCTAGAACATCAGCTTAAGTGTTACGTGTGTAAATTGTCAAAGGTAGTTAGGAGCAGGTTGTATAACTTTAATAGTTAGACTCACTCAGTCTTTATTTGTTTAGCCCCACATCTTTCTCTGTTTGGGCCACTAAATTTGTAGTAATTTGTTACAGCTGCAATAGGAAATAAATGTACTGCTATAAGACCCCATGTTTTGAGTGGCTACTTTTCTTAAAAAAAAAAAAAATCACTAACCCATGTTCTTTTGCTCTATGTTTTTCATAACATAGATTTTCCAATTGGAGAATTTGATCAGATAAAAAGAAAGCTCAGTTTCATATGTCGGTGTGGCTAAAGTTCAGTAACTTAGGAGGCTAAAGAAGAATTACTTGAGCCCAAGATGTTGGAACCAGTTAGAATGTAATATATGACCCTGTCTCCAAAGAACCAAAACAGAGCTAGAAACGTCAGTTCTCTCATCAAAATTAACTGGCTGGTATGCAGGTGAAGTAAGTGACTTGTACTGGAAAAACTGACAGATATTGCCTGCTGGTGGGCATCAGTGATGCCGTATGGAGTGATAAAATAGCAAATAGTTGCTGTTCTGGCTGGGGTTTGTCAATATGACACAAAAGTAGACAGATCTGGAAAGAGAATTGTTTTTTAGGGTTTATTCATTTATTTTATGCATATGAGTACTGTATCTGCATGTACACATACATGGCAATAGAGGGCATCAGATTCCAGTGGCACCATGTGGTTGCTGGGAATTGAACTCGGGACCTCTGGGAGAGCAGACAGTGCTCTTCACCACTGAGCCATCTCGCCATCCCCATGAAAGAGGGAATCTTATTTGAGAAAAATATCTTCATAAGACTGGTCAGTAGGTAAGTCAGTGGGACATTTTCTTAAATAATGATTAATTTGGGAAGGTCCAGCACACTGTGGACAGTGTAACTCCTGGGCAGGTAATCCTGGTACAAATAGAAGGCAAACCAAGCCAACAAGCGGAGTACCCCATGGTATCTGTTTCAATTCCTGATTCCAGGTTCCTGCCCTGACTTCCCTCAGTGATGAGTGTGAACTAAGAGATGGAGTTAAACTTTTCTCCCAAGTGGCTTTTAGTCATGGTGTTTTATCATAACAGTAGCAACCCTGAGACGATCACTGTGGTCACCCTCCCCAAAAACATAGCCTGAGGTTAATACACAAGACATCAAACAAGCTGAAATTGAAGACAGTTTACCTGACCGGGATTCAGAACTTATATTACCGTACATGTCGATGGGAACTTAGAAGATGTGACCAAGCTAAGGATGAGCAGGATGTTAAGACTGTCAGAAAAAAAGGAAAGCCTGAGAAGCTGCCAAACTCTAAAAAACCAAAAAAAAACAACAACAACAACAACAAAAAAAAAACAATCCTTAAATGACTTACTGACTTAAGGTGGTTTCCTTTATGGAATAATGGGAGGAAAATAATGCTAGATAAACAATAAAGAAATACAAAACTCCTGTGGTATTACTATAGTAGAATTAACTCATTATTATGACAGATATTTCATACTACAGTGACTGAGTGCAGAGACTACTAAATTTAAATCTAAGAAGACCAAAAGCAGTCTAAACCTGTTATAAAATAAAAAGCCTCTCTTTAAAATTCCAGTTCCCACAATATAACTAGCTCAAACTTACATTTAATGAGTATGTATCTGAAATAAGTTGTTCATGCTGTTTAATGATTTATAAACTAAATTATATTAATGAACTTGGACTTGTTCAGTCTAGTTAAATGAATGCTACAGTATTACTTTGGAAAGTAATTCTTATAAATATCCTATACTAAGTATAAAATTTTGTATATCTCAAATTTTCTAGAAACAGGTAAGTGTGTTGGTTCACAGTGTAGAAATACAAAGTTAAGATCAATAACTTTCATGTCTCCTGGAATGGAAATTTCTTGGGAAATCGTGTCTTGAGCATATGTTGGAACTATCACTGGCCAGAAGACTTCTTTCAGTATCATGTGTCTGCTTCTGAAAAGGAAGCTAGGGTTGTATTAAAACACCCACACAAATTTTGGGACTGGAGAGATAGCTCAGTGATTAGAGCACTGAGGCTTTACAAGGACCTGAGTTCGGTTCCCAGCAGCCATATGAATGGGTCACAACTGTGTGTAATTCCAGCTGCAAGGACTATGATAACTTCTTAAGGCCTCTTCAGGTACCCACCAACACATGGAGACTCATGTGTAGATAGCCATAAAAAATCTTTTCTAAGAATTTTATTTTATTATTTTTTAGTGTGTGTGTGTGTGCATGCACTTGTGTGCATGTGCCCTTAGACGTCAGAGGCTTTGGATGCCCTGGAGCTGGAATTAGAGACCATTGTGACTTGCCTGGCATGGGTGCTAGGAAAGAAAATCAGGCCCTCTGGAAGAGTAGTACATGTTCTTAACAGCTAAACTATCTCTTCAATCCCATAAATCCTTTTTTTCCCTAAATCACAATTTTATCATCTTTCCCACCACTGTATTTGTTAGTAGTTAGGTACAGCAAACATACTCCCTATAAGGCTCGCTAAAGCAGTGTGTAAAGTGTTTGAGGTGTTGAGAAATGCAAATAAGTATTTAGACAAAATCCTGAGAATAAATAATTGTTCCCTTTTCAGTGCGAGCGTGAAAATGGGTGTTTGGTATGTTGCTGCTATCTCAGAACGTTCCTGTTCTCTTTTCCCCTTTAGGTGTATGATGCTGCAGTGAGATGGTTGAAATATGATGAGCCTAATCGCCAGCCATTTATGGTTGATATCCTTGCTAAAGTCAGGTTTCCTCTTATATCAAAGAATTTCCTAAGTAAAACAGTACAAGCTGAACCACTTATTCAAGATAATCCTGAATGCCTTAAAATGGTGATAAGTAAGTTGCATTCATACCCATTTATATATGCACTACATAGCAATTTTCTATGGACTAAAAACCTGTTCCAGTGGCTCATACTCACTAGTCAGGGAAAAACTTTGTCTTCTTAGCATGCTAATCCCTTAGGGTTCTCAGTCCCGTGAAAAGGATTAGCCTCAGTCCTTATTTTATAGTGAAAGAAAGTGAAGATTTTTTTAAATTTGTACACAATATCTTTCATGTACTTTGTTTATAGTGTATCCTTTTTATTTAACCAAGTAGTTTCCCATCTTGACACTTCTTTTTCTTAAGTAAGTTTTCTTTATTTGCCTGGAGCTAATAATATGCTCATTTCCTTCATATTTTTTACTAGCCTAGAAGCCCTATATACTTTTACAAAATGCCACTTTTACATAAAATTGTGCAATTAACCCATTGCTTTTATTTCTTTTTTTAGTTTTTATTCACTTTACATCCTTGTAGCCCCATCCCTCCTTCCTCCTCAGTCCTACCCTCTCTTCTTTTCCTTTCCCCCTTCCTTTTTCTTCAGAAAAGGGGAGCTCCCTTTCCCATCCACCTGAGCTCATCAAGTTGCACCAAGACTGAGCATTTCCTCTTCCCCTGTGGCCTGGCAAGGCAGTCCCACCAGGAGGAAGTGATCAGAAAGCTGGCAAATGAGTCCATTCCAATGCAGTCCCCATTTCCCTTACTAGAGGACCCACATGAAGCTTAAGCTGCCTATTTGCTACATCTTTGTAGGGGGTCCTAGGTCCAGTTCGTGCATGGTCTTGGTTGATGCTACAGTCTCAGGAAGCCCCTCTGGGCCCTGGGTAGACGACTTTGTTGGTCTTCTTGTGGACTCCTGTCACCTTCATGTCCTTTTCTTTTTCCTCCCACTTTTCCACAAGATTCCCTCTGCATCGTCTAATGCTTGGCTCTGAGTCTCAGCATCTGTTTTGAGGTGCTGCTGTGTGGAGCCTCTCAGAGGACAACTCTGTCAGGCTCCTGTCTGCAAGCTTAGCAGAGTATCATTCATAGTGTCTGGTTTTGGCACTCTCCAAGAGAGTGGTCTTTGGTTGGGTCAGGCATCAGCTGGGCATTCCTTCAAGCTCTGCTCTGTCTTTATCCCTGTACATCTTGTAGGCAGGGTAAATTTTGGGTCGAAGTTTTTGTGGGTGGGTTGCTATTCTCTTCCCTTTACTAAGAGACCAGTCTAGTTAAGGGTGTCCTCTTCGGTCTCCATGGCCTCTGCTACAGGGAGTTTCTGCTTGAGTCCCCCTCATATTCTTCCAGGAGCCTTCCCTGACTTAGGTCTCCAGCTTGTCAGAGAGATGGCTCCACCCACCATCAGTTTCTCTGTTCTCTGCAGACCTCTGCCCTCTCACCCTCTCTCTCCCCTGGTCTGATCTCCATCCTCTTAACTCTCTGTGCCCCTTCTCCTACCTTGTTCCCTCTCTTCAGCCTCTACCTCTAGCTATTCTGTTTCCCCTTCTGAGTGATATTTATGCATTCTCCCTTGGATCCTCTGTTACTTATCTTCTTTGGGTCTGTGGATGGAAGAATGGTTATCTTGTACTTTATGACTAAAATCCACTTGTAAGTGAATCCATACTGTGTGTATCTTTCTGGGTCTGGATTATCTCACTCAGGATGATCTTTTCTAGTTCCATCCATTTGTCTGCAAATTTCATGATATCTTTGTTTTTAATAGCTGAATAGTATTCCATTGTGTAAATGCACCACAGTTGTTTTTTTTTTAATCCATTCTTTGGATAAGGGACATTTAGGTTGTTTCCAGATTCTGGCTATTATGAATAAAGCTGCTCTGAACATAGTTGAGCAAGTGTCCTTGTTGTATGGCAGAGTGTCTTTTGGATATATACCCAGGAGAGGAATAGCTGGATCTTGAGGTAAAGCTATTCCCAATTTTCTGAGAAAGCACCAGATTGATTTCCAAAGTGGTTGTACAAGTTTGCACTCCCACTGGCAATGTGGCAATGTGCATTCTCACCAGCAATATGCTGTGGCTTGAGATTTTGATCTTAGCCATTCTGATGGGTATGAGGTAAAATCTCAGGGTCATTTTGATTTGCATTTCCCTGATGACTAAGGAAGCTGAACATTTCTTTAAGTGTTCCTCACCCATTTGAGATTCCTCTGTTGAAAATTCTCTGTTTAGTTCTGTGCCCCACTTTTTAATTGTTTTTTTAATTAGTGTTTGATTTCTTGAGTTCATTATGTATTTTGGATATTAGCCCTTTGTCAAATGTAGAATTGGTGAATATCCTTTCCCCATCTGTAGACTGTCGTTTTCTTTTATTGACAGTGTCCTTTGCCTTACAGAAGCTTTTTCATTTCAAGAGGTCCCATTTACTAATTGTTAATCCTAGAGCCTGAGTTGTTGGTGTTCTGTTTTGGAAGTTGTCTCCTGTGCCAATGAGTATGAGGCTCTTTCCTATTTCTTTTCAAATAGATTTAGTGTATCTGGTGTTATACTGAGATCTTTGATCCACTTGGATTTGAGTTTTGTGCAGGGAGATAAATATGGATCTGTTTGCATTTTTCTACATGTAGACATCCAGTTAGACCAGCACCATTTGTTGAAGATGCTGTCTTTTTTCCAGCAGATTGTTTTGGCTCTTTTGTCAAAACTCAGGTGACCATAGGTGTGTGGGTTTACTTCTGGATCTTCAAGTCAATTCCACTGATCAACCAATCTATTTCTATGCCAGTACCATGCAGTTTCTATTACTGTTGTAAGTCAGGGATGGGGATGGCTCCAGAAGTTCTTTTATTGTATAGGATTGTTTGAGCTATTCTGCTGTTTTGTTTTGTTTTTCCGTATAAAGTTTAGTGTAGGTCTGTAAAGAACTGTGTTGTTATTTTGATGGGGATTGCATTGAATCTGTAGATTGCTTTTGGTAAGATGGCCCCTTTTATTTCTTTAAAATACCCCTTTCAGTGTTTTCCTTCTGCCTATTCCAACATGGACTGACTGCTTGCCTTCTAGGCTGTGCTTGATGTACATTTCTTGTCCTGGGACTTTTCTTATGTGATTCTAATGTGCAGTTAAAACAGAAAGCTGATGATACTGGCACACATTTGCAATCTCAGTATTAAGGAACTGAGTCAAGAGGCTTACTAGTTAAAGGACAACTTCCGGGCTTATTCAGTGAATCGTATTTCATAAAAAAAAAAAAAAAAAAAGCTTAAAATCACTGGATTTCAGCCAGGTGTGGTGGTACATGCCTGTAATTCCAGGACTCAGGAAGGCAGAGGCAGGCGGATCTCTGAGTTCAAGGCCAGCTTGGTCTACAAAGTGTCAGGTAAGGCTACACAGAGAAACTCTGTCTCGAAAAACAAAAGGCCAAAAATAAGAGGTGGGGAGAGATACAGATTTCAGTAATTATTATTTTTGACAAGTACTCTGGAGGAACCAGATAATCCATTGGGTTACACAGTCTTAGTAATACTGCTTCTTGAAGATCATAAGTTGATTAAGATGAGGATTCTTTGACATTTACCCTTCCTCCTTCCACTTTCATCCTAGAACACTAGAGGGGAAAGGAAGCGGGGTGGGGATGGGGGAGGGCTGCTTTCCTTTTGAAAGCATTGACTTAGTACCTGAAACTCTTGAAGAGTCACCGTGTATTTTCGCACAGGTGGAATGCGGTACCATCTGCTGTCTCCTGAGGACCGAGAAGAACTGGCAGGTGGCACGCGGCCTAGAAGGAAGAAACATGATTACCGCATAGCCCTGTTTGGAGGCTCCCAGCCACAATCCTGTAGATACTTTAACCCAAAGGTAACTGAGTTTATTCCAATCTTAATTTTGAAGGGACTGAGCACAGATAGACACTAACATACCCCATGTAGTAAGTAGTAATTGATTGCCTAGTTATTGTTGTTTTACAGGGTAAGGAAATTAAAAATTAGATTTCATATGGCCCATATAACTGCTCTGCAATACTTTAAAAGGATAAACACTACAGAAAAAAACAAAGTTCAATCTTTATTTGCAAGTCCATGCACTCAGTCTAATGTCCTTGCTTTCATTAGATGATTATCTTCAGTGAAAATGAGCTTCTTAGGCTAAATGTGTTTTCTTTCTTGAGTAATTCTACATTGTCATGCTAGACAATTTGGGAAAATGTAGTTACAAAGAAACAAAGATAAATGCCTTTATCCAACAATCTAGAAACAAAGAACACTTTTCCTCTGCCCTCCAGGACATTTCATGCTAACTGGAAGAGAGTTATAGGTTTAGGGATACAGTTTTTAAAAATATGGAGATGGTTAGTTACAGCCTTGTGTGTTAGTCCTGTGTAGGAGGTATGGTGTGGGGAAAATACCATATTTTTCTGATACTGCATGCATTGCTGGGGCGGAGCAAGTACCAAAGTTCTAAAAGATAATACCCAAAACTTGCAAGATGGTGTCCACAATTCATGCTGAATCCAAGCATAACATGATATCTTTATTTTATAAACCCTTTAAAAAATTGATGGTTAGTATTTGAGACCAAAGCATCCTATTGACACTAGAGTACTTATGTTACACTTTTTTCTATGTAAAATATGTTCTTTAAGACATCCCTGTAATACAGTGTTGACACACAAGGTATTAAAGTATGGAGATGTCAAGACAGAAATGGACAGTTCAAACCTGTATTAAGTATCAATTCCTGTGAAGGCAAGCACTTTCTCTTCATGAGTGGATTTGTCCCAGTGCTATTGAGTAACTAAATGGTTCCCTTAGATTATGGTAACAAGTCAGGATTTAGAATTGGTCACTATTGCTGTTATGTCAGCACCAGCTAGCCTATTAGCCTTAGAGAACTGTAACTTATGACTACTGGCTTAGGCAGTCTTTCAGTAGTACTGTGATCATGCATACAAAAGTAACCACCAAAATAATAACAATAATAATAATAATTTTTGGACAATTTCCAGATGGACTATACTGCCTTACCCATACAGTATTGGCTAAGTCTTTGAAGTCTATGAGCTTATGGGGAATACCTCCGTGGAGGCAATGGTCCTAGTTGATGGAAAAAGCAGTAGAAAGCTCCATGAATCCAATCTTGTATTTATATACAACATAATTGTTTGGTGCCATTTTACTCTTGTTGTTAGATCATGCAGATATTGGGTATGGGTTGATGATAAGGTTGCTTACCTTGTGTCAGACATTTGCTGGTGGGACAAACTGGCGGACAAGGAACTAGATACTCTGAAGGCCGGTACCTACTTAAAGATAGTTGGTTTTAGTTTGTTCCAAAATTGTGGGTGTGCACTCTGACCATATTGAGACATTCCTGAAGGAAGCATCTATTGCCCCAGAATCACAGGGTGACCTGAGCTGCTGGGCCATACTACCACAACTTGTTCCTTTTATTAGAGGGCTCTCTCCTGTTCTGGAGTTTAAAAGAAACAACTAGATAAGACCTATCTGTAACGTGTACGAGGAGCCGGGGTAGTAAACTGTCCTGCATATACCAACATACTGTAGACCAGGGGCTTGGCAGGCTTCTATAAAAAAGACAAGAAAAAGTTAGTTTCATCTTTGTAGATTGTTATTTTCTCTGCTGCTGTGTTATGTTGCTATAGAAGAGAAATAATCCTAAACAGTATATAAACAAATGGGCATAATTTTATTCCTTAAAATTTTATTTTTTGCTTAGAGAGATGGCTTAGGGGTTAAGAGCAGCTTAGGGCTGCTCTTCCAAAGGTCCTGAGTTCAATTCCCAGTAACCACATGGTGACTCACAACCATCCATAATGAGATCTGGTGTCCTCTTCTGGTCGGCAGATGTACATGCAGACACAACACTGTATACATAATAAATAAATCTTTAAAAAAATTTTTATTTCCAACAACAAATGATGGAGTGTATTTGCTTTGGGGGCCATTATTTCCCAACCTCTACTCTAGAGCCATGGAGACTGGACAAGTAGGGCCATTAAAGTAACAAATACTGTATTCTTAGCTAGTGTCTTTTGTCTTCACCAAGACATTGAAGAATCCATCCTCTCTTGGTCTCCAGAATTGTTCAGCTTCATGAGCATCAGCAACATTGCCTGTGGTCCAGCTTTCCTGCAGTTTGTATTATGGATTGGAGTTAGAGTCAAGAGAATCTTGAGGTCAAGTCATGACATTTTCTCTGGCAGTTGACAAGAAATCCCTCTGATGGGTAGATAGCCTTAGACAGCATGTTAGTTACATGCCAGATGTAGAGCGTGTATCCGTCTGGTCCAGTTAGGAAGACTATACCTGATGCTGATCCAGTGGTCAATGGAGTTACCATTGTTGATGGTTCCTCCTCTGTTTTGTAGAGAAGATCTCCAACAGCTTTTCCTGGGAAAATTTAATGCCATAACACAAGAAGTAAGTGATGTGCTGCCAGATAAAAAAAACTCCTCCTGGAAAAAGGATCACATTTGCCATGATATTTGTTAGTTGTTTCTTTTTTTTTTTGGTGGTGGTGAGGGAGTTGTTCTTACCCAGAAATTACTTTTGAGATATCCCTCCGACCTCAAAATACAGATTTACATTCAACTTCTTCCCCATCAGAAGACAGATGGCTCACCGGCGATATGAGAATTGGCGCCCGTATAGTACAAGCCAGCAAACACAATTCCCTTGTCTTTAAAAGGCTGCCATACTCTACTCCTGTTTCACACCAAGTCAGGATAAACGTGTTGAAGTTTAAGTGAGAATGTGTTTTTTAAACTTTCAGGATACTTTTGAGTGAAGAAAGGAAAGTTAACACCCCTCCTAAGCATAAAATGAAGTCATAGCAGTTTAAACTACATCTTTCAAGTGTTAATCAAAGTTCCACCCTTAAAACCTACCTGTGGTATCTATTTAGAGAGGTTTTTTAAAATCAAAATTTGGTAGAAGACATTAAAAGCCAATAAACTAATAAGATAATTAACTAATTAATTACTATTCTGGTGTTTATGATGGGCCAGAAGAATCTTGAATTTACTTGGGAGGCAAGGAGCACTTTGACCTTTAGCCTGTAACTATAATGCTTTTCTTGGTGGGTTTATTATTATCATTATTGTTATCAGACAGTTGAGAAGAGATGACTATTCTACACTGCCCTGGTGCTGAGAGTGTAACCAGAATTCTCACTTAATGCTTTGCTTTGTTCTTTAAAATGACAATCTTAATTGCTTTTTTTCCCCAACCACAAATCTTTAGACTTCCAATGTTAAAAATTTAAATAATGGAGGAATTACCTACTGAGTTTCAAAATTGTCATTCCATCTGTTATCTCTTATTCTCTGAAATTAAGCACTGTTAGAATCTGTTTATAGTATGTATTGTTCTTTCCTAGAAGAGCTAGCTTCTGGTTTATTTTGTTTTGTTTTGCTGTAAAAACCCATCTTGAAAAATTTTGGCCAGTTGTTATTGTTAAAACATTTTAGTATATAAATTGATTAGTCCTAATTATTTTAATATTAAATAGAGAAGGTGATTTAATTACAAACTATTATTTGGGATGCCCCAAGTCAGCAATATATCATTAGTCAAGTAATAAATAGACTGCTTAATAAGAAGTAACAAAGAGGAGCTGCTTTGCTTTAAAATTCTTTAACTTAACATGTTCAGAAATATTAAAATGGTTTTCACTCATTAACGGGAATCATTTGTGTGGATCCTGTAGTAGCCAAAAGAGATGGTCACTGAACTGATCTCCTTCAAAGAGGACAATTTTTAAGCACTGTTTCTTTTCCATCAGTTCCCCTATAAGCCAATGATACTCGTTGGCTATTACTAGTGTCAGAAGACAAATTTTTATATTAATTGATAATAAAAAGATGATAAAATTTGTAAAACAAAACAAAAAACCCTCCATTTTCCCATCTTGTACCTATTTTTTAGCTTTCAAGTGCTAAGTAATTGCTGAAAGAATTGTATTTAATATTCTGTTTCTGCTTGTGTGCTCAATTTTAGCATGGTAATATAGTATGGTACTGATGCCTAAATAAAAGTTTAATTAATTGGCCAGTTTTTATTTGGACCCCTAATGAAAGGATGGGCTAAGGGCTTAAACTCTGTAAAGATCTTCACTTACCACTTCCATGTGCTGAAGGAAAGGAAGACTATGCCACAGAGAAAACCAGACTTAGTGTATTCTCTAGCAGGAAAGCAAACAAGTGGTAAACTGAGCAGAGGATCTGAGCTCATAAATTACAAAGGCAGAAAACTATATATCTGTCTTTGGGATTCAAAGGTTTGTTCTGGGCTCTCCCCTCTCCTATCTTGTGTAGACCAGACTGACTGTGAACTCCTTGATCCTGCTGCTTCAGTCTCCCAAGTGCTGAATTACAAACTCTTGGTTCATTTTCTCACTCAAGCCAAGTATATCTTTGAGGTTAATATGTGCTCTGTTCTGATTGAAGACTCCAATGTGTGAGAAAGAATGAACAAATACAACGTTTAATGATATTTCACAGGGAATTTTATTACTTGATTTTATAAGAGAGTGTAAACATAAACTTGTCCTCATCCCCCTGAAAAAAGATTTATCTTCAATTCAGAGCACATTTTCTCATTAGAAATGCTGTTTACTAAAAATTATCACACTACTTTTCTCGCACAGTACAATATAACCACCTTCTTTCTCAAGCAAGGTTTACTAAGGAGAAGACTGTTCTACCCTGTGGTGAAAGTAGAAACTGACAGTTATATATTGCATGTGGTTTTTCAAGAACATGTATAAAAGCTAAAGAGTAGACCTTAAAGGAATGCAGCATAGCCTTTTTAAAACTGAGAATTTTGAGCTGGGCCTGGTGGTACTTGTCTTTAATCCCAGCACTCCAGAGACAGAGGCAAAGGCAGGTGGGTCTCAGAGTTTCATGCCAGCCAAGAGAAATTATGTCTCAAAAACAAGAGACAGACAGACAGACAGACAGACAGGAAGGAGAAACTGACTTGTATAAGAGCTTGCCAGTAGTTTTGCCACCCGCAGAGTATGAAGAGTCATTTCACTGTGGTGAAAGCATAAGCACTGCTGAACGGCCAGAAGCACCTGTAAGAGCAAAACACTCCACATGCAGGCAGCTGTGCAACTAGAATGGACTCTGGCTGTGAACCCCATCAGATGACATTGCTGGAAAGTGACAGGAATGAACCATCATGGGCACCTCTGAGCTTCCTCAGCTGTCAGCATGAAGATGTTCATGTAGAGAAGACAGGAACACACTGAACAGATTCTCCATTGAATGTTCTGCCTTCCTTCAAGGCCTTATCAAATTAGGAATATTAGTTTTTACCTTTTCATGTTTATTTTGTGAGGTGTGGGTAGGGAACATGAACATGCTGTGATGTATATGTGGAGAGCAGAGAAAAGCTTGTGGGGTTCAGTTCTATCTTTCCATTATGTGTGTTCCAGCATGAGCGCACATAAACTCATCATGTTACTTTACCCAGGGATTAAACTCGGGTCATTAAACTTGGCAACAGCACCTTAACCAGCTGAGCCACCTTGCCAGCCCTCCTCTGTCTCTTTATAGCCTCATAGACTTTACCTCATCTCCTCCACTCCACCTTGCTCTGTTCCTAAAACTCTCACTTTCAGAGATGTGTTGCTTTGTGTTGTCACTGAGCTTTAAGAAACTTTGCTGTGAAAAGGTGACTAACCCCGATGTTGTGTTTCCTTCTGCTGCTGCGGTAAGACACAAAACAGTTTAGGAAAGGAAGGAGTTTATTTCTGCTTACAGGTTAGTCTCCCATTGAGAGAAGTCAGGGCAGGCACTCAAGCAAGAACTTGAAGTAGAAACATGGAAGAAAATTGCTTGCTGGCTTGTACTCCAGCTCTGTATTCAGCTTAGGATCCCCTGCCCAGGGAATGGTGACACCCACACTGATCTGGGCCAGCCCTCTTACATCAATTAACAATGATGACAGTTCTTCATAGAAAAGCCCAATCTGATCTGAGTAGTCATCCCTCAAGGCTATGTCAGGTTGACAAACTAGGATACCAAATTCATTGTCTGTCACAGCCAGCATTAATTATAGTAGATTGACAGATCATGCAAAGGTTTGGAGGAAGTCCAAACAGCTTCAGGTATATAATAAAAGCTGTAAGTGGGAAGAACGGAAGAAAAATAAGAATGGGATCTGTGTGGTGGTACCCTGTGGGGCTGTAGCCATCTGGAAGTGGCTGGAGGTTAATAGATACATGGACACGAATCTAGAGAGAAGACATGCTCCAACCATTTACTATACCATGTGGCCTGTTAAGTCTCTTGGCTACCTGCAATAATGGATGGGCATATGGTGGCTTAGATGAATCTGCCATTCCAGAAATATTTTCTTTGAAAATTGGTAATCCTATAACCATGCATAGTGGCTCACACCTTTAATCCCAACATTTGGAAGGCAGAGGCAGGCAGATCTTTTTGAGTTTGAGGCCAGCCTGGTCTAGACAATGAGTTCTAGAACAACCAAAACTGTATAGTGAGACTCTACCTCAGGGGTTGAGGGGGAAATAAAAGAAGAAAGAGGAGAAAGAAGAAAACGAAAAAATTGGCATTTAAGGGGAATGTTTAATTTTCCTAAATTTGTATAAGCAACAGCATATTTTATGACTAGCTGTTTGTTAAAACATAGATTAAAGAAATAATGCTTATCACGCATTACCAGTATCACAGTTCATCTAGAGTTTGAAATTTATAGGTTGGTACTGGCAGGGAAATGTAAAATATGCGTATAATATGGTCCTCTTCTCAAATTCAGAGTATATGAAATCTTTGTAGAAGTAGGAAGCCAAAAGAGAGCACAGAGGCAGAAGTCAGGTTAGCTGAATGGAATCAATCCAGTGTCCCAGTGTGTCACATAGAATGGTGGCATGAAAACGACAGGCTTCCTCTTTTGGATTTTTGACCAGGATGTCTACGGAAGCATCATGGAGGTTGTTAGAGAAGATTTAATGGCTGAGTTTGAATGATGAGAAAAAGACAAATATGTTGAGTACTGAGCAGGGATCCTCCTTTGGGTTTGACAAATTACCAGCATTGTTCATTAAAAAAAGCAAAAATTTTTTAACTGAATGGCACCTAATAAATTGCAAATGAGTGGAAAAACAGAAGCACCAGGTCTTAGTCATTTTTCTTCTCTGAGACCTAGTTTCTGGGTCTTCTTTTTTGTTTGTTTGTCTTGTTTTGTTTTTGTTTTTTTAAGGGAAAACAGCTGTTTTTAGAGAAAACTTTTCAAATCTATATATACCTTAAGCAAGTCCTAGCCCTTCTAAACTTTCTGGGCCAAAGTAAAGGACTTAAATCCAAGGATTTGTTTATATTTTCCTCCTCTGACTCTGATCACCATTCACTTCTCAGTTTCTTCTGACTAGTCTTGGGTCTTATGATTTTTCTGTATTTAGCTTTTTAAAGATTTAAAAGTCACAGAGCTCTTTCTGAATCTGGATCTCTAGTGCTTGCGTTGGGGACCATCACTCCTCGGTCACTTATGTGTGAGAGTGGGGAGGGCTCTGCACAGTCAGTGCGTGGGGAGGCCAGGAGAGGGTCAGGTTCTCGGGAGCCAAACTTTCCTGAACTCTTAACATGTTATCTTCCTTGCTCTCTCTGCCATCCGAATCTTAGCCATATATGTTATTTTCTCTCTTTTTTTTCTTTTTCATTCTTTTTTTTTCCACTTCTGACCACAAAGAGATGTTTGTTTCATTGTTGAGAACATTTTATTAAATGACTGTATGACCACATTCTGACATTTCAGGCAGCCATGTAAAGTGTAGTGTGCCTTGCTATGCCAAGACTAAAAATTACATCTCACGGTTCATTTAAGGGCAAAGCTGGAACAGAGATATGACCTAATGCTGGAATTCTTACCTAGCATACCCAAGACCCTAGGTTTAATCCCCAGCATGTGCACACTCACACATGTACGCGAGTGCGCGCGCGCGCGCACACACACACACACACACACACACACACACACACACACTCTTAGTTAAATGCAAAGCTATTGAAGATAACCTGGCAAAATGCTAACACAGGGATTCTTCACTAATGTGTGTTTTATTCTCAAAGGGCAATTGCTCGCTTTGGGGTGATGGTGCAGGGATTCTTCATAAATACTAATTTTATGCTCAAAGGGCAATTGCTAGCTAGGGGTGTGTATGCATCCTTTAATCCCAGTACTCGGGAGACAGAAGCAGGAGGATCTCAGGGTTAGAGGCCAATCTGGCCTATAGGGAGAGTTCTAGGACAGCCAGGGCTACACAGAGAAACCTGTCTTGAAAAACCAAACACCAAAAACCAAACTGAAACAGAAAAAAATTGCTTTTTTTTTTTTTAATCATAGTATCTTGGTCATGTTTGACTTTGGTAGTGACTTTTTATTACATACTTAAATTTCTCAGTTTAGGTTTGAGTAGAGAGAAAAGGATTTGATGACTTCATAAAACTGTAAAGAAGAAATGCTTTTTCGTAATCCTTTTTGTTTCTGTCCTCATTTCTAACTCCACTAATTTTAACTATTAACAGCTGAGAAGTATTCTTTGTATATTATTTATTATTAAGCCTAATTTAATCTCGCAGCTTGCTATACTATAGTCATATTTCTCATTTGATGGACTGCAGAAGTCTTTTTTTAGTTAGTTACAGTACTACTATTGAAAAACAGGTTTAAATTTTTTCCTGGGCTTGGAGTATAGCTCATTGATAAGATTACTTATTTGTTATGTATAAAGCCTCAGTTGGAATAGCAATACTTGAAAGGAGGAGGAAAAAACTTTAATAATATACCATTAGGCCAGGTGTGGTGGTACATGCCTTTAATCCCATCACTTAGGATAGGCAGAGGCAGATGGATCTCTGGGAGTTCCAGGCCAGCCTGGTCCTCATAATTTCAAGAGAGAACCAGGGCTTTATAGAAAGACCCTGTCAAAAACAAAAACAAAACAAAAAAACAGAAAAGAAAGAAAAAGAAAGTGAAAGAAAAATATGTCATACAATTAATACACCCTACTAGATCTAGAAGGATGGCTCAGCTGGTAAACCTGCCTGAGACAAAGCCTGATGACCTGAGCACCATCCTTGGAACCCACATAGTGGAAGGAGAGAATCAAGCCCTGCCAAGTCTCCGACCTCCACACACATGCAGAGACAGAATGATAAATTTTATAAATGAACAGTGAACATCGTTCCATTCCTTACATTTACATGTATTTCTATCAGTGTCATAGTTTATGAAACTTTTTTACTCAGTATTATCTTAGGACTAATTTGATGCCAGTAAAAATATGTTTTAGAAGGCTGCTTTTATAAGCATAAACCATAATTTATTTAATGCCTGTCTTTCTCATTTTTTGTCTTTTTCATATGTGTCCTATATCAATTTTTCTCTGCCCTTCAATGAACACCTTTATATGTGCCTTCTTTACATGGTATTCAGTTTTCTATTTAGGACAGATATTTTAGAGAAGAAATGTTTTAGCCAAAGAGCTGAATGTATTTAAGTTCTGTTTTTCAAAGTATAGGAAGACCTGGTCTCTAATCCTTAGTACCTTTTGCTAACTGGTCACAGATCCCCAGATTCTCAATGGTATGATCAACCGCAAAACCAGGAGCCAGGTGGGAAGGTGCCAGCTGCATTCGGGGTAATTAAAAGATAATGCTGTAGTAAGGACCTGGGTTTGGATTGTGTTTGCCATAATTATTTAAATCTTTATAGTGTTTCAGTTATTTGGGACACCATATGTTTTCAGAATTCACTTAGTAATGCTACCCCTCTTTGAATGGAAATGGCACAGTCATCTTTTTGCCTGAAGCATTTAAAGAAAAACAGTCACAATTCCTCGACACAAGCAGCCTCCACTGTGGATGTGGAATGGAGGGCACAGTTCTCCAGCTGGACTCCATAATGGTCAGTATTCAGAAAGGGAGTCACTGAAGCCTACCGAAGGAAAGGAGGCTTGCTCTTGAATAAGCATAGTCTATGGCAAGAAGGGCTGACTAGGACCAAGGAAGACAGGATGTCATTCTTCAGTGTGTATATATGCATGGGTGGTGTGTGAAAACTTATACCCTGCTGTTCATACCCTTTCTAATTTTCCAATTTTCTTCCCAGCAACTAAGCACCTAACTTTGCAATTAAATAGTCAATAAAACTTTACTGAATTAAAGTGTATTTTAAGATAATAATTCCTTGTCTCTTTTTTGGAGCCTATGGTTACTTCCCGAAGTGTGACTTTAGTGCCTTTGTCCATTTTATTGAAAGCCACATGTTCTCTGACTTTCAGAGAACTGTAAATAACTCTCTCTTCCCCTGCACAGCGTAAGCTGGTTCCTTTGCTAAGGTCTGCCCAAATTTCATACTTACGAGCTGACAAGTCCAAACTGTCTTTCTTCAACTATATTATTTCCATTTTTCAAAAGTGGACATCAGATCACTTTCTCAGTGGGGGTGCAAGATTATGAGAATTAGGTAGGCTTCCCAGAGATGCTGTATGTATTTTAATAAAACAAAGATCACCTCTCCCCACTCACCATTTATATACACAAGCGTAGCCAAGGAAATCCAAACAGTTTTTTTTTTTCTTAAATAGGCTGAATTGTAAGGCTGAAAGGAGTATTTTTGCATTTGTAGTAGAAACGCTTACAGAGGACATTTCAGTTACTGTCCTAAAAATGGTAACCATTACAATACTATGTAGTTAATAGTTTTTAAACATAGTATCTGACATGCACAAAAACAACTGAGTTTAAAATTAACTGTCATCAAATATGGTGGTATGTGCCTTTTTGTAGTAAATAAAAAATATGAGTGTTGGGCTATATAATGTTTATTATTAGCCCTGAGATTATCATGGCAGTGTAGTTTAACCCACTATCACAAGTAACAAGACACAGACACCTGTTAGATTTATGATTGCCTTGTTTGCCTTGGGCCTGGCAGATATTTCACTTACACTGTTTCAATATCCCCACCATCCATCTCCCAGCCCCCATCCAATGCCATCCACCTTAATCTCCCAACCGGACTACCTTTCACCCATAATCCCATGGTACTTGCTTGTATTCTTCATCTGGGCCTTTTCATGCCATTATTGGACTCCTTTCTCTTGGCCTACATGGTTTCTTCAGGCTAACCCCTCATGGCATCTTCCTCCTTCCTCTCTTCCTGTCCGTCTGTCTCCTGTAATTTTCTCTGTCTTCTCCAAGCCCGGGAAGCTTAGCCACACCTACCCAATTCTGCTCTGCCCAGGTATAGGCCATTTTATGAACCAATCAGGTATAATGTTTTAGGCAGATTTATACCAACAAGGATGGGTGTGCCCGGAGGGCAGTAACAAGATCTTGAGGGCCAGTAGTTGTCATTAGACCAACCTCCAACAGTGCCAGCAGTCCCTTTGCTCAGGGGGCTGAGGCAGAGAACGCCATGAGACCAAGAGTTTGAGTGCGACTCAAAAATACAGCAAGATCTTGATTCAAAACAAAGAAAAATTGGATGTTTCTTGAGAAACTGCATAAATTATAGGTCTCTAGGATTGAACTTAGGTCATTTATACCCTCTGAATTATTTTGCTACCTTTAAAGTCATTTTCATTCTTAAATTTGGAATGTAGCAAGACGTGAAGACACATGTTAAGATTTATTTATGGTTAGGAGTATGAGCATGTGTCTTTGTGGGAGTTAGGGTTCACGAGTCTAGTTGTCCATGGTGATCAAAAGGTGTCTGATACTATATTAGTGTTGCCCCAGTCCTGGTACCAAAGTCTGTATTTTGTTCAGCATTTCCTAGAGCAATTGTTCTCAACCTTCCTAATGCTGCAACCTTTTAATGCACAGTTCCCTAAGTTGTGGTGACCCCAACCATAAAAGTATTTTCATTGCTACTTCATAACTGTGATTTTGCTACTGTTATGAATTGTAATGTAAATACCTGTGTTTTCCAGTGGTGTTAGGCGACCCCCATGAAAGGGTCATTCAACCCTCCCCAAAGGGATCTTGGTCCACAGGTTGAGAATTGCACCTCTAGAGGAGCTGATATATAAATAAACAAGCAAATAAATAAATAAATTGAAATATAAATAAATATTTATGCCACATGACACATATTTTTTAAAGGGGATTTATTAGAATGGCTTAGAATCTCTAGTCCAGGTACTCCAACAGTGGCTGTTTAACAATGGAAGGTCCAAGAATCCAGTAACTGTTAAGTCTGTGAGGCTGAATATCTTAGCTGGTCTTAACAATATACACTGGAATCCTGAAGCACTAGGTTCATCAGCCAGTAATGGGATGGACTAGCCAGCAAGAGCAAGCAGGCAAAGAGAGCAAGTATCCTTATTCCATGGCATTCACGTAGGCATCCACAGAAGCTGTGGCCAGATGAAAGGTAGATCTTCCAGACTCATAAGATCTGGATTAAAAGTGGGTCTTCCCACTTCAAATTATTAAGAAAAATTCCTCATAGGTCTGTCCAGCAACCTGGGCTTATAGTTCCAAATGTAGTCAAGTTGACAACCAAGAATAGCTATCACCTGGAGCTGAGTCATAGCTGCTGTGAGCCACCCAGCATCCACTAAGCCAATCTCCCCAGCCCTAGGGCAGTTATTTTTAATTTGAAGAATAGCAGGTGTTGGAGATCATTTAAAAGAACAAGTGGCCAGTGGTTTCATCCTAGATTTAATTGAAACTCATAGAAGGGTACTTATTGATATCTTTTAAACTTACAGAGAATTTCCCACATAGCTTTCAGTAAATTATGTGAAGAGTGGCAAGACCTGAGATTGAGTTATGTAGTTTATTAAGTTGTATTTCTCTGCTCATTGGATTTATACAATGTATGAGAATCATTTAGATCACCTTTAAAGAACTACTCCTTGTAGACTGTATGATAATTACTGTTTTCTTTAGAATACAGTTTTTCTCAAATGAAAAAGTAAAAGTATCCTTAGGCTTTCAGTGTCGATTGGATAAGACTAAAGCTTCAAAATGATGTGATATTTATCCTGTAGTTATGTTTGCCAACCAAAGATCCTGATTTAAAGATGAAGTCCTAAGTAATTAATGCTTTGTTTTCCTTATTAAAAAAAAAAACCCAAACAAACATTAAGGGTTGATCATTAAGAGTAAAAAGTCCCTGCAGATACACTTTTCCTTTCTAGGAGATCAGCCCTTCTGTTCTAAGGATATATTCTAATCTAATGAACAATTGACACAGCAGATGCTGACAAGATATAAATATCAATTTGATATTCTTATAGGCACCTCAACAGTAACATTCACACAGTGCTTTATCAGTGAGATTGGGAATTGTTTGGAGCCCGGGCTGATCCAGCAGCGGGAACAGAGCGTCAGTATGCTGTTCCTTTAGGGACACGCCCCATATACATGGCAGGTGGAGAGAAGCGTCCTTAGATGCCACAAAACCTAATGATAAACCAGGTTTGGGCATTTATTGTGTGTTTTCTCATATGTAAACTCTTTAGTGACAAGAAATTAGACCAGAGAAGGTCCCAAAGGACATGGGGAAAAAAGAAAAAATAATGGAGGACCTGAGCATAATTAAGAACTTTATAGGCATGTGTGAAAGTGGCACAGTGAAACCCACTGTTTTCTACACTTACTATGCCTGAAAGGAAAAAGAAAACAACCTGTAAAGCTATCACTCGATAGGAAAGGGTTGAATATTGGCTAGAGATCAGTTAGTTACCTGGACCAGGAAAAGGGCTGGGAAAGAGACAAACAGTGGATACTGTCGGTGTTGAGGTATGGTTTCTGTTGCAGACGCCAGCGGAATGAAAGCACATGTAGACAGTCCACATGGGAACATGTTGCCATCTTCCAGTAAGACTTTATTGCAGTGAAATTGAGACTCTAGAGTCAAAATGGCACAAAATTTTATTCAGGGCATCACCTTCAATTTCCTTCCACTTAAAAAATAAAAGTAACATTACAGTAGTTTTGGGGTACATGCTTGCCCTCCTAAGGCTGTCCTAAGGTTACAGTTACTCATCGTACCTAAGTGACATGGTAGCTTCTCCCACTTTTGTTTTTCCTGTCTCTTTTGTTTGATATCCATTCCATCATTGTTCTGAAATCATGAAACTTGGGGTGTAAGTTAAATTTCCATACAACAATTACTGTTCAGAGCCGAAGTCTACAAATTGGTGGGTAAGTTTGTTTTATACATAATTAACAAGTTTCAGGCTGATTAACCAATATAATTGGAGTGATAATAAAGTAGGAAAAGCACATACAAAAAAAACAAAACAAAACAGAAAGAACAAAAGGCATCTTTTGCACATTTCTTTAATCCCAGCACTCAGGGAAACAGAGGCAAGCGAGCCTCTGAGTTCAAGGACAGCCTGAGTTCCAGGACAGTCGGGGCTACACAGAGAAACCCTGTCTAGAAAAAAAAAAAAAAAAAAAGCACATAGGAAGCACATGGACACTGTGATAGGACTTTAAGGAACTGATTGGGACAAAACTGATGGAGAAAACGGCTACTGGAAGCACATATCACTTAGAGTCTGCGCGTGCATACACGCGCCCATATATAGACACATCCACAATTAAAAAGAATTAAAACAAGTACTTCTAAAAATAATGATTCTACTTATTTGAGAATTATGGTCTTCGAGATCAATGACAGACTAGAAGACAGGGTAGTAGTAATCTATCCAGATATGTTTGTTTCAAAGCCACAGCACATCAGTCATGTCCTTCCCACCTCCGCTAGCCAACACGAAGAAGTCACTCCGTTTAAACTTGCGTCAAACATTTTACATGTGCAGTGTAGTAAACAAACACCCATGCTCTCTACAACATCTTTATCTGTGCCTTGTTGTTTCTGCTTTCTGTTTCTGAGTGTTTCCTCCTCTGTCTTGTTTCAGGATTACAGCTGGACAGACATCCGCTGCCCCTTTGAAAAACGAAGAGATGCAGCGTGTGTGTTTTGGGACAATGTAGTATACATTTTGGGAGGTTCTCAGCTCTTCCCCATAAAGCGAATGGATTGCTACAATGTTGTGAAGGATAGCTGGTATTCCAAACTGGGCCCTCCGACACCTCGAGACAGCCTTGCTGCCTGTGCTGCAGAAGGCAAAATTTATACATCTGGAGGTTCAGAAGTAGGTAAGACCCTGTGGAAATTTTTGTTTAACAGAAATTATTTTAACCCAAGTATCTTGGCATTCATATTTCTCAAAAATGGAGGATATTCGTCCAGATACTTTGGTAATTTAAGTACAGGTCTGTTAACATTTTAGAGCCTGTTTCCTTGTAAGCTCACCTTAATCGTTCAAATTATTAATTGATAAGAGTGCCAACATTCTGGAGCTAGAGAGATGGCTCAGTGATTAAAAGCACATATTGCGGCTCCAGAGGACCTGAGTTCACTTGCCAGTAGCCACATTACATGGGCTAACAACCACCAGTAACTCCAGCTCTGAAAGGCCTTTGGGCACCTGCATGATAGTCACATACCCACCCACAGACACACAATTTAAAAAAGAAACAGACTGTGATGCCATCTTTCTTGTAAAAGTAACTTTTATTTGCCTGTTGTCATTGTCTTGAGGACTTACTGCTTCAGTGTGCTAACCTAGGCCTAGTCCTGGAAGCTTCTAGCCTCCAGGCAGCGTTTTCAGCTTCTGAGACTTACTGCTTAATAATGCACCCTTTCTTGTTTCTTCTGAGCTCTGAGCTGGCTAGTTCAACTCAGCTGTTCTGGCTCAAACTTCTCTCCCAGCTTACTTATTCAGTGGCTTTTCTCTCTGCCTCTAAATTGCTGTGCTTGACTTCAAACTAATTCCAGCAATCTGTTCTAATCTTCTGGCTCCTCTCATTCTTTGGCTCATTCTGTCTTCACCTGTGTCTAGATTGTTTTCTTATTCAACCTCTCTCTGTAAAATTCTCCTGGTAGAACTGCTCTCGCTCTCTCTCGCTCGCTCTCTCTCTCTCTCTCTCTCTCTCTATCTCATTTTTTGAGACAGGGTTTCTCTGTGTAGCTTGGCTGTCCTAAACTTGCTTTGTAGACAAGGCTGGCCTTGAACTCACAGATTTCCACCTGCCTCGCCTCCTGGTGTGCTAGGATTACAGGCATGCTCCACCATGCCCAGGCTCCAATTCTCTTAATGTGTGAAAATCATATCCTAGATCTTCACTTACATGTAAAAGAGTGAAATAAATACATGCCAGTTTAGCTCACTTACCTGTGAGCTTGCCAGAATCTTAATTCAAGAGCCAGTTACAGAACTCGAAGCAATATGACTAGGGTTCTGACGTGTTTTCCCACCACTCCCTGGTGTGTTGAGAGCTCCATGGCCTGGTACTGTTCTGGGTGAGAATGATCAGGCCCTGCCTTCTCCTCACATCTCAGACCTCACTGCTTGGGAAACGCTCTTTCAGCAAACGGTCTTTAGTGAATGCAGTTACTGTTATTTTCTGCATCTATACTCTGTGCTCTGAACTCCTGTGGCTCTTACCGAACTAAGAATAACTTGAGTCTGAAATAATGCCTCTGGAAGGAAATATACTGCAGTCACGGTGAGATATAATTATGTCTAACCTCTCTAGACTATAGTTGACTGACAGATGTTGACTCTCCCAGAAATCTGTCCATGATACTTTCATATGAACTCAATGAAAGAAGATAAAAACAAACAGGGCAGGAAACAGAGCCATCCATCCAAGCCGCCTTTAGTGTAACACTAAAGGGAACTTCCATTAAAATTATTTCCTGGGTGACCTTTCAGCCTGCCGTTGCTAATTGTGTATGCATAGATTTAAAATGTAATAAAATGTGACAGTTTTATTAATGCAAGGTCTTAGATTTGAAGCATGTAGTGTATAGTTAGCATATACTTCCATTTTTGTCACATAAAAAATGTTGGCATGTTGTCAGCTTTGTACAATAAATTCTGATTTGTAAGTCTCGTAAAAATGATGTAAAACTAGATAAAGAAAAATTACTTTCTAACAATATTTTTAATTAACATTTTCCATATTTCCTAACGAGAAAGGTAGAAGGAAATTTTTATTATGGATTTGGAAGTCAGAAACTTGAATGTTCTAGACAATCAGAGTCCATGGAACTTTATTATATATTTAGGAATATTTATTTTTTAAATCATTTACCATTACATCAAAAAGGGAGGATAAGAAATTCTTTGTTTCCTTCGGGAAGACAGGAAATAGTTAGTGATAGACTTCACTTCGTATTCTACATAGGTCGTAAGCTAATATAAAGTCAATGTAAGTCTTCCTCTAAGTCAGAATCAAAACCAAAGATTAAATTTCTGAGCTGGTGTGGTAGGTACACCTCTAGTCCCAACACTCAGGAGGCAGAGATAGGCTGATCTCTGAGGTCAAGACAGCCTACCAAACAAGTAGGACAGCCAAGGCTACACAGTGAACCCCTGTTTCAAAAAACAAACAAACAAAAAAAAAAAAAAAAAACAGAAAATCGCAGAGGTGATTAGATGACTCCTGTGATTATAACTGTGTGTGTGGTGGTACACATCTTTAATCCCAGCCCTAAAGCAGAGGCAGGCTGTGAGTTCAGAGCAGCCCAGCCTGCACACCAAGGTCCAGGACAGCAAGTGGACAAAGTGGACCCTGTCTCAACAAGAAAAGAAGTACTTAGATAAAAGTTCCGAGTGCTTACTCCTCGGTGAAATGATTTCCAAAATTCTTACTGAGCTCCTACAGCATGCAGAAGTTACAGAACATAGTGAATATGTTTTGCTCTTAAAATGCATAATTAGCACACCAGACAGACAGACACCTTGATGACGCACTCAAGGAAGGGCCAGAGTGCTTAGGGCTCATCTGCATATAGTTTTGTTAATGGAGCGGTAGGAACTATAGAATACTAAGTAAGTCTTAGCATATTGTCATATATTAATTTTTACATTTTAAGGTTTAGATCTACCTTAGTTTGCCAGATCTTACAGTTTAAGAAGTGTAGCTGTGTTTTAAAACTACATTTGAAACACATAATTCTTATCATACACAACTGGCTTTGAAGATTATATAATGGTTCCTTTTGTTCTTTTGAAATCAAGACATTTTCTTTTCCTAAAATTTAATTACTAACAAATCTGTCCAAAAGATCCTTTTGTTTAATTGTTTCCCAAGATCCATACAACAGTACTGGCTTTTTCTTAAACTATTATGATAAATAGAAAAAATGATATCTACAAATTTAAATTCTTCCCTCTCTTCAGTTAGTCCTATAGTTAAAGTCCATACCAGGCCAAGTATGATGAGATGGTAGGACCCTTTTCCAGGGAGGGTACTGAGACTGGGCCCCACTGTGACCCCCGAGCTGGCTTACACTCACAGTGCCCAGGCCCAGCTTCTCACCGTGCACCCTTTTCTTTCACAGGAAACTCGGCTCTGTATTTATTTGAGTGCTATGATACAAGAACTGAGAGCTGGCACACGAAGCCCAGCATGCTGACTCAGCGCTGCAGCCACGGCATGGTGGAGGCCAATGGCCTCATCTATGTCTGTGGTGGGAGCCTAGGGAACAATGTTTCTGGGAGAGTGCTTAGCTCCTGTGAAGTGTATGACCCTGCCACAGAAACGTATGTATTCATTTAAAATGATTGTCAGGGTTATTATATTCCACAAGCTTACTGGATGAAAATGCAAAAAGGTAGAAGGGAGAAAGAACCTAACAGAAATTTAATTCTTGTTTTAAGAATATACATACACCTAAACAGTCTTGATACCTTAGGAAATACCTTGACCTTGTCACACCTGGGAGCCCCTCTCTTTCTGGTCCTGCTTGTACAATAAATATAAGTGAGATACTCCTGGTGGTCCATCAGATTCACAAAATATTGTTTCAGAGGCCAAGAAATGTAGGAAAGAAAAAGAGAAAACAGAATGAAATTATTTTATCCCTAAGTAGCAATATTACAAATTGGGGCATTACATTCCCCTAGGTGCATCTTGAGTTTACTCAAAATATTTCCTAGAGCTTTAATTGAGATATTGTGGTCTGTTTCTTTGTGTTATTGCTTTCAATTTTAAAAATTAACATTTATGAACTTTCTTAGGGTTTCTGTTGCTATGAAGAAATGCCATGTGACCATGACAACTCCTATAAGGAAACATTCCATTGGGATTGGCTGACAATTAAGAGGCTTACTTCATTATTACAGCAGGAAGTGTGGCAGCTTGCAGGCAGACATGGTGCTGAAGAGGTAGCTGAGAGTTCTGCATCCCACTGTAGGCAGCAGGAAGAGCGAGTGGCACTGGCCTGTCTGGAGTATCTGAGACCTCAAAGCCCACCCCCAGTGACATATTTCCTCCAACAAGGCCACACCTCCTAATAGTGCCACTTCCTGTGGGCCTGTGGGGGCCATTTTCATTCAAACCACCACAAATTGCAACCCCGTAATTATATATATTCTAGATCTAAATCTAAAGATCTTTATTCAGACAAGATCAGTGCTGAGCCACTATAACCTCATTTACAGCAAGGAGGAGACAATTGTGTGGGACTGGGTGGTGGCCCAGCATCAGGGGAAAGCCAGGCATGGCTGCCTGTCCCTGTAAGGCAGCCGTGTAGAGGTGGCAGAGGTGGAGCCTGAGAGCTGCCTGACTGGTGGGTGAGAAACACTCTCTCGAGGCAGATAAAGCAAAGAACCGTGGAGGGAGACAGCTCTGGCCTCTATATTTACATGCATGTAGGAGCTCCCTGCTTCAACATACACAATAAACTTT
The DNA here is from genome assembly GCF_030254825.1 of Meriones unguiculatus. Classification (NCBI taxonomy): domain Eukaryota; kingdom Metazoa; phylum Chordata; class Mammalia; order Rodentia; family Muridae; genus Meriones; species Meriones unguiculatus. The sequence goes on along the minus strand of NC_083368.1, from coordinate 17,077,365 downwards.
GAAAACAAATACAAAGAAAAGAAACCTGTAATCTCTGTATTTTTAAAAACTAACTGAATATTCAATTTTGAGAATATGTAAAAATTTTGAAGATTTGTTAGCATCTCTTGTTATGTTGGGCTTGTGTTTTAAATTTAGATTCTCTTAACATTCTTTCAGTACTCTTTAATTTTAATCAATAAAATGTTATCTGGGAGATGGAGAGATGGCTCAGTGTTTAAGAATGCTAGGTGCTTTTCCAAAGGACCCTTGTTCAGTTCCCAGCCCCCACGTCTATCCATATTTTCAGGTCCAAGGGATCCAATGCCCTTTTCTGACCTTGGGCATTCTAGGCAAAAATGTGCCTAGACATACATGCAGGCAAAACACACAGATAACGTAAAAGTAATAAATGTAAAAATTTTAAAAAAGAAAAATTTCTAAACACTGAACCTTCAGGTTGGAAACTTAAGAGTACAGTGCACGCTCTACGTGCACATTATAAAAGAAGATGGATTGTGCCACTTTCAAACTGTCAGATTTCAGAATGTGTATACATGAAAGCGTGAACTTTGTATTATTGACATACCGGGAGAAGAACAAAGAATGCAGATGGAATTTTCAAGCCAAATACTTTTTGTATTACACAGTGGCAGCTTACTGTGTGGCTGTGAAGGACCAGTGCTTACTGCTTGCGTTCCAAGCTGCAAGTTTGTCATTTCATCTGGGTAAACACACGGAAATGTGTGTTTCTTGAAAAACAGAACCACGACGGCCTCCATAGTGGTGGCTCTGAAACCACTTTTAAGCCAAACAAATACCAGTACATAAATACAAAACAGAAAAAAATATTAATATTCAGTCCTGAATATGTCATAAAATTCAGTTTTTAAAGTTTAAAATAACCTTAAAACATACTTATGCCAAGTTTTCTTGTTGTTTGAAGTCTTGTGTCGTTAGCTGTTAAATGACCACAAGCCTGTGTGCTAGTAGCCCCCTCACAGTTACAAGTGCCAGTGGTGGGATTGCACACAGAAGCAACAGCTTCTATCAGAAGGAAGTAGCCCCCTCAGTGGTCTGTGTTCAGTTATGTAGATGACAGTGTTACCCGTGTTGTATACTTCGACAGTGTCTGTTAGTATTCTTGGCCTCATTGAGTAGTGGCTAGATGATAGTCCTCAGACCGATGAATGGCTGTGTGGATACCAGACTGCCTCAAGTTCTTCCTGTACTTTGATATGTGAAGGCAGGGTGGTAACACACCTATAATCTCAGCAGTCTGGGAGCATGAAGAGCTTGGTTTGAGGCAAGCCTGAACTGCATAGTGAGCCCTTGTCTTTGAAGTAAAATAGTAAAATAAAAAAGACATGTAAATAATAAATACACCACTAAGCATGGTGGTGCAAGCATGTAATATGAATGTTTGGGGCAGGAAGATTACTGAGGGTTAAACCAGTCTGGATAGAAGTTTCAGGTCACTCGGAACTAGACAGTAAAACTCTTACCTTAAACCCCCTCATTCATTGTATGAGGTTTATTAGGAGTTCTTGTTTTACTTAAACATAAATATTGAGAACCACATGTATCTGGGCGTGGTGGCTCTGGCCTGTAATCCTGGCCCTTGAGAGGTCTAGAGGCAGGAGGATCATCACAAGTTCAAGGTCAGTATCGCCTACATGGCAAGTTCTAGTTCTCTGGTTACATAGAGACCCTGTCTCAAAAGGAAAAGGCAAGAGGGATATACTTGAAGCTTTAGTTCTTCTTCTTTGCTCTTGTTGCCATTTCAAAAATTATTGGAAACTATGGGAAGTGGATTTCTTTAAAGGACACATAAATTGTTCCTTTCTGTTTTTATATCCTTTAAAGACTCAAGAATCCCCAGTATACCTCACTTATAAAAACATTATCCCAAACCACTTGAGGGTTTGTTTTCTAGCCTTACAGATGTCTTCCGTGTATGCATGTATTAAACCTGGCAGTAAATGAGCACATTAAAAACTTTTTTTTTTTTTCAGATGGACTGAGCTGTGTTCAATGATTGAGCCCAGGAAGAATCATGGGCTGGTGTTTGTAAAGGACAAGATATTTGCTGTGGGTGGTCAGAATGGTTTAGGTATGTGATGTAACTTACTCTTCAGTTCCCCTGGGTTTGCTGATAAGTTCTTAAATTACTGGAGCATTTTAAAAAATTGAATCCCCTCAGAGCATGTGTGTAAGCACTAACATACTTTTTGAAATGTCAAGCACTCATTGTGACTACCTCAGATAGGGAGTGCTATCACTTCTGCCTGAGAAATACTGAGTATATCTGGTCTTTGCTATTTTGTGGGTTCTTTTTTCCCCACCCTTTGTCCCCCCAAGTTTTACCCTCTATTACTAGATAGAACAGAAAAGAGGAATACTAACAAACCAAAACCAACCCCCACCCCCATGAGCAGCGAGGATCCCTAGTATTTACCCTCTGAAAAGTTCCCAGAATTCCAAATGTCACACAATCATAGAAACATCTGCAGCTGTCAAAACCAGGCCTCTGCTAGAGCACTAGGTAAATCACAGTCAGCTGCTGCAAGGCAGCCCCATTTCCCCACACCTGGGATTACAACACAAACATATTATGTATTTGTTTTTTTTTTTTTTAAGTAAACCAAAACTCCAGAATTGTCACAACTGAACTAGTTGAGATACTAGAATGTTTAAAAAACAAAAACAACTTTAGTAGCTTTTTAACATTTAAACATTGCATGAAAGTATCTTTACTCTTTAAGTTTGACCTTTTCTCCAACCAAGGACCTTTCATGGAGATAACCTAGAACCCCTGCACAGATGTAGCCCATGGCAGCGCAATCTGCAAGTGGGTGCCCTAGTAAGGGGAACAGGGGCTGTTTCTGACATGAAATCAGTGGCTGGCTCTTTGATCACCTACCCCTGAGGGGGGAGCAGCCTTACCAGTCCACAGAGGAAGACAATGCAACCAGTCCTGATAAGACCTGATAGACTAGGATCAGAGGGAAGGGGAGGAGGAGCTCTCCTATCAGTGAACTTGAAGAGGGGCATGGGAGGAGATGAAGGAAAGAGGGTGGGATTGAGAGAGAATGAGGGAGGAGCCTACAGTTGGGATACAAAGTGAATAAACTGTAATTAATAAATTTTTTTAATTTAAAAGAAATTGAAAAAAATTGACCTTTTCATTTTCTTATGTAATGCTAAAATGATCGTAAATATCAGTTTAAATAATGAGAAATCTGAACTTAATCCAGAAATAGTACTATTTTTTTTTTTAGATTATTTGTGTTAAGTAAAACAAAGAAATAACTTTTTTCTGTTATTTTTAGCCACTGGTATTTCCCATAAATTACTAAAAGATAGAAAGAAAAACATCTGAAATAATTTATAATCAAAGTAAATCACTGGTACTTTATTTTCTTTACCAGGATAGAACATTTGTAGGAAGTGTGTCTGGCTTTTTTGTTTCTTTTTGTTGTTGTTGTTTAACTTTTAACTTTGTAGGAGAAAACTATTCTGAAAAACTATCAATTTCCTTTATATTTAAGGATAAGTATTTAGGGGACTAAAGAGATGGCTTAGAGGTTAAGAGCACTGGCTCTTCTTCCAAAGGTCCTGAATTCAAATCCCAGCAACCACATGGTGGTGCATAGCTATCTATAGTGAGAGCTGGTGCCCTCTTCTGGTGAGCAGACACACATGCACGCAGAATGTTATGTAAATAATAAATCTTTTTTTTTTTTTAAGAAAATAATTTGCTTCAAAAAAAGAATAAGTATTTGAGTAGTGGATATGTGGGCAATTATTGTAAAGCTTTTATACCCTCTCTGTGTGCTTAACAATTTTATTTTGAAATAAAATGTAAAAATTTAAAAGCTATGAAGAGATCGTAGTCATCATTGATACAGTTCTCAAATTTTGATGTATAATCATTGATATAGTTCTCATATTTTGTCCTTCTGAAGGTGGCCTGGACAATGTGGAATATTATGATATTAAGTTAAATGAATGGAAGATGGTGTCGCCGATGCCGTGGAGGGGCGTGACGGTGAAGTGCGCAGCAGTCGGCTCTATCATCTATGTCCTGGCAGGTTTTCAGGGAGTAGGCAGGTTGGGGCACATTCTTGAGTACAATACTGAAACAGACAAGTGGATTGCCAACTCCAAAGTCCGTGCGTTCCCAGTCACAAGTTGTCTGATTTGTGTTGTTGATACTTGTGGAGCAAATGAAGAGACCCTTGAAACATGAAGGATGAGTGGAACCCTGACTCATCTGAGACTCAAATATGGCTGCGAGGGGTTTGTCCAAGAGTTCAGTTATGAAGTTGTGGTCTGGTATTTTGATAAAGTAAGATCCCAATAAGATAACCGATTATTTTATCTGGATTTCCTTACTTAATTCAAAGACCATATTTTAGCTGGCCGTGTAACCAAGAACCTGTCAGCCAGAAAACATTATAAGCATTTCTTGAAAATATGAATTTCAAATATATAACTGATTTTGGCAGAGTGGGGCACACTCATCGGAGAAGGAGCCTCAGCTTAGCTCTAGATTCTATTTTCATATTGTGTAAGTGCTGTGTAGTTAGGTCTGTTTCTGTTTGGCCAAAAACTAAGTAGCAGTATGAGTCACAATTCAAGTTGGTGAGCTCTGATAGAGTAATTATACTTAGTGTTGTGTAATTTGCTTGTTTTCATTACTTCATTTAGTGCCAAATTATTCAATTTTAAAGTAAGCAAGAGTGGCTCACAACATACATATTTTCTCATGAATTTAACATTTTGGGACTTAACACTGCCCAATTAAATACCCAGTATTCCACATTTTCTTGTAAAATATTAAGCTTAGTACCTATCATTAATTTCCATGGTTTCACTCGGCAGTGTAAAAGTGTTCTGTATCCTCAGTCTCTACCCTGATAGCCAATCACAGTGAGAGTGGTTAACCAACAGAAGAAAACCTGTTTGGAGAAATTTCTAGATCACCAGAAAAACACTGATAATTGTAGCCCAGTATCGTATGGACTTTATGATGATACTGTTTTCTTCTCCTAGCAGAACGTGTTAGAGATAACTAAGTTTTCTCTAAAAGTTTTGTAATAATTGGTGTTAAATATATGTCACTATTCATTGATTTTTATGTGGACAACAAATTACCAAACCGCCTGTTAATTTCCCCTACTATGTTTTACCCTTTGACTATGTGTGAAATGTGCCATGTAAAACTGTCAATCATCAATGTTTTTATCTGATATTAAATATTTTTAACTTAAACTAGATTTGCTCTGTTTATTCCTCCTAAGTGTGTTCAATAATGTTTTAAAACTTGTGAAAGTGTTTCCATTAAAATTTTTTTCTGTATTTGGAGATTATAATAAACTCCAAAGTGTTTAAATTAAAAATGAATTTGAAAAGTGACAGGTTCATCTGTCAAGTTTTTCTTTACAGATAGCTCTATTACGATGTAATCACAGGCGTGCTACTCACCCATTTAAACTGCACCAGCTTAGTGGTGTTTGCTATGTTCACCATGTAGAGTCATATTTTCTGAATGTTCTCATCAGCCCTCTCAAAGAAACTGTGTACTCACTAGTCATCATTCCCTCTGCTTCTCCGTGTCTTTGCTTTCTAGACTGCTGCACAGTACCACACAGTCAATGGATTAAAACAAGTGGATTCTCACGATTTAGGAGGTGAAGCATCCCAAATTTGGCATTCAGAGGATTGGGGAAACTGCCATACACCTGGCCCTGGAAGCGCTGCTAGTTGCCTGCCAGTAGTCCTTGGCTTTTACTTCTCAGCCTGTAGCTATTGTATTGCAGTCTTATACCTTGGTCTTTTCATGACCATTTTTTTTCTCTTGTCTAAGTAGCTTTCAGTAGTTCTTTTATAAATATTACAATAAGTTGGACACTGTTACTTTTTTTTACTTTGGCGTATGAATGTTTGTGTGTCTGTATATATGTGTGTGCCCAGAGGTCAGATCCCCTGAAACTAAGTAACAGACAGTTGTGAGCCACTGTGTGGGTACTGGGAATCAAACCCAGGTCCTCTAGAAGAGCAGCCATTGCCCTTAACCTTGGAGCCATCCCCAGCAGTTTGACTCTCTTCTTGAGAGGATAACTACCTACCTCTGCTTTCTAAATGCTGGGATGAACGGTATGCAGCACCACATCAGAAGGGTTCTAGTACTTGATCTTAAACCACTTACACCTACAAAGATGCTGTTTGCAAGTGAAAACATTCTGGAATTCTAGGCAGACAGGAATGTTCTGAGGAGCACTATTGAACCCAGCACACCTTGACAAACTCCAGCCCTAGGCAAGCTCCAGCCCTAGATCTTACTGGTGGAAATATTTTTATGTAGGATTTTGAGTTTCGCACTGTATTTTAAAATGCAGCTAGTTGAGGCTGGAGAGTGGCATATGCCACTCTTGCAGAAGGACAGGGTTGTAGTTCTTTGCATCCAACTTGGTTCACAATCGTTTTAACAACTCTAGTTTCAGGGGAATTCAATGCCCTCTTTCTGGCCTCCTCAAGAACCACGCACACACAGTGAAGCATGTGCAAACGTGCAGGTAAACATGAAATAAAACTTAATGCCGCTAAATTTTCTGGTGACAAAATATCGTAAAATATGATTATACTGATAGAGCAATTACCCCTTTAGAATGTGCAGCACTGCAAGATATTTTAAATATACGAGCTGTTTTTATTTTTAGGCCATTAACTAGAACACAGTATAGCAAGTTTGATACAGCTTTTAATAAAGTTGCTTTACCCCTAATGGTCTGTATCATGGTCCTAGTAAGAATGTGTTCTCCCCAGAACCCTAGCCACTCCTGAGAACTAATATATACAATTCTGAAAGCAAAGATAATGGATAAAAATAAACTGTATTCAAGGTATATTACTTTGTTTCATTTTTTCCCCCAAAAGGTCCTTTCCTTTAATGTACTCTTTCATTTCAATAGATACTGGATTTGTCAGTATCCTATCCTTTGAAGTGGTCTAGTTTGATAATACATGATTACGTTTTACTTTTGAAAATCACAATTTGAGTATAAATGCTTAGTAGCCAAAAATTGTTACATACAAAAACAGTAATTGTGGCTTTGTGATCTAGTTTTTAAAACTTGACATTATAGTCTCATAAAAACTTTTGAGTCATGAACTAGTTTAATATACCAATATCAAAATAAAATGTGCCACTTAATAGTTATTCAACTAAGTCTATGTTCTCTTTTGCCTTGTTTGCATTACAGAAAACAAACTGTATTTACCAAAGGAAAGGAGATATTTAGGGTGAGAGACCAAAAAGATTAAAAATTAGCAGCTATTATTAATTAAGGCCTGAACTATGTGTGTGGAGAAGTCTAGTACTGCCCTGAGGGGAAGAACCCGCCTTACTGCATTCTTTCCCCACCCACTAGAGATAACAGTTGCTAGGAAACTGGCCCATCCCCCTAGGGAGGAACACCAGGTCATTATGGTCTGGGGACCTTCCTATAGCCAATCAATTCAAAATGTAGCATCTTGACCAATAGATGCTTGCCAGGCAGGAATCGCCCCTGCCCTGGGCATGCTGGGAGGGACCAGAATCTTTAAATCACCCAACTAACCTGGGCACATGCTCGGCTCTCACCACTTCAGTGGTGCGTGTTGTGGGCCCAAGCTGCAGCTTCTAATTTACAATAAAAAGAGCCTCATGTATTTACAGCAGAGTCTGTTTATTCCTGGTCTTTTGGGGTTCGTGAACTGGGCAGAACAAGGGAAAAACACTTTTTTAAGACTGATACTTTTAGCTGAGCATGGTGGCACACACCTTTATTCCCAGCACTTGGGAGGCAAAGGTAGTCAGACCTTAAGTTCAAGACCAGGACAGCCAGGGCTTGTTACACAGAGAAACCCTGTCTCAAAAAACAAAAACAGAAAGTTTAAGGATTGATACTTTTAACCTATACCAAAGACTTAACAAAATCCAATTTACTTCATCCAAAAATGGCACCAAACCAATTCTCACTAAACCTCAGTAAACTGGTAATAGGAAAGGGCTTTCATGGGTTGCAGCATTCAATGTTTGATTCATCCTTTTGAATACCTTAAGTTTCCTCTAAAGTTTTTTAAGGTTTCACTTTCATCTTCCTAGTTTTTCTCCTTTTTAATATAACTCAAACCATGAGGTAGAATGAAAATAAAAACTAGTGGTAGTGGTAGACCTGGGTTCCACACATACAGAGCTGCCTAAAATATGTCGGTGTATTACTGTGACAAAACCTGGCAAAAGCAACCTCAGGAAGTGTTGATTCTGGCTCGGGCTATCAGCAGGCCGGTGAAACAGGTGGCCACATAGCATTGCAGTCTGGAAACAGCAATGGATGCCTCCCTCCAATTTGCCTTTTTATTCGGTCTGTGACCCTAGGCTATGTCTTCTTCAGTTAAACTAACTTTCTGGAAGCATCCTCAGACATGCCCAGAGGTGTGTATCTCACACCTCACAGGCCAGAGCTGTGTGTCTGTGGTTCTAAATGTAATCAAGTTGACACTGTTACCCACAAGTGTGCTTGCTAACCAGAGTTCTGCTTTAGATCTTTCCATCCTGTCATAACCACGATGTAAAATGACACTCAAATCTTTGAGGCTTAGGAATCCCTGAACTGTCTTCAACTCTTAGCTTGCCCCCACTATTCAGTTTTAATTTCCAATAGCAATGAGAATTTTGTTTTTGTATAGAACACTTGTTTCGTTTTATACTGATACAGGGTCATGTTTGGGAACTGTGAAGTTAATACAGTGAACGCAGCGGGTTTTTGATCCTAGCACTTGGTTAGCAGTGGTGTCTGTGGGTTCAAGGCCAGACAGGGCTACATAGTAAGCCCGTATCTCAAAAAAATAAAAAAATAAAATAAAATAAAATAAGGGGGGGGGAGGAAACAGTAAATCAAATGTTTTTTGAAAACCCGTATCTGAAACTGCTCCTGAGGGGAGGGGAAGGGGGCTGGATTGCCGGTTTTACAATTTTTCATCCTTCCTGATCACATTTCAAAAGGCAACACCGTAAGAACCCAGTTTCTCAGTGTGCAGGAAGACAGTACCAACTAAGGGACTATTAGGCCGCTTTCCGTCCGCACTGAGTCCTGTTTTCTGGTTGCAGCTGGGTTTCCCAGAGTCGGTCCTCTTGATAAACCTCAGGGCCTAAGTTGCTCTTTTTGAGCCCGTTTTCACTTTTTTTTTTTTTTTTTTTTTTGTCTAAGGAAATGTGAAGAATGACTGAGTCTCGCAAGCCGCGGCGCACGAGAGGCTTGCTGGTCGCCCGCTTTCCCAGGTGTAGACGCGGCTCCAGTTCCCGGGGCCCACGCCTGCGTCGTTCCACGCCGCCTGACGGATCTGCCCTTCTCAAATCCCATTGGCTAAGGCGCACGCCGCTCATCGCTATGGCGACACGCCGCCGAGGCTCTGGGCGCGGGGCGATGACGTCACAGCCACGGCGGGACCTCGGCGGCCGGGAACCGGGCCCTCGCTGCTGACTAGAAGACCGCGAATTGGGACGAGCCGGGACGGCGCTGCCATGACCATTTGCCAGTTTTTCCTTCAAGGCCGGTGCCGCTTCGGAGACCGCTGCTGGAACGAGCATCCCGGCGCCCGGGGTGCGGGCGGAGGCCGGCAACCGCCACCGCCGCAGCAAGCGCCCTCAGGTGATGCTCCAGGACCCGCGAGCCAGGGTCACGTGATGCCGACGCGCGCACAACCCCACCCCTGCCCTGGCCTCCGACGCTTCTCCCTGCCGTCGCTGGGGCGAGTGATTTCGGTTGATCAGATGTGGACAGGGCGTTGAACCTGGGTGCTAGTGCCAGACTCTGCGTTATTAAATTAGAAGTGTGTTTATCAAAAACCGCATAGTGGGAGAATTGGCCTGGGTCTACGCGGACCCGGAGTCTTCTCTGCCCTCCTTGATCACATGCTCTTAGAATTTGGGCGTTAGTTGGTAGGGTGCGACGCTGGCCTAAGAACCTTACCGGTTTTGAGGAAAGGGTACTCAGGGGCCAGGCGTTAAACCAGCCGGACCACACAAGGGCTTTACCCCAGCACTCAGGGAGGCAGGGGCAGGCGATCTCTGTGAGTGCGAGGCCAGGACAACCAAGGCTACACAGAGAAACCTGTCTCGAAAAAACAGTATTTTTGGCACCTAGGTCTTGACGTTATCACTGGGTGCCTCCCTTTCCCCTGGACCTGATCCCTTGTGTTCCATGATGGTTCTTTCTACTCTCCGTGGAGGAGACAGATTATATCATTTACCACCGATCTAGTGAAGTATTCCAAAAATTAGGATTTAGGTTCTAATAAATACCGGTGTGTTCCCAGGAACTGCTGGGAGTAATGTTTGTCATATCATCTGTGGAACCTACTTTAAGTGTAGTAGTTCAAAAGTATATAATTAGATGAAAAACAAAATAGAAATAAAATTTTAGGGTGAAAAGAAAGAAAAAGAATGCTTTGGAATTATAAGGCCAAAATTAGGGCCATGGAATGCAGCATAAAGGAAGGTCGTGTCTATGCTGTTATCCCTTCATAAAGGATTTGGAACTTCAAAACAAAATGCCATTAATTTCTGCTTCAAAGATGTGGTTCAGCTGTCTCTTACACTTTTTTTTTTCTTTTTGGATTTATGAAATAGTTTAGAATATGGGTTTTATTTTTAGTATGTATTTGTTTTTAGTATATATTAAATCACATTTTCCAAATCAATCGTAAGATAAATTACCTTCATCTTAGCCTTAACTAGGAAGTGGTAAGTTTACTAACAATATCAAAAGCGGAAGGAAGTCCTATTGGCTTTTTCATACTTATGAGGTGTTAGAAATCTACTTTGTACTTTTCTTACCCTTTATAAACTCTGTTGTCTCCATAGGAAGGATAGGTATGCGGGTATTGTGTCCATGGAGGAAAGACTGAGATAAATGGTTTTTACATATATATTTAAGGACAGAAAGTAAGAGTCAATGCTTTTTATTGTCCAGTTTATTCATTGTCCTCTTTAGCTCATTGTCTCTGTATGGTCCAGTGAAGAAGCAAATAAACGGAAACGTAGCTTTTCCCAAACACACGCATACAGCCAGTGCTAGGTCAAACCAGGGGCCTTCTGCATGCAAGGCAAAGGCTCTCCCACTAAAGAAGCTTATGACTTATCAAGTATTTTCTATTCATTCTCCCATGGTCAAGCAGTTTAATATCCTTATGAAAACTGAACTCAGCAATGTATCTTTATTTTTCTTTGGATTTCTAGTCCTCTTGATCTCATTTGTTGTTGTTGAGGTTTTTGATTTGTTTGTTTGCGATAGGGCCTCACTCTTGTAGCCCTGGCTGGCCTGGAACTCTCCAGAGTTCCTGTCTGTCTCTGCCTCCATGGTGCTGTGATTGAATTCATACACCAACACCTGACCTTGATCTCATCTTTTAAATGCAGTTAGAACATTATGTGATTTGTTATAACATGTAACAAACTATGAATTGTAAAGAGATTGTCATTTAAAACTAGTAGAAAATAGCACTTTATTAGCCTTTGTTTAATTTCAAGACATAAGATAAATGTAATGAAGATTCCCAAGATATGAAAAGTTACCAATTTTCTGATTCTTTTTTATCTTTATTTTATTTTTTTATTATTTCAGTTTATTCACTTTGTATCCCAGCTGTAGCTCCCTCCCTCATTCTCTTCCAATCCCACCCTCCCTCCTCCTCCTCCATGTCCCTCCCTCAGTGATAGGGGAGGTCCTTCTCCCCTTCCATCTGACCCTAGCCTATCAGGTCGCATCAGGACTGGCTGCATTGTCTTCCTCTGTGGCCTGGTACAGCTGCACTCCCCTGAGGGGAAGTGATCAAAGAGACAGCCACTGCTCCCCTTTCTAGAGAACCCACTTAGAGACTGAGCAACCATGGGCTACATCTCCATGCATGGTCCTTGGTCTTTTGCAAGAACCCCTGAGGCCATAGTTTTTGGTTCTGTTGGTCTCCTTATGGAGCTTCTATCCCCTCCAAGTCTTTCTCTCTCCCCTTCTTTCATAAGATTCCCTGCACTCTGCCCAAAGTTTGGCTATGAGTCTCAGCATCTGCTTTGATACCCTTCTGGGTGAACCCTGAGATTTCACCGTACACCCATCAGAATGGCTAAGATCAAAAACTCAAATGACAATACATGCTGGAGAAGATGTGGAGAAAGGGGAACCCTTCTCCATTGCTGGTGGGAATGTAAACTTGTACAACCACTCTGGAAATCAGTTTGGCGCTTTCTCAGACAATTAGGAATAGTGCTACCTCAAGATCCAGGTATAGCACTCCTAGGCATATATCCAAAAGAGGCTCAAGCATATATACAACAAGGACATTTATTCATAATAGCCAGAACCTGGAAACAACCCAGATGCCCCTCAACTGAGGAATGGATACAGAAGTTGTGGTACATTTACACAATGGAATACTACTCAGCAATTAAAAACAAGGAAATCATGAAATTTGCAGGCAAATGGTGGGAACTAGAAAAGATTATCCTGAGTGAGGTATCCCAGAAGCAGAAAGACACACATGGCATATACTCGCTTATATGTGGATATTAGTCATATAATATAGGATTAACATACTAAAATCTATACTCCTAAAGAAGCTAAACAAGAAGGAAGACTTTAAGGAAGATGCTCAATCCTCACTCAGAAAGCAAATGGGATAGACATTGGAAGCGGGAGAAAACAGGAACAGGACAGGAGCCTACCACAGAGGGACTCTGAAATTTTCTGATTCTTTCATTTTCTTGATTATTGTAGGAAGTAACAGACGCGGGTGGAATGCCAGCAGCCAGAGATACTCCAATGTCATCCAGCCATCCAGCTTCCCCAAGTCCACGCCATGGGGTGGCAGCAGAGATCAAGACAAACCTTTATTTGGCTCTTTTGAATCTGCCACTAGCAGAGGCTTTGGATCATCTCAAAACCCCTTTGCTTCACCTACCTCTGATGAGCCGAAAGATGAAAAGAAACTTCTGTAAGTTAAAATTCTATAGAAAATCACCACCCAATTCTAGAAGCATTTACAGTATTTTCTTTGAAAAAGAATAATTTTGAAAAACACGACAAAGAATTCGGCATGGTTCTATCACTCGGCCAACCTGCTCCACTGTTCGTTCTTAGGCTGGCTTGCATTTGCACACGTCCTACTGTATTAGCACATTTCAAAGGTTAGTCCTGCTCACAGGCCGTTTCACTCTGTTCTTTACAGAGTATCTAGTAACTCAAAACACTTGTGGTCCTGAAGATTGCTGATAATATCTTTGATAATATCACCTGTTTTTCTTTGTAAAGCCTTTATTTCAGTTACCCTATCTGAAGTTCCATAAACAGTGGAATTATAGGTGTGTGTGTTTGGGGGGGAGGGGTCCTGCTGGGGTTGTTTTAAGACAGGGTCTCTGTGTAGCCAAGGCTGATGTGGAACTCAGAGGTCTCTGCCTCTGTCTCCTGAGTGTTGGGATAAAAGTGTGTGCCCCCACGATCAGTTGTTTGTTCTGAAATGAGGATTAAACCTAAATCTTAAGTGTATTGGGCAAGCATCAGTTAGGGTGTGTGTACAAAGAAGGCAAAGTTCTATTTATTGTGATTCTAAGTGTAATAACATTCTTTGTGATATCTCTCACTTTAGTAATTAATGGCCACATTCTAGATGAAAAGAAACATTAATTTAGGGCCAAATGTATCTATAATTTTGTTCAGATTAGCTGTTAGGGGCATAGACCTCAGGGCTGTTCTTGCAGAGGACCTGAGCTCAAGTCCCAGCGCCTGCATGGCAGCTCCCAACTTTCTGCAACTCCAGTTCCAGGGAATCCAAAACGTCACATAGACATACATGAAGGCGAAACACCAATGCACATAAAATGAAAAATAATTTTCTTGACTTTTTGAGACAGGGTTTCTCTGTGTAGCCTTGGCTGTCCTGGACTCACTTTGTAGACCAGGCTGGCCTCAAACTCACAGTGATCCGTTTGCCTCTGCCTTCCTGAGTGCTGGGATTAAAGGTGTGCACCACCATACCGGTTTTAAAAATGAATTATTAAAAAATATATTTTTAAGTGCATGGACCCATTTTCTGTATTATAAGGTAGAAAAGTTGAGTAAGATATTTGTGGCTATCATACCACTATTGTTACATTGAATGATTCTCTGTAACTGACACTAGAACTTTTTCTGTTTCTAGCTAACAAGACTATTGTATTTAGTTATTTCTGATAATTCGTAAGTATATTGATCAGTCTTTCTGTGAGTTAGAAAGCCAACATTATTAATTATTCTAGATTACTTATAACTACAAAATACAAGGTGTTGTTTTGGAAACAAGTTCTCGATGTGTAGCCCAGGTTGACCTTAAACTCACTGTATTAACCTGCCTGGCCTCAAAGTTCTCCTGAACCACACAGATGCTGGAATTACAGCTCCACCACACCCAGGTTAAAATTTTACATTTTTGTGAATGTCTGATGAAAAAAAGATTTTTCAGAAAATGAGATGGAAAGCTGGCCACACCTTTTATCCTAGCACTCAGGACTCAGGAGACAGAGGCAGGAGGATCTCTGTGAGTTCTAGGATAGCCAAGGCTACAGAAAGAAACCCTGCCCAGAAAAACCAAAAAGAAAAAAAAAAAAGAAGAAGAAGAAAAGAAAGAGAGACAATAGAAAATATGTAAATTTGTGTATTTGTTAGAATTTAAATTTTTGGTCACTTACCTTCATAAATAACAAATTTTAACAAGCAAGTGAAAATTTCCATTTTTTTTTTTTTTAGGGAAGGAATTGTTAAAGATGTAGAGATTTGGGAATCGTCGGGGCAGTGGATGTTTTCTGTTTACTCACCAGTGAAAAAGAAACCTAACATTTCAGGTAACTGGGACACATGTTTGGTTGGCTTATTGGTTCATTAGTTTTTGTTGAGTGCTAAGGTAAGGTCCAAACTTAGGCCTCTTCATACATGCTAGGCAAAAGGCCTACCACTAGGCTATGGACCTAATCCAGTACTTGTGTTTTTAAAATATATTCTAACATTTCTACTTTCTAAAACTAAGACCATACTAACTAAATTTATTCCAAACTTAGGAAGAGCTGGAATTTGGCCTTTGTTTAAAGTGTCCAACTATTTCAGCTGAACTTCATAATCCAGAGACTTCTCAGTCTGGATAATATAGTTCTTTTAAGTTGTATTAGTCTCAAGAAAGAATAGTAAAATCAGGACCTACCACAGTTCCAGTTCAGTCAGCCTGGGAAGAAGCTCTGCTTTCCTGAGAAGCCTCAGCGCCTCCTCCTACCTCAGCAGCCAGGACACTCACAGGATGCCCGCCATTAGAGCCTTCGCTCACATTGGTTCTTCTGCTGCTTCAGAGGATACTCACTTTTCATAAAGCCTGTTGAGACTCTCCTGAATAGTTTGAAAATGAAGAACTACAAGGATGGCATTTCTTTAAAATACTTCTTTCTGTTTCCTTTTTCTTTCTGTTTCCTTTTTTCCGTGATCCCTATGGCCTTTGAAACTTGGGCTGCCAAGTTTTTCCAAGCCTGCTCAGGGAGATCCTGAGTCTTCATCCTGTTGAAAAACAACATCCATGGCACAGCCAGGAGCCCTTGAAGTCAGTGTTCCAGAATTCTAGGAGCTTCTGTCCTGGTCTACATAGTGAGCTCCATCCAGGGCAGCCCGAGCTGCATAGTGAGACACTGTCTCAGAAAACAAACAAGACAAAAACCTTCCACCCCACCTTTTCAGTATTGATGCATTGTCAAAGGAAAATAGCCACACTTGTCTGAAAAGGCCATTGAGACTTGTTTTTCTGTGACATGTCTGTGGGATGCTGTTCTTCCACAACAGCCGTACTGCAGCAGAATGTATGCAGAAGCACACATACAGGAATCCAATAGTCAGGGGTGTCGAGGTGCTACTCGGCAAGGTTTTGTTTTGAAATGTATGTGGGTACGAGCGTGGTTCATTATAAAGAGCTAACTTTTCCATGTGGTGCTGGAGCACACCTTTAACCCCAACACTGTAGGGAGGCAAAGGCAGGTGGATCTCTGGGAGTTCAAGGCCAGCCTAGTCTATAGAGTCAGTTCCGATGGATGGATGGATGGATGGATGGATAGATAGATAGATAGATAGATAGATAAAATAAATGAATGCTGGGTAGTGGTGGGCACACCTGTAATCCCAGCACTTGGGAGACAGAGGCAGGCAGATCTCTGTGAATTCAAGGCCAGGCTAGTCTACAGAGGTAATTCAAGGACAGCCAGGGCTACACAAAGAAATCCTGTCTCACGGGGGAAAGGCGAACTTTTTTCCTGTAGTTAGAATATTTCTTTTATACCATGTCCTAGTTTGCTTTTTTGTTGCTGTGATAAACACCATTGACCAAAAATCAAGTTGGAGAAGAAAGGGTTTACTGGGCTTACAGTTTAAAAGGCCATCACTGATGGAAGAAGGGCTCGAAGCAGAAACCACAGAGAGACACTGCTCACTGGCTTGCTTCCCAGGCTTGCTCAGCTAGCTTTCTCACATAGGCCAGGTCCAGCTGCCGAGGGATGGCTTTACCCACAGTAAGCTGTGCCTTCAGCCCCCATGCATCAATCCGTAATTAAGAAAATACCCTATAGAAATGCTCACAGGCCAGTCTAATGGAGGCACTTCCTCAACTGAGTTCTTTCAAGATTGTCAAGTTGACGGCCAGGATTAGCCATCATATACCACCCTTTTAAAACTTAAGAAAATAGCTATTCAAATAATTTTCTGTGTTCTGTGATTCAGAGAAGACAAGGTTGAGCACACCTTGAGAACAGAGAGTAATTGAGGTGAACAGTGTTCCTTGAAGGAGAGCTGTTACGTTCTTATGAAATTGTTAGAGCTAAGCCAAGTGAAGAAAAGTTATCTCCTATATGAAGATTTGTGGAAGCCATTCATAGCAATGCAAAGGCCTTGATGTGAGAGCAATGAGCCCAAAAAAGTGAGGAAAGAAAATAACAGAAATAAAGCAGCGTAAAGCCAGAGAGGTAGCCAAGGCCCACGTGATGGTGGGTCTACTTACACTGAGGGCACAGCTGTGAATAGCTTAAGCAGAGGGGTGTGGTCTGATTGGAAAAGGATCACTCCGTGGCGCAGGGCAGAGAGTGAGCTATTGGGATCCAGAGACAAGATGAGAGGCAGGGGGACCAGTTAGGAAGTAATTGCCGATGACCTCGTTAGAGCTTTTGGCAGTGGAAACAGAATTGGTCAAATTTGAGTTCTGTTTTGAACTAGCAGGATGCTAATATTTTAGATACAGAAAAAGAAACCATCCAGTATGATTCCTAAGTGCTTTTTGTTCTGTAATGTAAGTACCGCTGGAGTAAACTAAGTGGTGCCTGTGTTCCAGGAAGCCTGTGTAGAAAATATGAACATTTCCTTTCTTAATCTTCTCAGTGCTAAAAGGTACAGTCATTGATGTAGATGGTAAAAACCACCACCAGAATCAACGGTACTTACAGTCTAAATTGCAACTGATTCCTCACTTCCGGTTTCACAGTCATTTCACCGGAAGAGCTGAGGCTCTTACATCCCAGAGCTTGCTAAGCAGCAAGAGCTTTGTAACTTACAGAGCTTTGTAAGTTTCATTCTTACTGTCTACTTCAGTGACTACCTGTTAGCAATTAGAAGATGAAGAACAAGTGATTGCAGAGAACCTGAAACCAGTTTTGCTATTTCCTTTAAAATAGATGCATTTTAAGAGCACTGACCGCTCTTCCAGATCCAGAGGATCTGGGATCAATTTTCTAGGATCCACATGGTGGCTGTGATGTCTGTAACTCCAGTTCCAGAGGATCTGATACCAGGCACACTCGGTGCACATGCATTCATGTAGGCAGCACATCCACATACCATGTTGTTTATGTGTTTATATATTTCTCTCTATGTATATAAAGTAATTGTCTATTTTTGTTCTGCTTGCTTCCTTTTTTCAACATGACCCCAAGATCTTGTGCATGCCAGGCAAACATTCTTCTAATCCCAGTATTCCACACTTAATTTATCAATGAAAGTACTAGAGTGCCTTTTTTTTTTTTTTTTTTTTTTTTGCATAACACCCTTTATCTGCATACATGTAGTTATATGTCTCCGAAGTTAAGTCCTAGAAGGGTAGTGAGTCTGTGAGCATTCAACATATGTGCTTGCTTATGGACAGTTTGCCCAGAAAGTTCCTTAGTGTGTCCAGAACAGCATCTGTCACCAAAACCTGAGCGACAGTAAGCATGTTGTTAATGTTTGCTAGTCTGTGAGGAGCGTTTTGTCTCTAAGTTGCGTTTTTAAATTTTGCTTGCCATTGAAACTCTGGGAGCTTCTTGCACTGTCTGCCTTTGCCCGCAGCTGTGCTGACATAGGAACAGTTCTTCTGTGTTAAGAATGTTAACTCTTGTGTGTGCAGTTGTGGTGTTCCTGATTTATCATTTGCCTTTTAAATGTGTTTGTTATAAACTTCACAGCGTTTTTTAGACTAGAACTTGAATGTGTATGTAGTCAGCTCTTTTCATCTTTACAGAATTCTTTATTCATGGATGAAATAGCTGTATTTTCTTCTAATTTAATAATTCAAGCAGTAGTGTGTAGGCTTTGAGTTTTTTCCTGCGACCTTGAATTTTTTCCAATAACCAGCACTATCACATTTTGTCTCACACTCCAGCCTCACTGCCAGAATCAACAGTACTTACTGTCTAAATTCCAACTGATTCCTCACTTCAGGTTTCACAGACATTTCACCAGAAGAGCTGAGGCTTGAATACCATAACTTGTTAACCAGCAATAACTTGCAGAGCTATGTAAGTTTGTTTCCTGTTCCTTTACCTCAATGGCAATTGGTTGTTTAATGTGTTTGTGGTTGCTTGCTTGTGTTTGGGCCCATTTGGTGAGAACTGTTCATGTATATGTCAGTGCCTTTTTTTTATTTTCTTGACTACTTTTTAAAAATTGTTTAGTTGTCTGAATTAATAATGATGTACTATATTATTAGGGATATTATTTTTATGATAAGTTTCCCATCACCCAGTCCTGGAACTCAGCCTATCTGTCATTTGAAAGATATTATTGCTTCTTTTAGGTGCAGATCCCATGGTGAATACTAGAAAAATGAGTGAAAAGTGACATAAACAGCAGTTCTGCTAAACAGATTACAACCTTCACATACCAGATATCCAGAAGAAAAGCACATGAGCGGGTCAGTTAGAGTAAGGCAGGTGCCTGAAGGCACTAATTTCTGTTGTCTGTAGTCGGGATTCCAGCTAGTGCACATAACTCCCTCCTGTCCCGGTAGCACTCTTTCTGCACTTGAGGTGATCAGCCAGGAGATACAAGGAGTTGGAGAACAGGGAGGCAGCTCATACCTCTGTCAAACAGGAGCCAGAGGTTAAGCATTCAATTCTGAATTGTTTTTTTGTTTTGTTTTGTTTTGTTTCTACAGCTGAATTCTGTTCAACAGCTAGTAAGTCAATGGAGGAATAGGATAAATGAACTGAAAAATCTAAATATGTCAACCAAAGGAGTTCTGGTGAGTATTGAAGAATTTTCTTCAAAGAAGTATCCATTGCATTTTGTTGTGTGTTGTTTTTGAGACAAGATCTCACTAAGTAGATCAGGATGTCCTGCAACTTGCTGGGTAGCCCGGGCTGCTCTTGAATCCACAACCACCTGTCTCAGGTTCCTCTGTGCTAGCAGTATAGACATGCTCCACCGTGCCTAGCTTTTTATTGCTTTTTGTTTGTTTCTTGAGACCAGGTCTCATCTGAAATAGCCCTGGCTAGCCTGGATCTCAGTGTGTAGACCAGATTGGCCTCAAACTCATAGAGATCCTGTGTGTGTCTACCTTGTGCTGAGACTAAAGGCATGCACTAGCTAGCTCTATTGCTGTGTGTGTGTGTGTGTGTGTGTGTGTGTGTGTGTGTGTTATTTTATATGCGTGTTTTGCTTGCATGTATGTCTGTGCACCAAGTATATGCCTGGTTCAGTGGAGGTCAGAAGAGGGTGTCCGACCCTCTGGAGTTGGAGTTACAGACAGTTGAGAACTCCCATGTGGGTTCAGAGAATTGAACTCAGGTCCTCTTGAAGAAAAGTTGGTGTTCTTAACCTATGAGCCATCTTTCCAGCCCCTCTAGTGCTTTTTTGGCAGAGGGTGTTTCGTTTTGAATTTTAAGGGCAAAGCAAAGTCTCTGGAAGATTACTGCACATGTGCTCACAGGTCCTCAGCATGAGCTCACACATCCTCGCCATGTGGTTACTTATAGCTGAAGCTCTAGAACTTATTTGTGTTTCTCAGAAAAGTAGGGAGAGTTATGCTTTTTAAAAATAATTTTCAGTTAGACATGGCGGCATGTAGTGACAATTCTTGAATTTTGGTTTTTTTTCAAAAACACAGAAATATAAGAATGTGTTTTTGTTTTAATCCTAGGTGTGGGATATGGGGCTGCTTCAGACTGTCCACAGCAGTTGACTGTTTTGACTTGTGCTGTAGCAGAGGCGCAGTTTTGCGAGCTGCAGATAGTTTCTGTGATTGTGAGACATTTGGAATTCTGGGAACTTCTCAGGGGGTCTAAAATGCCAGGGCCCCAAGAGGCAAGGCTGGTGGTTCGGTCACTCAGGGGAGTTGTCTGTAGTTTGTTAGTAGTTGTGCTCAAAGAAGAAACAAGTAGAAAGAAATTAGATTCAAGGATCTCTCTTTTTTCTCCTGCTTCCTCTGTTCTTCTTTTCATCTGTCTAGTTGATAGGGAGTGCAACCGTGTGGGGGAGGGGTGATAAAGGGTGGGGAAAAAGAATAGCCCACAAGATAGCAAAGACAACTTTAGTTCCAGCTCTGGGGAGACAAGAGTAGGCAGATCTCTGTGAGTTTGAGAACAGCCTGATCTACTAAAGTCCAAGACAGCCAGGGCTACTTAGACCTTGTCTCCAAATATATAAATAAAAGTAAAAACTCTTTCTAGTGTAAGGTTTTTATTGAGGTAGGACTAGTTTTGCAAAGTGGGAAATACTACAGATACAAGTACTTAAAGATGTGCTTATTCCGTCTTGCAGTTGTATAATGCCATTGAATTCAGTGGGTTGTTTGGCATGTTCTGACCCCAGCTGAGAAGTGGCCCCATCCCCACTACTGACAGCTGCTAGAACAGTGCTGACTGAGTCTGAGGAGCTGTACAGCTTCTTCTGGGAGGAGAGTTTGCAGCTCTGCTAACAGAGGGAGGTTGCTCTGCTGCTGATCTGAAACGGCCACCCTGAGGTGGCTTAACACGTGCCATCCTTGCCATTATCTTTTCTGCTTGTTTATTTGGTTTTGGTTTTTCCAGACAGGGTTTCTCTCTGTATCCTTGGTTGTTGTGGACTTGCTTTGTAGACCAGGCTGGCTTCGAACTCACAGAGATCCACCTGCTTCTGCCTCCCTGGGTGCTGGGATTACAGGGGTGCACGAACCTTGCCTGGCTCATTGCTTTTGTCTTGGTGAGTGTTACTCCAGTAAAGAGAAGCAAGAAAAAAAAAACAAAAAAAAAACCAAAAGCCTGCATAGTCCTGTCATTATGAAACTATGGAAGGACACAGCTCATCTGTAGCAATTAGCAAGAAATGGAGAAAGGATAGTTATCTTCCCAGAAAGGACCTAGAGAGCGCTAAAGGGTAATAGTAATGTTCTGGATGTGTTTGTGGTGATCATAAGTGTATTAGGACTCACTGAAATATGTCACAAAACTGTGGTTCTCAACCTGTGGGTCACGACCCTTTGGGGGTTTCAAAAGACCTTTTCACAGGAGCCATTTATCAAGTATTTATTTTACAGTTCATGACAATAGCAAAATTAGTTTTGAAGTAGAAACTAAAATAATTTTATGTTTTGGGGTCATCACAACCTGAGGAGCGTGTTAAAGTGTTACAGCATTAGGAAGGTTGAGAACCACTGCTCTATGTGACCGCGGCAAAGTTGTCTAAGATGCTTCCAAGCTCAGCCGACTTGGTTTGATTAAGAAGGTCTTGGAGCCAGGTGTGATGGTGCAGACTTTAGTCCCAGCACTCAGGAGGTACAGGCAGGTGGATACCTGTGATCTCAAGGCCTAGTCTACATAGTGAGTTGTGGGACAACCAAGGATACAGAGTGAGACCCTGTCTCAAAAACAAAAATGAAAAACGTTTTGTGGGGAAGGAGTCAGTGAAAGGTTCCCTGAAGGGCAGCAGCCAGCAGGGTAGGATGGGCCAGGGGTTGGCAGTGAGCTTTCCACACCGTGGCTGCTACAGCATACGTGAAGCGTTTGAGCAGTCTGGGCATGTTCTCATGCCCTCCTGTCTGGAGCGACTGACAAACGTGGGTTTAACCCTAGAAGCACTGAAGGGCACTTTTTAAAAACACAACTATATTTATTCTTGAAATTTGTACATATGGGTGCAGTGTATCTTGATAAAAAATGCTTTTCTAAGTGTACTGTCTGTTGTTTTTAGAAATTTAACAAGTGTAAAATTAAAATCATTACGCAACTAGAGATAATCATTGCTCATTTCTAGTACATTTTTCCATAGACATTCGTATTAGTTGATTGTACATTTTATAGAGTATTATGTCCTTTCCTTTTCATGATCACATTATGGACATTATATATGTTAAACATTTAAATACATATTTAAATAATACATTTTCAAAATTTAGTGTATACCAACAGTACATGAGAATTACTCCGCAAGTATTGTATGATTTGTTTGTTTTTTCCCTTAAGCTCTCTGATGGGAAGGATGGAGTCAGTCGGGTAGCACCTGCATTTGGATTTGGACATAAACAAACAGGGACGTTGGGGTCGTCAGGTAAGAGACGTAGTGTTTTGCCAACTCAGAAAAGTGTGTTTCTGTAGGTTTCAACTTTAGAAAGCCTGAATCACCATTTTAAATAATTATCAGAAATTCCTTCATTATGGAGCCTTGAAGAACTTAGCTCAAGAAGTGCTTGGGAAAGGCAGTCTGGGAGGAGGGGCTGGGGGGTTGCTGTAGTTCAGCTTGTAGAAGTATTTCAGTTTCTGAGGCAGGGTCTCACTGTGCCTCCCTGGCCTAGAACTCGCTCTGTAGGAATGTTTCTCAGCCTCATAGGAAACTGGACCTGATGATAGACATACAATTCCGGCATTCAGAGGCTAAAGTGAAGCATCAGAAGTTCAGGGCCAGCCTGGCCCTCCTAGCAAGACTCTCGGGAATTTGATAGGAGATGACTACTGTGGCAGCAATGCCTTTGAGAACTTTGTCGAAACGTGTGGCAAGCGGGAAGTGCACACCCCGCTTAGGAGTGCAAGTGGGGCTGAGGGGGTTTGCCCTCACTTCATTTTTACTTGCCCCGAGACTCTTCAGTACCTATCTACGCATGTCTGAAATAAGGGAACACAGCAACGTGGCTCCGTGTTCTGACTGTGATCTACTTTTCTAGGTTTCCCAGTGAACAACAGCACCAGCACTAATGCTCAGAGCTTCAGTTTTAAAGCAAGCCCTGCCTTTGCCGCTGCCCCTTCTGGAAGCACATCCGTGTTTGGAAGTCACCCGGCCTTTGGGGCTGGGCCCTCTGCTGGTTCTGCCATCTCGTCCTCCGCTCCAGCCTTTGGATTCGGGAAACCTGAAGCCACACCTGCTGTTTCATTTTCATTCAAGAGCCCTGAAACTTCCAGTTTTGGATCCCCTGGGTTTTCAGGCTTTCCAGCTTCCTTGGCAGCAAGCCCTTTTGGCTCCGCAGTGGCCCCTGCCTTTGGAAGTGGCGCTTCTGGGACTGGCTTTGGTAGTCCTGGCCCACAGTCTCAGACTGTATTTGCCAAACCTCACGATGTGTTTGGAGGTAGCAGCGCATCTGCCTCCCTCCCAGTCTCTAGTGCCAAAGATAATGTGCTCTTCACACCCCGGGACCAGCTGACAAGAGAGGAGCTAGCACAGTTCCAATCCCAGAGATTCACCCTGGGGAAGATCCCCCTCAAGCCCCCGCCCGTCGAGCTGCTGACTGTGTAAAGGTCAGGCTTCAACAGCCAGCATGTGGTGCATGCCGACAATCTGCGAGGCCGACCAGAAGGAACGCTACAAATTCACGGCACAACACCAGCCAGGCCCGTGCGAGACCCCCAGGAAAAGAGCGGAATGGTTTTCAAGGAAATGTTTTTGTAGTGCTGGGGATACCCTGGGCCTCACACATGCAAGGCGAGTTCTACCTGGGCCGCCCTCCATCCCTAAAGATGGCCTTTGAGGTTGTCTTGAATGAGTATATATATAGAATATATATAAACATGGAATGTACACTTTCAGTAATTTGCAGGCTTTTAAAGTTTAACTTTTTTTTAAACCTAGCTGAATAAAGTACAGCCAGAAAAGTCAGGAAGCAAGGGGACTCTTTTGTGCTGTAATTATGAGTGGAACTAAACATACAGCATACTGAATAAACGAATTCTTTCACTCTGTTTCCGTTTGTTACCTGTTCCTTTACGTAGGGCTGTGGACAGTGGCTGCTGCAAATCAAGCCAGGCACAGTGTCTTGTGTATGATAGGCAAATTCTTTGTCACTGAGCTACAGCCCCCAATGCTGACTTTTTTAAAATATGTGTATGGGTGTTTCACCTGCATTTGTGTCTGTGCCTACGGAGGTTAGAACAGGGTGTCAGACTCCCTGGAACTGAAGTTAGAGATGGTTGTGAGCCACCATGTAGGTGCTAGGAACTGAACCCCAGTCCTCTGGAATAGTAGTCAATGCTCCTAACCTCTGAACCATCCCTTGGGTCCCAACCCTTGACTTGAATGCGGAACAAAGAACTGTGGAAGGTGCTGAGGAGATAGCTGAACGGGTAAAGCAATTGCCACATATGCCTAGGGACCTGAGTTTGGGCACCCAGCGCTTAGTGCATGAATCTGTCACCCCGACACTGAAGAGGCAGAGACTAGTGGATGCCCAGAACTTGCTGATGAGCCATTCTAGCTAGATCAGTCATTTCCAGAAACCCTGTCGGAAACTAAGGATGGAGAGCGATAGGGGAAGACACCCACCACCACCGCCCATACCTGTGCACAAACATACATGTGTCGGACAAAAGTGAATAAACGAAAGATGGGCACGCCGGATGTTCATGCATACATGTAGACTCAGTCCCCAGAGGGCCCACATTCTAATCCTCTTACACAGTTCAGGGGCCTCAACATGTGGAACCAAGCCCATGCTTAGCATTTGTTTTTATGTTTGATGTTTAGAACTATCCTTAAGTTATTCCTCCTTTGGCCTGTGTGTTCTAACGGAATAGGGGCCTAGAATTCTGCCCCATGAACCTTGGGGGCCGGATGTTCATGCATACATGTAGACTCAGTCCCCAGAGGGCCCACATTCTAATCCTCTTACACAGTTCAGGGGCCTCAACATGTGGAACCAAGCCCATGCTTAGCATTTGTTTTTATGTTTGATGTTTAGAACTATCCTTAAGTTATTCCTCCTTTGGCCTGTGTGTTCTAACGGAATAGGGGCCTAGAATTCTGCCCCATGAACCCTGGGGCCTCCGATGAGACCTACCTATAGAGGAATGCTTAGTTACTCCTGTTGCCTGAGATATTTATACAGAACGGGAGTTTCCATATGTAAAGTAGAATTTCCTGTCTTCTGAGTGCCTAGTCTGTCCTTCAGGGATGGCTTGCTACATCCTCATTCTGGCAGAGGGAGAAACAGCAAAACAACGAAGGCTGTGTCCTCCCTTAAGAGTAAACTTGTCCTCCCAAGGGTTCCCAACCCATCATTAGGGGTCCACCCTAATGACTTAGTGACGTCACGGCCCCCCTTATTACTATCACGTGGTAATTAAGTTTCAGCGTAGGAATGGGAGGGATTCCAAACCTAACAATTGATAACGGGCTCCCTTAGGTGTCCTCACGGCTCTAAGGACACACATATGGACCCATTAGTCTCAGTATGTCAGAATAAGCACCCATGGCTGGCCGTAGTTGTGCTCATTTGTAATCCTAGGAGAGAGAGGCACTTGGCCCCAGCCTGCTTGGAGAGCTCCAGGACAGTAAACTACCCTTTAGGAAGCAAGGTAGACGACAGGAGAGGACCAAGCCCAGAAGCGGTCCTCCGGCCACAGATGCATGCTCACCCGTACACATAAAAAAACATGCACATACATGCACATGAGAAGCCCTCGGCTACCTTAGGTCTGTTATGTCTGGATTATAAGGCCTTCCCAGTTGGCCTGGGCTTGGAAATATACTGAGTCCCCAGGTAGTCCCCAGGCAAGTTTTGAAAACAAGCCTATCCAGCTGTATTTTGGCCACTTCAAATGACTTCAAATGACTTGTGAGTTTGTTTTCGTGGTGGGTCTGTTTAATGTGTATCTGCACACAGCAGAAAATGTCCATTTAATGGAACTCCAAATTACCAAACCCTGCAAAGTTTTCAAAGGAAAATGCTATGAGTTATTTAGAAAATGAAAACTAAAGGCAGCAAAGCCCACAATGTAGAACCAAACTGTACACGTGGGCCCTAGCACTGGTGTCGGGAGCCAGGAGGCTAAGAACCTGACTCAAGTCGTGGACCGCAAGAGGCAGCTGAGTTACTGACCCCAGAGAGCTGCAGTGAGGGCTCTGTGCCACATTTGTGGGTCTCTATCAGCAAGAAACGGGTCTGGGGGTCAGCAACTGAAGAGTGCCCAGGCAGAACCTGTGTGTGTGTTTGTGTCTGTATTGCTGGCTCAAGTTTTAGTGTGCTCTTGCTAGGTAACAGACAGGGTCCTGTTACACGTATGGGCTAATTTCCTCTGTGCCTATGATTCAGGCGCTGCAACCTTGATCCGCAATTCCCACCGGAGGTCAATCAGCTAACAAGAGGCCTGACCTTTTCTGGCACCTGGCCTGGAAGCCCTTCTTGGTCACCTCCGCGGTGGTCGCTCTCTTTCTGTGTCAGTGTATTCTACACCATGCCCATCCTGTGTGGTGTGCCTCTGCAGTTCTCCTCTTCCGAGTGTTCATTTCATTAGTGAGCAGTTTCGTTAGTGAAGTTCAGTGCCCTCAGGAGCAGGGCGAAGGAAGTGCTGTCCTCAGAAGGTATGGAACTCCTGCCCTGAAAGAGAGCTGAGAGTGGTGGGGAAACTGACAAAACACACAGCCAGGTGTGTGCGTGGGGGTGCTGGGTGGAGGCCTGTGCTGGGCCAGAGCTTAAACAGAGGGCCAGTGAGCCTGTGGAGACTGACTCTGAGGTGAGTCATCTTTGTTGTACAGCAGGGTAAGATGGAGGGAGCTAACCTCTAAGTCTTATCTGCAGAGTCACTAACATCTGTGACCATGATCGTGAGAAGGTTAAATCTGAAACAGTGTAAGGTGCCTAGCACAGACATTTAGGCTCCAGATTCCATTGCTGAGGAAAACAACACTGGGAGAAACTTGCAGGAGAGTGCCGGCCCCTACCCTCCTGGCTAACATTGTCTCCAATGTTCCATTTTGTTTTGAGGCACAATCTCCCTGAGTCTCTCATGCTGGCCTTGAACCTGCAATCCTCCCACCTCTGCCTCCCCAGTGCTGAGGCTCAGGCGTGTGCCACAATGCCCAGCCAGCCTAACGGCTCTCGTACACTTAGTGTTCTATTGCTGTGAAGAGACGCCATGAGCAAGGCAACTCTTATAAGAGAGCATTTTATTGGCGGCTTGCAGTTTCAGAGAATTAGTCCTCATGGCGGGGAGCCGGGCTGCAGGCACGGCTGGCACTAGAGGCTGTAGCTGAGAGCTACATACATCCTGGTCCACGTGCAGAGAGAGACTGAGCCTGGCCTGGGCTTCTGACACCTCAAAAGTGACACGTTTCCTCCAACAAGGCCGCACCCCCTAGTCCTTCTAACCTTCAAACAGTTTGACTAACTGGGGACTGAGCAGTCTGAGATTATGAGCCTCTGGGGCCAAGCATTCACGTGCATAGGTCTATGGGGGCCGTACCTAATCAAGCCGCCACAGAGACGGAAGGTAGAGGTGAGGAAGGAGAGTGGACAGGGTTCCGTTATGCGTCCATGAGGAAGTCATCACCTCTTCTCCTGCCTGTAGCCCCTCACCCACTGCTCTGTAAGCCTAACGAACTTACTGGTTCTCCTCTCCTTACGGTGTTGCAACCTTAGGGGGAGGAGGTAAGCCTTGTTAATGGCTTTCCCCAGGGAAGGCATTTTGTCCACACAAGGTCTCTCATTGGCTTGGAGCTCACCAATCAGGCTGAAGAGCCCAGAGAGGCCAGGAAGGCTGCTCCCCAGCCCCGGGGCTCCAGCAAGCCCTGCATTTCAATAGGACTTGCAGAGATTGAATTTAAAAGCTCGTGTTCTTACCCAGAGAGCTCCTTTACCCACTAAGCTATCTCTCTAGCTCTCTGCTTTTAAATTTTTTATTACTAAAGCTGCTATGAACGTTCTCTCTTCTCCCCATTAATCCCTTTGAGTGGGAGGACTCTGGCCGGCCTGTGCTCACCACGGCTGTCTATGGCAGGCTTTTCAGTTAACTCCCATTAACTGAACAAAGTAATGGGGTTCATGGTGATGCTTCCATGCAGTATGCGCACCATCAAATTCAACCGATTTTCCCGCCCCACCCTTATGCTTCAGCTGTGCCACTGAGCCAAAACAAAACCAAGACAGTTCAGTACGCATCTCAGAAGGTAATGGATAGCTTTTAGCTTAAGGTCCACGCGCTACTCAGGACATTTCTACCCTAGCAAGGTGTTTGTCTTTTATCTGAACATTATACTTAACTGTCCACCCCGCATCGTTTCCTCTGGAAATTTTGTTTTAATTGCTCCAACAAACTCAAGCTTAATTGGACCTGGCTCTGCATGTGTTATTTAATAATGTTGGTCCGTAGTAATAATTATATTTCTATTTGCTATGATTTATGGGTTTGTGTGTGTGTGTGCTTGTTTGTATATGTGCACTGTGTGTGTGTGTGTGTGTGTGTGCAATGCCCAAAGAGGACAGAAGAGGGTGTCAGAGCTCCTGTAACTGGAGTTACAGGAGGTTCTGAGCTGCCCAGTATGGGTACTGGGAAATGAACCCAGGTCCTCTGCAAGAGGTAAGTGTTCTTAGCATCCCTCCCCAGCCCTGCGATAATAGTGTTAAACAATACAGACACATACGTAATTAAAAGGGAATGTTCTCGCTGCAGTAATTCAACAACTCTATGAACATACCTAACAAACCATTCTGCTCATCACTGCCCACCTCAAAATTATCTGGAACAGAAGAGACAGAAGAAAATGGTGTCGTTTTCCAGAGAAGCCTTAGAAACTGCACCACCTACTGGCCTTCAGCAAAACAAAACAAAACAGAACAAAAAACAGGAGGGCTGGAGAGATGGCTTAGTGGCTAAGAGCACTGGTTGCTCTTCCAGAGTGACCCAGGTTCGATTTTCATCACCCACATGGCAACTCACAACTGGAACTCCAGTTCCAGGGAATCTGACCATCTCACACCTATGCACATAAAATAAAGTTATATAAATTATTAAAAAAAAAAAAGATTGCTTGCCAGGCTCGGAGGCACACACCTGTAATCCCAGCACTCGGGGAAGGAAGATGCAGGAGGGGAAGCGTGCCCCAGCATGAGGTGTGGGGTTTCATTGTGTAGGCAGGTAATGGGGAGCCACGGCAGGATCTCGGGTGTAGACAGCTTCTTGGTTCGGGTATGTTGCAATGGAAAGGCAAGGCAATAGACATTAAGAGCAGGGAGAGCTCCCTGGCATGAGGACCCAGCCTCCTGGGCTGCTACAGGCACAAACTAGCACCACCTAACCGGAAGTGCCCCGCATTGTCCTGACAGTGACCTGTGTACTTACTCTGCAAAGGACTGCTCTAGGCTGGGAGCACCACCAACCTCTTGGCTGGCATCCTGTGTCCGCAGAGTCTGAGTCCTTACTTTCCTGCTTAAATGGTTATCCCCGTGGCAAGGAACATGCCCCCAGCTGGTTTCCTTTTACTGCCTTCCCACTTCATTCTTGCAGGGAGGACAGACAAAAACCTGGTCAAAGTTAGGTTTGAGACGGGGTTTCTCTGTGTAGCCTTGACTGCCCTGGAGCTCACTCTGCAGACCAGGCTGGTCTTGAACTCAGAGATCTTCCTGCCCGTGCCTCCCTGAGTGCTAGGATTAAAGGCGTGTGACGCCACACCCAGCTGCCCATCTGGTTCTGTAGTGGTTGCCCAGTGTCCCGTCCCACTGTGTAAACCTGTCATAATTTAGCCTTTTTTTTATGGGAGGGAGCTTTTGTAGCTTCCAACTCCTATTCCCAAAGAGCTGAGATCTGGCTTGCCCCCAGTCCAGGGTCTGGCTTCTCAACTTTGTCCTAGCCCCTTCCTTTAAGATGAATGGTCCTGCCCATCCCACAGTGTCCTGCTCGTGCATTATGGTCTGTAGCCATGGCTTCCCCCTTAGATGATTTACTAGAGTATGTTTTAGAAATATGCCATGTGTCCTTTCTGCTTCAGAAACCTGATTATCATTTCCTCCTCCTCCTAGCCATCGCCTTTGTCACCAACACCGCCACCAACATCATCATCATCTTATAAATCTCTCCAGGCCAGCCCATTTCTGACTTTTAATACCATCCAGCAAGTTGAAGCTTGGCTATACTTCCCATCTCTGCTTAATTGCTGGGAAAAGGCTTGTTTTGTTCCGGGGATGGTGCCGGAGTGGGCACACACTGTTTCAAATTTGTCTCTCTCTTCATTTTGTCTTCGTATCCCCAAGTGCCCTGCTAAATGCCATCAAGGCCGTTTCCTACAAGAGAAGTTCCTCTCTGTCTTCTCCCTCCCTGCCAAGCTCCCGCTCCCACCCCTACCCAGCCACACTCCTGCACCACACCTTTAACTCCTCAGGTTCCGGGGAAATGTCCAGGGTAATGTGGAAGGCAGTTTCCCACAGGCCACACTTGCTGGGTTTTGTTTGGAAAACTTTCTTTTACTGTCACACGGCAAACTGTTTGAACAGGTGTTGTTCATCAATAAGTTTAACCAGCACCACTGTTTCTAGTGGGCCTTAGAAGCACTGCTCTGCTGCTGTTCCCAGACACATCTGTTTTAAAGGCTCGGTTTTATCTGAAGAGATGTACCATGGGAGATGGGAATGCTGTTAAAGCCACAAGGATGTGATCAGTGTCCATTCGTTCTCGTCTGTACTCATTTGTTGCATCTGGAAGCTAGTGCTTTCTCCCAGCAAAGATGCTGCTTCCCACCTACTCATGAGATTTAGAAGAGAGGAAAAAACTTAAAGGAAAAACTTAAAAACAAACTGCTGAGCCGTCAGCAGCTAAGAGCCCACACTTCTACAGAGAACTCAGCACAAACAATAGATTAAAAAAAAAATCTTTAAAACAAAATTTCCAAGTAAATTACTAATGTTTGAAACAGAAGGAAAACTGGCTGGCCCTTGGGAACATGGCTCTGCCAGAGCTGTGATCTCAGACTTCTGGCTTCTTAGACTGTGATAGGATGATAGGTAACACACTTCTGTTGTTTGACTTGTCAAGTGAAACAAGGAGAAAGCTGAGAAAAGTCTGTGAGGTTCACAAATATGGAGGTCATGGTGGCCTTGACAAGAGCTATCAAACAGAATCGTGAGACAGAAACCATCATTAAAATGCTTTCACAGGCAAATGGAGAAGAGGATACAGAGACAGCAAGCTTGCATGCTTTAGGCTTGGTGTTGCCAAGATTAACAGACAGCTGTGACAGTGTCTGTCCAGAAAGCATGGGGATCCTGTCACATGGCTGCAAGAAACTGAGTTCTTCTAACAGCCTTGTGAGTTTAGAAGACAAGCCTGGGATCTAGAAAGGAATGTTAGCCACTGGCATCCTGCCACAGCCTGTAACCCAGATCTGTGCTGACACACACACCCCCAAACCACTGTCACGGTTTGAACATGGGCTCACGTGATGAACAATTGGTTCCCTACTGATGATGATGTCTTAGGGGATTCTGGAAACCTCAGGTGAGACATCATGGGAGATGCTATTTTGAAGTTTATATCTGGCCCTTACCTACTCCTCCACCTGCTTTCACAGCCATGATGCGCCCAAAATCAATGAAGCCAAAGCCTGATGATTGATATCTCTGAAGCCGTAAGTGAAACAAGCCCAAAATCAATGAAGCCAAAGCCTGATGATTGATATCTCTGAAGCCGTGAGTGAAACAAGCCATTCCTCTCCCGGGTTGTTTCTACAGGTATAGATGGGACCAGCTACACAGGGATGATGAATGCTCTTGTGGAGATCATGATAGTGACCTGTGGGCCAGGTATAAAGGGACATTCAGTAGTTATTAACTCTTCACTTCCAATTTAGAGTTCTAAGTGTGTTCCTTAGTGATGCAAACTGAGAAGTGTCAGGAAGTGTCAAGGGTTTCTTTTAAAATAACAGCGAAGAAATGATTAGAAATTAATGCCACAGGGTCTGGCATTGAACTAGGAGGAAGAGAGATCCTGGGCTGAGGGGGTTAGTTGGGCAAGGACTCTCTAGCAATCAAAGGCCTGTCTTGCTATTGTGCTCTTGCTGGCCAGAGTGGTCCAAGACTTCTTCATCCTTGGAATTGAGTGAACCATGAGCCCCTGGATCCCATCTTATTGCTATAGTCAAATTCACTGTCATATGAGGAACCGAGCTTGCCAGTGTAGCTGTTGAGTGCAATGGCAGCCCTGGGGTCACAACAGGAGACTGTTGTGAAAATAGACATTAGACTCCAGAGGGCTTTTCTACCCCAGCTAGCTCCCAAATAATCGAGACAGAGATCTCCTGGATTTATAAAAGCTTTAAAGCACCATAACTGGGCAGGTATCAACTCTCTGAGCTATTTTGCTATTTCCCAGCTGCACACCCTAAGTTACTTGCCACAATTGTTCCTGCCTGGGCTACTTTTGTTACATCAGGCCAGCCCTCGTGGTCCATACTGCCTCATGGCAACTTCCTTTGCTCTGGCTTTCTTTCCTCCTACTGCATCTTCTTCTTCCTCTCTCCCTTCCTCCCGACCTCATGATCTCTCTGAGATCCCAAACCTGGGAACCTAAACCTCATCTACTTCTCTTCTGCCCAGTTACAGGCTTCAGCAATTTTATTAACCAATTAACTTTAAATTAGATAGAGCGAAGTTTATACAACAGAGACCCGTGTATGTAAGGATGTGCTCATCTCAGCTGCAACCAGATCTTGGAGGCCAGCATTAGAATACATAGCGTTAGAATACATAGCAGCACACCAACCCCAAAAGGCGACAATCTGGTCCTCAAGGCATACCAGGATAATATTTTAGGGGTCATCTGGTGCCTGCTTCACTATCTCCTTGATGTCATCATAATTGGCAGCTTTCTCCAGGTAGCATGTCAGGTCCATGACAGACTGACATGGATCTGTGTCATAGCGGAACAGAAACAGAGGTCAAAGCATTATCAAACTTGGGGGATCACAACCCCAAGTCAGGTCCCAGCCAATCATCTTCAGTAAGCCAATAAAAGAGTCTAATTAAAAATGAAAAGCAGAAAAATAAGGCAGAGTTTGGGAAGAGGGATCAAGGGTGGCCCTCAAATCTATCTCCTGTCCTGAAGGGAGATTGCAGTTTAACTAGAGTCCAGCGTTTCCACAGCTGAGCTTAGTCCTAGTTAGCCACACCCACCATCAGGAGTCCTGTCCTGTAAGGTGGTCTGACAAGTTGTTAGAACGATGTGAAATCTCTTTCTGGGAGACAAGCTCATGAACACACACACATGCCCACTGGCTGGTGCAGTTTCTCTCCCCCAACTGAGATTCCTGTTCCCCCTTGTTCCCCTTTCTTTGGGGGTCCATTGCTTCAATAGTCTGATAGACTGAGAAATGCAAGGCCCTCTGTCTAGAATATCTTCTTGTAATGTAACAGCAGTTACAGTTTCAAGGCTTTATTGATGGCAACAATGTCTACTTTGTCAGAACTGAAAATAGCCCCAGTCACAGACTGTCCAACTTTTGGACACACATGTTCACTCTCACCTTTACTGTCAGGGCTCAGGAGCTCTTCCGGCAATCCATGAGACCATTTGGTGTCTGTAGAATGGGGAGAACAGAAAAATGCTGGTAATTATTAAAACTGTGTGTGTGTTTTGTCTGTATCTCTGTCTCTCTCTCTGTGTGTGTACAGGGGATAGCCAGGGAGAGAGAACTTAAAATCTTCAAGTTTCTTCACATCCTCTCTGTTGGGTCCTGGTTCTTGCTTCGTCTTATCGACAAACGTCTCTTCCAGCATCCATCTCACCAAAGGACGTCTGCTAACGCATATTTTTATAATCTCTTAAGAGTTGGAGTAAGCCTTTGAATGGCAGGTCTGTGTGTCAAATAACGGGAGTGAGGCCGTGGAACAGCAGCGTCCTGCCAGGAGATCCACTGAGCTCCAGGGTCGAGGGTGACAAGCTGCGGCAGAGGGGTCCTCACGCAATCAGGATCGCCTTTCAGGTGCCTGCCGCACCCCCTGGGGCCAGGCCCAGCTGACGCTCTGCCATTCCGGCCTCTCTTTGCCACTTTGGGCTGCCCTTAATTCCTTCGCAGAGACTCTGCTCCCTTGCCAGGCCCATGTGACAGCTGGGGCGCCTGGCCCAGCACCCCACAGACACCCAGCGTTCCTTTCGCAGGCTCCGGCGTGTTCCTGCCAGCCGAGTCTACTTCCTTTACGGTCCTTTTTCAGGGTCTCCCTTTCCG
The DNA here is from genome assembly GCF_030254825.1 of Meriones unguiculatus. Classification (NCBI taxonomy): domain Eukaryota; kingdom Metazoa; phylum Chordata; class Mammalia; order Rodentia; family Muridae; genus Meriones; species Meriones unguiculatus. The sequence goes on along the minus strand of NC_083368.1, from coordinate 17,042,653 downwards.
GAGCCTGGCGTACCACGCCAATGAAGTACACACGTGACGAAAGGCTCAGGGCCTGAGAACCAGGGTCAGTGGGGTCTTTTGAACACCAGCAAACACCAATCAGTTGAGTGAGTGCAGCCTGTTTGCGGTTCCAGTGCTTGCTGTGGTCTCCAGCCAGCGTCAGACCAACTGAGAATGTGCTTCTTACTGCCAGCTAATAAAAAAATGTGAACCAACTCCAGAATGCTGGCCTGAAAGATCAGTTTAACACCGGAGGGGCTGAATGGAAAAATCTTTAACCGTCCTTTAGAAACAGTCCATTGACGTTCTAATCATTTCCTTTCCTCTTTCGTGCTTTTCAGGATTCAGGAAGAGGGGCCAGGACTGAACTACAAGTCGCATAGAGATGAGACATCCCGAGAGCGTTTAACTTGTGCCTGTGCCTTTGTCAAAACTGTGCCCTGAGTCACTGTGTATTGGGATTGTTCTGTTACTCTTGCTGTTTGTTTGTGGAGCCACTCACAGCTCATTCCGTGCCCCCAGCAAGGGACATGGCCTCCTCATTTTGACTAAAAATAGTCACTGTTGTGGTTAAAACCACAGGGAAAATATTCCTTAAAAGATTTCAGATCTAGAGTTGTAGCTAGCTTTGCCTAATATGCATAAGACCACACTGGAATAAAAGAATTTAAGATGAAAAACTTATATATCGAATTTTGTTTCTGGTTGAAATACAAAGGGCATAAAGTAAAGGAGGGAGCATAGCTTCTGCAGGTCTGCTAGCAACCACCCCCACACAAGCCCTCTGTATGCGAGGAGGGATCAAGGGCAAATTCTGGAGGCAGACCGCAGGGGTTCAAACCCCTGTGCCAGTACTGAGCGTGCTATGGGGCAAATCGCTCTCTGTGACGAAGTCTCCTGTAAGATCAGTGTCCCCACCCCACAGGAAGGACTCGGGTTTCCGTCTGCTCAGGAAAAGCAGCCTTTTCCTGTCAGCTGTGTTACTGTCCTCTGTTCACTGCAGTTCTCAATTTCAGGTGCATGTTCCGTTCAGCCCTCCATGGGCCCTCTTCCTTGCATCACATTTTCCTTGCTCCTTTATTCTCTTCCCTGCCTTCTTATGTACCCTTCCAGCCACCATTCTGGTTCCAAGTATCTACATGAAAGAGCTGCTGTTGAATTCAGTATCCCTAAGTTACCTAAGGGCTGTGGGGAACAGTCCTTATACAGTCTTGAGTTCCGTGCATGCTGCTTCAGGAGCATCTACCTTTTTTAATTATTTATTTTTGATAATTAGTTTCCTTTTGGTAATCCAATATATGTCAGGACTGTGGTACGATCACACTCACCACCGTCCCCTCTTAATAACTTCTTCCCCTCTTCTCACTCTGCTGTTTCCTTCTTCCCATCTCCCCCCCAACTCCCCTCCCCCATGCTCTTTGTTGTTGTTCAGGTGGCCAGGCCAGTGTTTCACAGCTCTCTTTTAACTTCTGCCTAGAGCCTTGCGGCGTACAGTCTTAGGTTTCGTTATCCCTTTATCCCTGTGATAGACACACCCTCACACGAAACAGGATACCCACCCAATTCTACCTACAGGGACATCTGGTTCAGTTAAAGCCCAAGCTGTGAGTCATGCTGACACTGCCTTCCTGTCATCTCTGCAGTTGAGGAGTGGAAGTTCAAGGCCAGCCTCAGCTAGAGACCTGGGAAAGAGGTTCTTAATTGGAACTTGACAAGCATGAAATTGCTACCACTCACGTTTCTCCCTGAATTGGTTCCCAGGCTTCTTTCCTCCCTTGCTCAGCCATTTTCAACAGCCACAAGCATATCTTTCATAACGACATAAGTGAGAGAAAAAAACTTTAAAAACCTATCTTTTCTCTGCTTAGTTCCCCCTTCCTATAGATGCAAGAGGAAGTTTTGTTTACTTGTTGCTTGTTTGTCCTAGGCTCCTTCTTTACCTGGGACAAGTCAGCAGACTACGGCCACGAGCCAAATCCAGCCGGGTAAATATTTCAGCATAGCTTGCAGAGCAAGGCTTTGGCTTAATTAACTGGTTGAGAAACACCCAACCCGTTAAGAATACTGTGTGACACAGGGACGTTACATAAGGCTCCACCTCGGTGTCCGTGCATGCAGTTTTACTGGGCCCAGGCATGCTCACTTGCTCCCATGCTGTCAGCGGCTGCTTGTCCACAACAGCTGTGCAGTAGAGTAACTGTGATGGAGACCACGCCGGCCACAAGGCCACGGTATTTACTATCTGGCTTGTACAAAAAAAAAAAAATAATAAAAATAAAAAAAAAAATCCCTGCAATCTCTGAACTCAGTTTCATGCCCCTGATAATCCTGTCCACTTTAATGCTCATGTCTGTGTGGCACAGTGACCCATCTTGCATGTAGTCAGTGCTGTTCATATTACCTGTGTCTTCTTTGAGTCTCAAGTACCAGAACACCTATGCAGAGAAATTTGAATTCTCACAAGGAAGACTGTCAGCTGATTTTTAGTTCAGGAACATCAGACAAGGTCCCATGTAGCCATTACCTTTTTCTTTTGTTTTCTTTTCTCTTTTCAGTACAGGGGATTGAACTCAGGGCCTCGTGCATTCTCGGCAAGTATTCTACCACTGGCTACAACCCTGGCCCTACCTGTGCCCTCACGGCTTCAAGGCGGCTGCTGCAGCTTATTATATCATTTCCTCATCTTCAAAAACAAAAGGCTGTCAGCAACATGGGAAGAGCTTGACATCATATGCACTCACGAGCTGCTCAGTGATGCTTGGACCAATGGCAGGCCGCCCATATAGGCTAATCCCATTAGTTTACGATGGAGCTGGGCTAAGGTTGCAGCTAAGTGATAGAGCAAGCATGAGCAAGGTCCTCTCTCAGAATAATGATAAAAAATGACAACAGAGCTGAAATGATTCCATATTTGTCCTGACATCACAATGAATCACGTCACTCTGATGCTGGCACGGGCATGCCAAGCGCACGGCCAGTTGCATATGGTACATCAGAGTTGAAAATAGATGTCCTCTTGCCAATTGACATGTTTCTGATACTGTACAGTTTACTGCTTGCCGTGTCCGTCAGGGCTTGCCTCTGGACACCTGACCAGGTCAGTGCAGGAATGAAGAAAAACAGCAGACACCGAAGAGACCACAGACACCCGGAGAATCGCTGGGGTTGGCTGGGCTGGGCTGGTTCTGAGGGAGGCACCAGGAAACTCAGCAGCACAGGGTATAGAACAAGAAGGGGTTGGCTGGTCTCTTCTTGGGAGGAGGTCTCTGTAGGGCCGAGCGGAGGGAGCTGTGGCTGGCAGTTTCTGCAGTCACTGGTTTCAGCTCAAGGATCATTGCCCTCATGTAGGCCAGAGGAAGACTTCCCGAGCCTCACCCAGCCAGGGAAGGCGTGACCACTCCCCTGGGGGCTGAAGCTCTGAAGTCCTTGACATGGCGGTGCCCAGGTCTGCAGCTCTCGTTCACTCAGGACTTCATTGGCTCCCCATGTTTTGGTTGTTGTTGATTTGAGACAGAGTCTTACTATTAGCCCTGGCCGGCCGGGAACTCACCATGTAGACTAAGTTTGACCATACAAAGGAGTCTTTGAGTCAGGCCTCATGATTACAGTCTGGGCTATGGGATGAGACCCTGTCTATAAATACATACATACATACATACATACATACATACATACATACATAAGGCAACAACAAACTGGCCCTGGTGGTGTAATTCCAACACCAAGAAGTTAAGGCAGGTGGATTGCCAGGAGTTCAAGTCCAGCCCAGACCTCATAATGAGTTCCAGGCACACAGTAAGATCATGCCTTTAAAAACACAAAACACATAATTTTAGAGAACTAAGAAAATTCAGCAATTTGAACTGCTTTTGTAGATAAAAGCGATCAGCAAATTAATTCCATCCTAAGAGAATAAAATGCGTAAAATAACTTTTCCAAATGATTTCAGGTGATTTTCAAACCCCGGAGCACACAGGCCAGCTTAGGGGCTTTTACTGGCTTTTGCCAGTGACACCTCCCACAGTCAGGGCTCCAGATAGACAGACTCGGGTGATGAAGGTGATGCTAGCTGGGCAGCACCGCATGGCCCTTGCTGGGTCAAGGCTCTTACAAGCAGAGGCTTCTCAGAATCACCAGAGTTACACAAGTAATGACATCGAAGCATAGCAATGATTTATAGCCAATGTACACAGACAGCGTTAAAAAAGAAAAGAACAGGCTGGAGTGTGTGCACACAGGTTCCAGAGCCAGAGCTGGGCATGGGACCCTGACCCTGGCCCTCGGGAGCCAGAGCCCACGAGATGCGCCAACAGTTTCATTGATGTTCTTCGCTCACACACCCCATGGCCTCTTTAGGGCACCCTCAGTGGATGATGCCAGGAAGGTGCCCTCAAACACAGACCAGCAAGAACAGTAGTGTGACTGCCCAGATTAGAAACCCCGAAACCCCAGCTGCGTAAGGAGAGAGTTTTGATGTGATGTTTTACACACACCTCAAAACTTGTGTGGCTGGAGCTGTAGCTAAGTTCATTCCCACCTGGGACTTTGGTGGACTGTGTCCCCACAACACACACGCACACACACACACCGATGCCGCCAACTTTAAGATGCAAACGTGGATCGTCAACCCAGACGGTCTCCCTGCACAGGAACCTGGATGCAATGAGGACCATCCTGCGAAGTGACACACATTCAGAGAATAAACAAAACTTTAGTTTTCGAAAAGGCAATTGCCTTAACCAGTCAAACAGAGAGCCCTAACTTTGTACGCGTTCTCTGATCATAAGATGGTCACAAAAAAATATGTCCAAATTGTTGAATTTTAAGCTTTGGTTTCTGCCATTAGCTCTCAGTTTATACAAACTTCTCCCAGAAATTCAAATATCGGAATGGGCGCTCTGCTTCAGTCAGATGGTGAGCTTTTTGCCAGTGACGTAGGGAGCATCTATTGTGGAAGAGTGTGAGTAAGCTGCAGAGAGATGGTCAAATGGCGTGGCTAGCAAGTGCCACTCGTTCCAGCCCTGTGTCCTCTCAGAGTGTGCCATTATCACTGTGCACTCTCTCATGCCCTCACTTAGCTCAGCCGGCCGGGGCCTCCACAGGTGCCCCTTCTGGGCTAGGTACTAGGCAGATGTCTAAATCCTTCCGTCCTAGAGGAGCACTCACCATCCCCATGGGATAGAATGTAAATGCTTGTGAAATGGCCTGGCTGTGTTTTTAAAATGAAAATATTGGAAGACAAGCTTCAGAAAGCTGGGAATCCTTGTTCTGAACCACACCTGGCTGAGGAAGGGGCTGATATCTGCCGAGTGATCAGATTCCAGGCTGACTTGCAGGAGTATTCCAAGTACAGACATCATAAGACACGGCCTCGCTATGAGCATAAAAACGGCTTGAAAAGCACCACAGTGCTTTAGGAAGGAATGTCAAGGGTTTAAAACCAAGGGGTTAATAACTAGGGAGGCAGGCACGCGTGCTAGCTTTCCCGTGTTGGTCATGGGCCACCCCCGTATCAAGGGGCTGACTACAGGGTCTCTTCCTAAGAGACAGTTAAGAGTGTTTGAGTCAATACTTCGCAGACTGTAACAAGCTTCTGTGCTAATTCTGGCCTCAGCACACTCTAAAAGCCCTCTGCTGTGGCTTTCAAAAATCTTCCCTTTTACTCTTGAATAATTTATTTTTGAATTTATAAATCCATCTTCTTGTTATAAACGATATTTGCATCATATTAGACCCTGATAAAATCTTTAGAAGTTTTTAAAAATATGTTACCATTTTTAAGAATATACCAGACATTGAGTGTAAGTGCTTGCATAGGGTTGCCCTTCTAAAGCCGTGGGATGATGAAAAAGGTTTCCTGTTTCTCTCTCTCCATGAACCAGTGGGTCTACCTTTAAGAACTTAGTGGGTTGTGGTCACCGCTGAAGAACAAACAGAAGCCCTTTGGAGGTCAGAGATCCTGGCATGACAGTCCTCTCTCCTCCAGTCAAAACCGTCTGTGGTTGCTCTCAGAATTCACTCCAGAAGGCCATTTTGTGGAGTGATGGTGAACCTGTCAGGGTAAAAGAAGCTATGAACACACACACATACATGCACATACACACGTATACACTCACACCTCACACTTATGCACACACATACGTGCATGTGTGCACATGCATACACTCACACACACATGTACACACACACACACACACACACACACACACACACAGGGGGTTCTGACTAGAATTTCCATCTGTGGAGAAGGGGTGAAAAGGAAGAGAATCAAGGCAGCATGGGTGTGTCCTGGGGGGGTCTGAGGCACAGAGGCAATGCTCCGGCCCAGCTCCCACTCTGCTCAGAAGTCCTTGCTCTGCAGCACCACCGAGATTCGGTCCACACAGCTGGGCCCAGCAGCCAAGTGGATTTCTTTGCCTCCATGTCCATATTTAGCCAAAATCTAAAAGCCTTGAGCAAACTCACATCCTGTTTCCATCCTGTAAAGGAGTACTGGAAAGATTCCAGTTAGTGCTAAAGAGTTGTCAGATTTATGTACACACGGTTATTATTTTAAAGGTAAATACGTATACAAGGCCGTTACTATCCCAACCTAGTGAACTAAAAAAATGCGGGACGTAGAAGACAGGGTGGCCTTTTAGAGGCACTGACCTGCTACAACAAGAAAGGACACACAGGGCCCTGGGTTATGCGGGACAATTGATGGAAGAAAGAGACACTGCTGGATGAATTTAGGCTTCTTGGCAGCAGGGGGATCAGCTGGCACCTTCACAGAAGCCCTTTTAGTGATGGTTCACACAAAAGGCCATTTAGCAAGTCAATTCCGGAATATCAAAACCTCTTATCAGATCTAGGAGTTGTTCTAGGGAACCATTACTTAAGCAAGCAGAGTCATAATAAGAATTCCAGGCTTGCCAGGAACGCTTTATGACTGAGGCTATGCTAAGGTTCTGAAATTCCCAAGGAAGAGCAAACCCATAAATTTCAGATAACAATCACTGATTATTACAAGAGATCGTTCAAGGCTAAGTGGCCACCACTCCAGAGTAAATGCCAAATGCGTTGGCTCTTCTAAAACTCTACGGCGAGGTCTTGTTTTTCTGTATGTGAACTAATGTGTATTTCATTGCACTTTGTAAGCATGAAATCACACAATTTTTCAGATTCCTCTATATGTACAGAGATCAGAACAAGCTTGTTAATTTTTATGGTCACAAAAAGTGAATATATTATATAGAAAAGAATTTGAATGACCCTCCTTACTGACACAGTCTCCCAGATCTAATCAGCCAACAATAATGTCCCAGGTTTCATGTCTTGCCCTGTGCTTTATACGTTTCTTTTCAGTTTGCAGAGTGTGTGCCTTGCTTACAGGAAGCCCTGGGTGTGATCTTCGAGCATTGAATAAAATCTGACAAAGGCAGCAAACACTTCATTCTTAGCTACATAGTGAGTTCAAGACCAGCCTAGGATACATGAGACCCTGTTTTAAATGAATAAATAAATCCTATCATCTTTAATTTATTGAACAAAAATAATGCAAAGGCTATTGAAATACACAATGTTCTACAAAGGGAGTAAAAACCACGTGTGTGGTATTTCTGCCCCAAATGTACCCAAGTATTAGTGTCAGACCATTCCGAGGCACGTTCTACAAAGCTAGAATGGCAGTGTCTTTACCAATGATGATGTCATGAAACACAGCAGGCTACAGCAATAACATTCCCGATTAAAGGGTTGAACATGACATAACTAAATACAATACATGACCCTGGATAGGGTCCTGAGTGGGATAGGGTTAGGGCAGAATTGCTCAGTATGTTATTGAAGAGACTGGCAGTATCGGGATGACTGTATTGAAGTTACACTCCCCAGCTTTGCTGTCCTCTGCTAACACGGAGAACATCCCCCGGCTCAGGAAGGACAGCTGAAGAGGGCAAAAGAGCACACTGTCTGTAACTTACAGTTCACTAAAAAAATGATGTGTGTGTTCATGTAAATTAGGTGTGCAAATACGGTGAAATATTAAAACTGGTAAGTCTGAGTAAAGGACATGTGAACTCTTGCATTAGCTTTGTAACTCCTCTGTGTGTTTGAAGTTACTTCAGACAAAGTGTGACGTCGTTAAAGTGGAGGGCAGGAGCCCTGCACCACCAAAGCTTCTTGCCTGAGACCGTGTTACTTTCCAGCTGACACTGAAACATTATCTTGAGCAAGACACTAATGACTAGTTAAAAGATCAAAGCTTCACAGCTGAGTTTTGCAAAATTCATTTCTACTTTGAAGAGTGTTGGAGACAGGCAGTCCAATGTGGGAGTGGTCATTAAATCAATTATGTGTGATGGGAACTTGGCGTCTGTCACCCCTGTTTAAATATCCACTCCTGAGAAATTAGAGGAAAAAAGCACCAGATGTGCATGAGAACTTGTCTTGGGTAGGGTTTCCATTGCTGTGAAGAGACACCATGACCGCAGCAACTCTTACACAGGAAAGCATTTCGCTGGGGCTGGCTTACAGTCTCAGAGGTTCGGTCTGTTATCAACATGGCAGGAAGCATGTCAGCGTGCAGGCAGACATGGTGCTAGGGAAGGAACTGAGAGGTCTGCATCTTGATCTGCGGACAGCAGAAGGAGACTGTGTGCCACACTGGGAGTAGTTTGCACATAGAAGACCTCAAAGCCCGCCCCCACAGTGACACACTTCCTCCAACAAGGCCATACCTCCTAATTGTGCCATGTTCTATGGCCAAGCATTCAAATATATGAGTCTATGGGGGCCATTTCTATTCAAACCACAACACCTGTTGGTGACACTCTTTCCACAAGAACCTATGGCTTCTCTTGTGAGTGGCTCACACTCAAGATGGGGAACTGAACTCCCTCTGTCCTTAGTACCCCTTTCTCGCAGTCCCTGGCAATCGCCAACTTACTTTCTGTTTCTATGGATTTGTCTACCCCTGATTGATTCAGGAATTGATACAGATGGAATTGTGCCACAGTTTGATATCTTTCACTTGGCACACTGTTTTTGAGGTTCATTACACTGTAGCATGTTATTAATATTTTGTCTTCCGCATTATTTTTCTTGGCGCTGGGGTTGTAGCTAAGTTGGTACAATGCTTGCCTAGTGTTCAGAAAACCCTGAGTTCAATCCCCAGCACCAGAGAAAACTGGATGTGTGGCACAGACCTGTAATCCCAGTATTTGGAAAAGAGAGAAAGGAAAATGAGAAGTTCAAGGTCATCTTCAGATACATATCAAGCTCCAGGCCAGTCTTGGTTTCCTGAGACCCTGACTCAGAAGAACAAAGTCTCTCTTCTGCTCATACGGACCCTCCAGCCTGGATGCTCTCTTTCCATATGTTTAGGTTTTAGCCAATTCAGCTCATGATTCAAGAACCAGCTCACACTTTCTCTAGAAACGCATCTGACTTTCTTCCAGCTTCTCAAACTCCTATTATCTATCTACAAGACTTCATTTAAATCCACACACTGACAAGGGTTAGGGCTGGCTTAGCCATAATTCAGCAGGTAGTTGTGTGGGGAGAGGGTGTCAGTCAAACAAGGAAGGCCATGTTGTTCTCCTACACCTTATCTCCACGAGAACAGTCCCGGGGTGGCAGGATGGCACCCGCCTGTAATCTCAGCAATTGGCAGGCTACAGCAAAACGTTTGGGAGTTTCAGGTCACCCTAGCTACATAGAAAGACCCTGTCAAGGGAAGGAGGCAGGAAGGGAGAGAAATAGTGGTCTCAACAAAAGACAGGGTTACAGATACCCTGTAGGTAAAGGTGTTTGCCACCAAATCTGACAACCTGAGTCAGTCCCTGGAACTTCATGGTGGAAGGAAAGAATCAACCTCCACACATTCACTGTGACACCACACACACACACACACACACACACACACACACACACACACTACATAATAAACTGTAACAATACAGAGAAGACAAGCCAGCTGTTGGCCTCACGCTAACCTATGAGTTCCTTTTCTTCTTCTTTTCTGAAGAGACAGGAAAAATGTTTTGGAGGAGAGCAGGCTCAAAGCTCAGTGAACCTTAGAAACAAGGTCTTTAGTTACTCATCCATGCAGAGAGCCACTGGGCAGGAGAGAACCAAGAACTGGACAGCAGAAGTATCTTAGTCATTTGCTAATGCTTAAATCTGAAAACGCTGACTCTGCTCATGACTCAGGCAAAAGCTGACGGTAGGGCCTGGCAGTCCCGCGGGCTGCCTCTCTCTTGGAACCCATCCCTTTACCTGGAGTTGAGTCTTACCTTCTTACTCTGCCACAAACCGAAGGCTTTGTTTCAACAAGTCTGCCAAGTTTGAAGGGTATTTCCAAAACCATTCCCATCACCCACCTTTATGATTTATTTTTTTGCCAAGCCTCCTACTGGATGCCTGTAAGGCAGGATAATGGTCCCCAGCGATGTTTGATCCTAACCCACAGGATCTATGAATCTGTGACATAACAAAGACCAAAAGCGGGGAACAAAGGGTGCATCAAAAGTAGCTGATCCCTGACTTTAAGACAGGAAGTTGTTCTGGAACATCCAGGTGGGACCCATGAAATAACAAAGGGCCTATCAGTCAAAAGGGGCAGGAGGGCAGGAGAATCAACAACAGAGGACTGGAATGTGAGAAAGACTGCTGCCATTGGCTGCTGAGAGGCAAGGAGGCCAGGAACTAGGAAGTATAAGAAGCTATCTAGAGAAGAGAGAAGGAAAATGACTGATTCCTCATTGGAACCGTGCTGACACTTTGGTTTCAGTTTCAGCCCCGCCCGTTGAGACTTCAGACTTCTGACTGCCAGGGACATGAGTTAACACATTTTCACCGTTTTAAGCCTTTGAGTTTTGGCAATTTGTTATAGGAAAACTATAGAGTAGCTATTTGTGATTAATGGGCCTACGGGCAAAAGAGACGACTCAGTGGTTCAGAGTACTTGCCAGATGTTGGCTCACAAGCATCTGTAGCTTCAGTTCCAGGGCCTCTGACACCCTCTGCTAGACTCCACGGGGCCCAGGCGCATGTGTAGCGTACAGGCATCTAAGTAAATAAAACACCCTCCATATAAAAATATTTTAAAGGGTTAATTTGTGATCTCATTTTAAAATTTTAGTTTGGGCTGAGAAATTTCTAAAATTAAAAAAAAAAAAGTTAATTGAGGAAGGGCTGGGGATAATTCTTAATCCGTAGAGTGCTTGCCTAGAGGACCATTTAGGTGTGGTGGCACATACCTGCCATCTCAGCATTCAGGAGGTGTAAGCAAGTTCAAGATCATCTTCAACTGCACTGAAGCTGCTGGCCAGACTGGGATTCCTGAGATTCAGCTGTGATTCCAGGTGAGGCTGCAGCCTGCCACTTTACTTATACAGCCCTTTGGGTGGCTGCTTCAGCCATCGCACGCTAGGCACAGATTCTAAAGCCAGGACAGTGGCCTCCTGAAGGAGACATTCAAGTGCTGAGAAGCTGATAGGGACATTTCTCTAAAGATGACAACTATTTGCCTCCCTCAACACCATTCCTAAGCAGAGTAGTTGTAACACCAAATAATCCAGATGTTTGGTCTCTTTGGGTGAATTATTCCAGCGAGGCGGGGAGTGGGGAGGCATGGGTTGAAGGCAGTAGAAAGGAGACACAGAGGCTAAGAAGCACAAAGGGCAGAAATAAGTGGCAGATGGGCACTCCAGGGCACTCTGGAGGGATGGAGAAGGTCCCCATGAAGAGATGAATTGCAAAGAGTGGATGTGCTTCTTGCCTCTGTCTCCACTGTCATTTATTTCCCCAGGTACCTCTGCACAGCATCCTGCCGCTCCTGGTATGTCACAGAGGGTCCTACGCCTCTCTCCTGCATTGATTTCCAAATCCTTCCTTGATTTTAAAGTAGGAGAGCAGTCATGAAGAACATGAGACACAAGAAAGACATACTGCCTACTGAAGGGTTACAGGTGTGCCCTAAGGACGAAACATCATAGATGGTCTGGATCCGACTGCAGGAAGGGAGGAACAGACGGAGTTTGGAGGACTTCGCAGTGGCGGGCACACTCCCTGACATTGCAAAGGCAAGTGCCTGTCATATACCCTTGTCATGATCCTCTGGATGCACAGCAAACAGGAACCCTGGGGTCCGATATGGGCTCTGGGTGGTGGCAGGGTGTCCCTGTGGGCTCAGCCTTTACGGCCAGGAAAGAGAACAGGCAGCTCTCTGTACTTTCTGTTCAGTTCTAGTGCAAACTTGAAACTCTTCTCCAAACAAGTCTGAAAATGAAGTCTGGGTCTGCCATGATATTGAAACAATCAGCACAAATTTCTGTGGAAGGAAGAGGGCTCGTGTGGCTCCTCCCATAATTTATAGAGATATAAAATGCTCAATGGAGGAAAGGAACATTTTCTACAGTTAGAAAGTGGAAAGGGATGATCAGGAGTTAGAGAGGGACAAATATTTAAATATTTCATCTATTCCTCGTTAAATGGTATATGTATTTATTTTTGTTATATATATTAATTTATATAAAATTATATTATATAAGATATTCACTGAAATAAATATATTTATGTGTATCTAATGTGTATGGATCAAATCTACTTCTCCAGTTCTTTGCCTCACACCACTACTTTTCCCTCTTCATGTGGCCTTTGTTTTTAATACCCACTGAGTCCGCTTAGCTTGCATGCATGAGTGTCTCCTGGAGCATGGGTATCCTCTCCGGGCCCAAGAGAACATTCCTGAAGAAAACTGACAGCATCAGTTTTCTTCCTGGCAGCCATCAATCACCAATATTTTTCAGACAGCGGTGGGACTTCATGAGCCCTCCCCTGCCCATGCTAGAATTTGGGCTGGCTTGATTTTGCACATCAGTTAACAGCTGATGGGAGTTCATGTGCGCAACGGGCCCATCGTGTCCAGCAAATACTGCTTCTCTGAAGACATCTGCTCCCTTAGCTCTTATAATCTTTCTGCTCCCTCTTCTAAAACGGTTCCAGAGCGTTGTGGGGAGGAGGTGCAATACAGGCGTCCATCTAGAGCTGAGCACCCCATGGTCTCTTAATCTTCACATGTTGACAGGTGGGGGTCTATGATCATCACCATCTACAGAAAAGAGAAATTTCCATGATGAGACAGGAGAAGTGCACTAACCTACAGCATAAAGATGTGAACTCACGAGACTGTGTCTATTTAGCAGGACAGTAGTTCTAGGTTTTTCCCTAGGGCCTGGAGCAGCCACAGAGATTTGACCCAGTTAACAGTACCAGGCATGAGTTCCATCCTGGACAATGCGGCAAATTTGAGACTAGCTAGGGTTATGTGAGACACTGACGAGAGAGAGACAGAGGCAGAGACAGAGGAAGGAAGGAAGGAAGGAAGGAAGGAAGGAAGGAAGGAAGGAAGGAAGGAAAAAAGGAAGGAAGGAAGGAAGGAAGGAAGGAAGGAAGGAAGGAAGGAAGGAAAAAGAAAGAGGCATGAAAGTAAAAGGGGCTGGCTGGGAGGAGGAAGGAGATTCGAGGCATTTAAAAGAATAACAGAGAGTAAAATGGGAGAACACACTATGTATATGCATCAAGATATCAGTACAAATTATGTATGATTAATGTCATCTCATAAAAACATTCTAAATGAAGTTGCAAGATTAGATAGATTGCTGTCTACAAAAATAAAAAGAACAGGAACAAAAATAAGGGGGAAGAGGTAGATGGTGCCTGGAGATCAACTTCTTGGTCTCATGACATATGTATATAAAAAAGAATATATACCAGAGTACACACACATATACACTCACATACCAGTACACACACACACACACACACACATAGAGAGAGAGAGAGAGAGACAAAGAGACAGAGAGACAGAGACAGGCAGACAGAGACCAACAGAGAGAGAGAGAAGTAAAATCTAGTTTATAAATTTTGCTTTTGAAAGAGCAGCATGACCAAACTTACCTTGAACTGGTACTCTCCACGATCCTCCTGATTTTGGCTTTACCCAGATCCCCTCACCTCGGGCACTTCTGCCAAGTTGGACCCTGGAAATATGGAGCCAGGAGCCTACTGTGTGCTCCTGATCAGTAACAGGGGCAAGGCAAGGCCAGCAGAGGAGCACAAGGGAAGAGAAAAGTTCCCAGAATCTGTGATGTCCATGGAGCCAAACAGCCATGATGATCCACAGGCAGAAGGCTTGGAGAGGGCAAAGGAACTGTCAGACCAGCCTTGACAGTGACCACCAGGGCCAGCAGACACAGGACAGAAGAGCTTAGGCTCCCAGCAGCCCAGCAGCTCACAGGGATGGGGCAGGTCCAGCACACACCTTTCGCTGCCACAGTCAGGAGATCCTGTTCTCTGCAGACTAAATTCCAACATGCTGAGGTTCAGTGAGTGAGATGTGAACAGAGTCAGGTCCAGAACCAAGACAGGAAGTCCCTTGGTGAGGTAAGGTTCTAGCCAACTTTGACTTGAGGCACAGGATATAAACTTGGCATAGAGAGTTAAGTGAGAAAGCTTCTCTGGAAGGAAGAATCTTCCAGAAGATTCTTCTCTCATGTACCCACAGCATGTGTTTCTAACCTTTGGGAAACTCATTCGCCTGACAAGGAAACATGTTTTCAAGTAGAAAACATAAAGCAGCCACTACGCCCAGGTTCTGTGGCTCAGTTCCTCCCTTGTATGCCTGAGTAGTGCATATATTTTTTCTTGCCTATGTCTTACCTGCAACTCATTTTAAGTGAAATTGACCCAGGTCCCAGCCCCTATTCCCCCTGATTGCTGATGGCCAGCAATGTAGGCATCTGAGCCCTCTTTGTGCCTCTATCTCAACAGGAGAAAGAGTTTTCTCTGCATTTCTCCCAGTGGGTTCTGATCAGGGAAAAAAAAAAAAAAAGGGAAATTAATTACCTGTAGCAGCAAGGTCCATTCCACTGGCCCAAGCCATAGGCCAGGGCCCTGACTCTCACCCCTACCTACTGGAGTGAGGGCCAGAGACACGCTTGAGAAGGACCCACTGTCACAAGCAGGCTTCCAGCTCCAGGAGACAGGCACAAGGCAGAAGTCTTCCCGTGGGGCCCGGCTGCACAGCGCTGAGCTAAGATCTGCGGGTGGGTGGGTGTGGCAGCTGCCTCCGTCTGCGGAAGCGGCTGCAGAAGAGCAGAGGTCTCCCAGGAACTGTGGGCACAGCAGAGCCTGGTGGGCGGTCCCACGTCACACGGGAGGGCAGAGCCACCACGCACTGCGGTATCATAAGCAGCCTGCCTTCACCCTGGCCCAAAACCCAGTGGGGTACAACAGTCTTGATGATCAGGGGACCCCAGCTCGAGTCCCCATTGGGAAGGCAGAAAAGGCTGGGTGAGGCAGGATTCTCTCCATCCTGGGCTCACAGCCAAGACTTGGCTCAGCCAGCCTACTGTGTGCTCAGAACCCTATCACCGGGGTTCCCTTTAAAGAGAAGCATGTACAGCATGCCGTATGTTCCAGAAGGCCATCATTTCATACATTTCTACTGTTAGGCCCAGCAAGAGCCTAAATATAAGAAGGTATGAAGAGAACTCAGGAAACTAATCATCCATCGATGCAAAAACGCAAGAGACTCTTCTTGACCATTGCGCAATGGGGTCACCCCTGCTGGTCAGCTAGGAGTGGCACCGGGAGACAAAGACCTAAGGTTTTTAAAAGACACAAGGCGGGAATCTCCTGGGGTTGCCTTCTTGGCGATTTAGAGTTGGATGAAGTGTTTAACTTTTAAAATAATTGGTCAGTTCTGGTCACCCTTAGGTCCAGTCAGTTCTGGTCACCCTTAGGTCCAGTCAGCCCTGTCGTAAATATCTGATCGTCAAGTCAGTTTGGAATTTCCTGCCATCCACAGTTAAATGTGGGAGGGTGATTAACTCATCCCATGTCTGTTCTGAGGAGTAGGGGTTACAGGCTTTGGATCAAAGGTCAGGAGAAGGATTTGGGCCATTTGGCCCAGTTTCCAAACAAAGCCCATCTCACTGGCACCAGCCGGTGATTTTTCTCTCCATTTAGTAGAGATCTCTGTTTGTTCTCTTCCTTATCTCTGCCCTCACAGATGGCTAATGTCAGGAACTTTTACATTCTTTGGTTCTCTGGAGAAGCACTAAGAGGCTTTAATTAACATGGGCCTAAAACTTGCAAATATAAGTTATAAGGCAATTAAAAGAAACATAGGTTACAAAGTTAGTCTGATTCTTTCACTATGTTCACTGTCAGCCTCTTTCTCGCCACAGCCTTGGGGACGTGCGCACACACTGGTGCTGTCATTTCCACTTCACAGCTGAAGCCAGCGGAAGCCCGGAGAGGTTAAACTCATGGCCAGCCTTAGCGCGGTGATTTCCCAGGACTTGATCCCAGGCTGCTTGATCCTAGAGACTGTACTTTGAACGCCCACACTGAATTTCAAAATGTATGCCCCTAAAAGGTCATTTGTGGCATCAAAAGTGCAGGGTTGATGTCCGCCCCATCAGGAAGTGAGCACTCTGCGGCCCTTCAGGACCGGGCCTTGGGCGGCTGCAGCCTACCACGCTTCTGGCTGAGCAGGGTCCCCCACTGAGATAAAACAAAGGCCGGAAGGGTGGGAGGCACCCTCATGTAAACACTCTAAGAGATTTTCAGACGTGGGAGGGACAGTGAAGGCACACAGAGAGGCCTGGACAGCGCTGGAATCTCTGAGTGGAGACCCAGACTCTCGTCTCGGGCTTCAGCGAGCGAGAACCAGCTACCGTCACGTTGGAACTCCCACAGTGGCTGTAATTTACTCATGGACTGTCCCCAGGCTGCTCTTAGACCTGTTTGGTTAGCCTCCCCGTGCACAGCGCGAGCCCAGCTTCTTTCTGGCAGCGGGCCCTGGATGGGCTCTCTGTTGGAGATCCCTGGGCCAAGGGAGGAGTCTT
This sequence comes from Meriones unguiculatus, assembly GCF_030254825.1. Taxonomy (NCBI): domain Eukaryota; kingdom Metazoa; phylum Chordata; class Mammalia; order Rodentia; family Muridae; genus Meriones; species Meriones unguiculatus. The sequence goes on along the minus strand of NC_083368.1, from coordinate 17,025,752 downwards.
CCAATTCTCGATCCCCATCTCCCCACCCCCACCCCATGCCTCCAAGCACCAAGAACAGCATCCAGACCCTCAACCTTGGAGAGAGAGATCACCAAACTCCAGGTGCTGGAGGCACCGCCTGGTCCCGCCCACACGGCACTCCCCTCTGGAGCTTCAAAAGGAGGAGGCCCCAGCTTCTGCTTTGGAGCAAGCCCACCCCAAAGAACATCTGGAGCCACAGGTGTATCTACTCACGGCAGATGCCCTTCATAGCTGAGCACTTGTCCCCAGGCTGGCAGGACTCGAGCTGTCACCTGGCCCCGGGTGAGGAGACCCCAGCAGGCTGGGAACGGTATCTCCAGCTCTGCTCACTGATTTCCATCATCTCCGCTTCTGTTCTTGAGGCTGTGGTGGTGGTGGTGGCGTGTGTGTCTGTGTATGTTATGTATATGTGTGTGTGTGTTTAGGGTGTGTAGTGTGTGTGCATATGTGTGAGTGTGTGTACAGTGTGGCTATGGTGTGAGTGTGTGGATCTGTGTACACTAAGGATTGTATTGTATAGACACAGGGAGTGTTGCAGACAAGTGGGGCACAGCCCTTCTTGACCTTGAGAATGCTCCCTGGGAAGGGCTCAGAGGTAACTCCAGTTTGAGGGGTCACTTGCAGTAACTCTGGCTGCAGACACCCCCTAGCAGTCGGCAAGTATGGAGAGCCTGAGCTCTCTACAACCAGAACAAGCCCTGGGGTCCCCCTGGGGTCTTCAAGGACTTCATTCGGAACAGTGAAAACATTAATGATGAGGTCACACCCAGTGCCCCAGCCCATCTCTGTCCTCCTCACTACCCCATACCCAGGCAAGTCCCAGGACAGTGACTGGCTGAGTGGAGGGCAAGTTCAAAGGTCATGACACATGGGCCTATGTCTTTTAAAAGGTGAGGCCATCTCCAGAAGTGCATAGGCACTCCTAAAAATGTCCCAAGCCAGAGCGACCTCAGGCAGCTAGTACTCAGCTCTCCCTGGCCCAGTGAAATCATCTGTAAGATTTGGTGGCCTGGAGGACAGTGGGCTTCCTGCACATACTAGAGTCTAAGGGTGTCTCTACATGACTACACTTGGGAATTCCATGGGCTTCCTGATCCAGCCATTTGACATCTTCCATGTTATCAAGAGACACCCAGATTCACCGGCTACAACTATGTCAGACAATGGGGTCCCTGAAGACAGTCTGCCTGATGCCTCCTCCTTTAAACTCTAATGGGACCTACAGTTTTGGGTCAAGACTTTGACCCCAGATCCTGCCTGCTAACCTCGGCCCCCACAAAAGCAGACAGCAAACCCTTCAGCTTCCATTGTGCTGCTGCTCAGAGCCAGAGAAGCTGCGAACCACATATTCAGGTGGCTGGCCATGGCCTCCATGGTTTCTCAGTATATCTCAGAAATATCCCCATAAGCAGGGCAAAGCAAACCCACTGAGCTCTCTTCACTCTCTGGAGCTTCAGCTTCCTCTGGGGGAGGCTACATGGGAATGTCCCAACCCAGTAGTGACCTTAGAAAAGGAAGCTGCTATGGGAAATCTAACAAAATGACCAACGCTCTCATCATTCGGCCATTGTTCTTCTACCTCCAGTTACCTCCAGGAACTATCTACAAATACATGAAAGCATGTGTGTACAATTCTCCGCAGTACTGTCTGTAACAACAAAAGTCTGGAGACAGGCAGCTTTCCATCTCTAGGTAAGAACAGTTCAATAAATCAGGGCACAGCTACACAGCGGTACTGAGTGATAGAATATGTGTGTGTGAATGAAGACAGTCTATGTAACTTTTGTGTAAGAATGAGAAGAAAAGAAGCTAAAGAGAAGCTCAGAGATTAAAAGCATTTGCTGCTCTGGCAGAGGACCCAAGTTCAGTTCCCAGCAACCATATTGGACTATTCACAACAGCCTGTAACTCCAGCTCCAAAGGATCCAGCACTCTCTTCTGGCCTCTGGGGTCATTGCACTCACGTGCAAAACCCGCACACTCAGACACACACATATAGACAAGCTGTAAATAAAAATAAATATTTTTAAAAGAATGGGAAGAGACTAAAATCTATTTTTTCAGGAATTGAAGGTAGAAGACGCATAGGCACCTTTCAAAAGCTCAAAAGAAAATAATTAAGCTGATTTTCTCCTCATGCCTCCATTAGGGACATCTTGAAGAACTGCAGAGCTGGAACTAGGACAATGCTTCAGTCAATAAAACTCTGGCAGTACAAGCATGAGGATCTGAGTTCAAATCTTCAACACCATGTAAAGTTCAGCACAGTGGCCCATGTGTGTAACTCCAGCCCTGAGCTCCAGGACAGGTAGAAACATGGAAATCCCCAGAGCTCAATGTCCAGCCATTGTTGCAAAATGAATCAGTGAGCTCCAGATTTAGTGATTGACCTTGTCTTAGAAAATAAGGTGAAGAGTAAGAACAGCAAACAGCACTGACCTCTGCCCACAACACATGTTCATTTGTACCAAAAAAAGAAAGAGGATGGCGTGGAGGCAGAAAGCGGGCTAGTTGGGAAAAGAAAATGCTTTAGAAGAAATAGAAATGCAATAAGAATTCCTAGGCGAATGTGATCAAAAAGCATTAAATGTTTTTTGAAAAACCCCATATGAAACCTATCCTTATACATAATGAAAAATGTGCTAGTATAAAAACACTTTTAAAAATAAACTCTAAAGACTGGACAGAGCCCAGCTGTGTAAGTGTTGGTCTTGGAAAGGTGAGAATGTAAACTTGGTCCACAGAACTCATGGGAAAACAAGCTGGTCCTGCCAATCCCAGAGCTGGGAGGCAGACACAGGGCACCTAGCTGACTTGTCAACCCTGCCTCCGAAAAACAAAACAAAACAAACAGACAAACAAAATCAGTGTGTGGCAGTGCAAATGTATACATGATAACCCAGCACCATGGAGGTGGAAGAGGGAGAATCAGCCAATGATATACAAACTTGGATCTGGCCTGGGCTACACAAGACCCTGATTCAAAGCAAAACTAAGGGAGCAGGAGAGTAGATGTCTCCAGAAGAAGGATATTTTAGGTTATCCTCTGATGTCTGCACAACACATACATTTGAATTTGCACCAGTCCACACACTAACACAAACAACAAATAAATGAAAAAAAAAATAGAGTTAAAAAAAAAAAAGTGCATGAGGAACAAGCCTGAGACAACCCCTAGCCCTGTGCCACAGGGCCCGGGCAGGCAGACCACACCTGAGACAACCCCTCGCCAGAACCAGCCCGAAGGGCAGGAGAGCTGTCCCAGCCCCTCATCTCCTGGGCTGTGCTGGTGTGGGCACTGGTGAGCAGGCCCAAGGGAATGAGAGCAGGAGAGCTGTCCCAGCCCCTCATCTCCTGGGCTGTGCTGGTGTGGGCATGGGTGAGCAGGCCCGAGGGCATGAAGGCAGGAGAGCTGGTCCAGCCCCTCATCTCCTGGGTGAGCAGGCCCGAGGGCATGAAAACAGGAGAGCTGGCTCTGCCCCTCGCCAGCTTTGGTATTGGGTGAACTAGCTGGGGCAGTGCTGGAGAGCTCCTTCTGGTGGGGTGAGTGTGGGAGAGCTGGTGGGCTTAACAGTTCAGCTACCACCCAAGCCCAGATCTTGAGTTGGCCCACCCCAACATCCACCTCATCCATGAACTTTTGGAGCACATGAAGGGGCTGGTCCTGCAGATCTAAAGCTGCAGGATCTCCATGACACACAACAGGATATCCTAGAGGAGTCCCAGTGAGAACTCAGTTCTGATAGTATAGCAGAAGTCAGACCTCAAGCCAGACCGAAGACTCACTGCAATGAACATTTGTAAGTAAAGAAGTGTGGACAAAAGGGTAGACTGTGGGACACACTGGACAAACTGCAGCTTCCACAATGAGATTTTTTTTTTCTTTTGGTGGGGAGGTTGCAAGGGTGGAGGGCAGATATGAAAGGACATGGAGATGAGTGGGATTGGAGTGCATGATGTGAAATTCACAAAGAATCAACAAAAAGTTAAATTAAAAAAAAGAGAAAAAGCCAAAATTAAATAGTAGACCAATGTTCATCTCGTATCACCTGCTGGCTCCAGATTCACCCAGAGCCCCTTGTCTCCCCCATTGCTGTCAGGCAGGATGGTGAAAGTGCAAGGTCATGTGGGTCCAGGGACTTGCTCTCCAACACTCAAGAGGCAAGACATTACCAACAGAGGGAAGTCTCTCGAGTAAGCCATTTCCACGAAGTCAAAATAATCTTGAGAGTCCATGTGGGCGGTTGGGACAGTGGAGATGACTTCACAGACCAGTCTTCTCAACAATTGTAATCAGCGCAACTAATGACCTATGACAGACAGCCAGGTCCTCTGAGGAAACCCCTGCCCACACTCAGGCTTCTGGCCTCAGCTAGAGGCGCCAGAAAATTCCTTTATAGAGAAATGAAGGGGCTTCCTGCTGAGGTCCTACAGCGTCAAGGCCTGGTGAGTGTGACAGCAGCCCAGGATGTACCCGAGAGCCAAGGTCTCCCAGAAACCTGCACATAGCAGAGGCTGGCAGGCAACCCCACCCCCAGCTGCAAACGAGGGCAGAGAGACACCACCAAGACAGCCAGCACCACAAGCATCCCTGCCCTGCTGTTTATGCAGTGTTTTACCAGCAGCTTGGGTCAGAATTAGGTGGTGAAGACCCTGGTCATGCTATCTCCCAACTAGGAAAGGGGGAAGACCTCTCCCTGACTCACTGCCTGGAATGACCCCCACAGGGCTGCCTCTATAGCCTACTATGCTTCTAGAGTGGCATGCAGAGTCTTCCAGAGCAGTGGCCAGATTAGAGAAGAGGGACAGTGCTGTCTCCATCTTTACTCCATAACCTAGACTCAGTCCAGAGAGTCTGCAGTTCTCAGAAGCTCCAATTTGCTGAAATCCAGATAGTGTCATCAGGGTTCGCTTTAAAAGAAGCAGAGTTGACGTTGTGTTTCCAGAAGGCTGGCCTCATCCCAAGCACTTTATAGTCACTCTCCGGTTTGTGTCTCTCAACAACTCCAGGGCATGCTGTGTGCAGGGCATGCTGCTGTTGTCTGAAACGGGGAAGACTTTAAGCAGCACGGTCAAGGTGACATTGTTAGTCCGTGGTTGCATCAGCTTCCGGGACTATGGCCAGGCAGCTTGACTCAATAGTATGCACATTGACCACCTATACTAAATTTCAAAATGTGGCCCCCTACAAGGTAATTTCTTGCATTAACAAGTTTGTCTGTTGTCAGCACAGCCCTGCCTCACTAGGACATTAGCTCCTGGCAGCCCTTGAGGATCAAGCCTTGGGTGACCACGTGACTCAGACTCATGGCTGAGGAATGGACCCAACTGAAATAGCCCCCAGTAAAGGACAAAGTATGGAAATTTTTTATTTTTTTTTAGGTGAGAGAAAATGTAAGAGGTTTTCAGAGAAGAGAGGCAATTTGATGAATGTGCACTCAGGGGCTTGGCCAGCATTAGGAACTTAGAGTGAGGACCCAGGCCAAGCTTGGCAGTAGCTAGGTGACCAGCTTGAGAATGAGGTACTCTGAGCTGGAAGCTGAGAGAATAAAACAAGTAAGCATTCCCTGTCCTCTGCTGAGTTCCAAACGCCCAGTGTGGGTGTTTCACAGCCTCACCCGACATGGGCCGTTGCCATCTTGGTACTGCAGACAGCTTCCGAAGAGCAGGTGTGGACCCTCAACAGCAAACCCAAGATGTTCTGGGGCCTCAGTGCTCATGGGCTGAAGGCTGGGCACCCCGTCCTGATGAACAGGATGGAGCTGAGGCTGCAGCCATCCAAGAAACGCTCTGGACAAGTGCTCCATGTTTCTCACTGAGACACTGCTTCCCAGTAGGAATTTCTGCATGTGATAAGTTTTCTGGATGAAAGAAAAGCGTATCCTGTGCAGGAAGCCTGTGTGATCACCTTCTTTGATGCCCGGAGCATCAAAGTGTCACTGAGTTTTCTGTGAGGCCCTGTCCCCAGGACCAGGGCAGCATCTACCCTGAACACCCAGACAAAGCCTGCACTACTCTATGACATCCTGAAGGAGGCCACCAGGCCTTGATTTTCTTTGACACCACTGGCCTCTTGGTCTGACTGTCAAAGCCAGAACCTCTCCCTATGGCCCCAACCTCAGTGACTATGGTGTGACCTAGCCAGCTTCTAGTTATTCTTGTGATACTATGTGGAAGGTGTTCTTGCATAACACCAGGCTGGACAGCCTTGTGGATCATGGGAGCGCAGGTGTCCAGGACTGGAGAGCGGAGAGGCTCTGGTATTGTGGCCCAGAGGAACTGGCTCAGAAATATGCAGGTGGAGAAGTGGACACAGTGGTCTTCCAGGTCCTAGTACCCAAGAGCACATAGGGGCCCACACACTTCTTTTTTTACGTTCCCTGAAGGGGCTTCCTTAGCCATTGCTGGCCCTGCCTCCCACATCCAGGCCTGCTTTCTCCACTCCAGCCTTGATGACAGCACTGTGCTCTGTGGAGGCTGGTGCTCCCCTTCCAGCTGTAAGCCTCTTCTGGACTACACAGCTTTAACATGAATTCTGAGCATGAATGTATCACACACCGGGTCAGTGTGCAACAGACAATGGCACTGCATGGAGGACACATACCTGAAGGCATGCAAACCATGGACACAGACATGGGCTTCAGCACGAGCAGTGTCACCATGGCAACTGTCCCCTCAGATCTATATTCCTAGATGCCAGCCCCTATGACGACCTCAGGGAAGGCATCTTCCCTTGTACTGGAAGTTTTGGGGTTTCTTTAAAAACTCGGTTCTGTTATGGCTGGATCTTGAGGAAGAGCTGTTCCTAATTGTCTGAGAAAGTGCCAAATTGCTTTCTAGAGTGGTTGTACAAGTTTACATTCCCACCAGCAGTGGAGGAGGGTTCTCCTTTCTCCACAACCTCTCCAGCATGTGTTGTCAGTTGAGTTTTTCATCTTGGCCATTCTGATGGGTGTAAGGTGAAATCTCAGGGTCGTTTTGATTTGCATTTCTCTGATGACTAAAGACATTGAGCATTTCTTTAAGTGTTTCTCTGCCATATAATACTCCTCTATCGAGAATTTTCTCTTTAGTTCTGTTTCCCATTTTTTAATTGGATTACTTAATTTGTTGCTTTTTAACTTCTTTAGTTCTTTATATATACTGGATATTAGCCCTCTGTCAGATAAAGGGTTGGTGAAGATCCTTTCCCAATCTGTAGGTAGTCGTTTTGTTTTGATGACGGTGTCCTTTGCTTTACAGAAGCCTTTCAGTTTCATGAGGTCCCATTTATTGGTTGTTGCTCTTAGAGCCTGTGCTGTTGGTGTTCTGTTCAGGAAGTTGTCTCCTGTGCCAATGAGTTCCAGGCTCTTCCCCACTTTTTCTTTTAGGCATATATCCAAAAGAGGCTCAAGTACACAATAAGAACATTTGCTCAACCATGTTTGTAGCAACTTTATTTGTAATAGCCAGAAGCTGGAAACAATCCAGATGCTCCTCAACTGAGGAATGGATACAGAAAGTATGGTACATCTACACAATGGAATACTACTCAGCAATAAAAAACAAGGAAATCATGAAATTTGCAGGTAAATGGTGGGAACTGGAAAAGATCATCCTGAGTGAGCTATCCCAGAAGCAGAAAGACACACACAGTATATACTCACTCATATAGACATATGATATAGGATAAACCTACTAAAATCTGTACACCTAAAGAAACTAATCAAGAGGGAGGACTCTTGTTTAAATGCTCAATCCCCATCCAGAAAGGCAAAGAAGGTGGATATCAGAAGGAGAAAACAGGGAACAAGTTAGGAGCCTGCCACAGAGGGCCTCTGAAAGGCTCTGCCCTGCAGACAATCAAAGCAGATGCAGAGACTTATGGCCAACTGTTGAGCAGAGTGCATGGAATCTTTTGAAAGAAGTGGGAGTTAGTAAGACCTGGAGGGGACAGGAGCGCCACAAGAAGAGCAACAGATCCAAAAAATTCTGGGCACATGGGTCTTCCCTGAGACTGATAGTCCAACCAAGTACCATGCATGGAGACAACTCAGAACCCCTGCACAGATGTAGCCCATGACAATTCAGTCTCCTAGTGGGTTCCATAGTAATGGGAACAGGGACTGTCTGACATGAACTGATTGGCCTGTTCTTTGATCACCTCCCCCTGGGGAGGGGGCAGCCTTACCAGGCCACAGAGGAAGACAATGCAGCCACTCTTGATGAGACCTAACAGACAAGGATCAGAAGAAAGGAAAAGAAGACCTCCCCTACCAGTGGACTTGGGGAGGGGCATGCGTGGAGAAGGATGAGAAAGGAGGGAACTACAGGAGGGATACAACGTAAATAAAGTGTAATTAATAAAAAAATTAAAATAAAAAATTAAACAAACAAACAAAAAACTCGGTTCTGTTATGTAAACAGATTTTTGTTTTAGTCCCAAGTGTAGGGTATGAAGCTGCTTTTGGATTTTTTTTTCCACAGCTGATAACTGCCTCGTGTGGCTTGGAGAGGGGCATTGTCTTTGCCAGCTGCTGTTAGTTTAGTTCTGAGGACTCCAAGAGGGTATAAATACTAGATCACGGAGAGGACGCTCCGACAGAGAGAAGAGCACTTCGAGGAGCCGCTCCTGAGTAGAAGGCTGCGGAGGTGAGAGCAGAGAAACTCCAAGAAAGAAGAATGCTGGTTCTGCTTGACTGCTGGATATCCTTACGACTGAGGCCAGCGGGAACTAAGTGTAAAAGAGGTCTACATCCATTGTTTCTTCTAACTTCCTTTCTCTCCTACTTGGGGTGTTTGGGGGGTGGCTGGAAGGGAGGTAGAGGCATAAGGAAACCAAAATAAAAATATAATAAAAAAAACAAACAAACACTGCTTCCCTGAGCACCCTTTCCTCTTTGAGATAGCCTGAGGATGTTGCCAGTTTGGCCACAGCTCCAGCCCTTCAGTGTCTTTTCCAGGGTACCTACCCATGGCCTCCAGAAACCAAAGTCACAGCCATGTCCAGTACCGGACCCCCGAGGACAGGGCCCACCTGCTGCCTCCTCCTTTCAGCTTTGATGGGACCTACAATCCTGTGTGGGGTGTCCAGCTCCAAACTGGACGGAATCGGCCCAGAGATCTTCATATGCAAATAACGAGCCCTTCAGCTTCCTCCACTGTAGGCTGCTTCTTAAAGATTGTGGAGGTTGAGTGCCACATAGGCTGTGGGGGGCCGTGGGCTCCACTCATGTGGCTCCAATGGATCACAAAAAGACTCCCGTGACCAGGAACTGTAGAGTATCAGACCCCCCCCACACCCACTGGAACTGTCATCTAATTGGAAATCACTGGGGCTGCTTACAAGAAACCCTCAAGATCAAGCTCTTGCTTGCTGTTGGTCCTTCACAGAACAAGGAGGCGGAGTCACTGGGCTCTCACTTGAGATTCCAGCCTCTCCCACCTGCCCCCCTCCAGCAAGCTGGTCACACCTGGCTGCATGACCTCAGGCAGTGCTAGAATATAGTACATGTGGGGGGGTATTAGGGGTGGGAACTCCTTCTCTGGAGCTTTGGGGAAGTAGTCATCCATGCTGGGGGGAGGCTACTTTGCTGTTACTCATGCTCTTGGAAGTAATCTCTTACCCGCACCCTGAAAGTCTTCTAAGCCGAATGGCTCCCCAGGTCGGATCTGGCAGAATCTGTCATCATTGCCTCATCTGAAGAGCTGCATGTTTGCTTATATCTCCCCAGAAAATGCTCACACGGCACCCAGGTGAAGAAGTCCCCTGAGCCACTGGATTTCTCTTCAGCATCTGAGGCATCTATCTATCCATCCATCCATCCATCCATCCATCCATCCATCCATCCATCATGGAGAAGCCAGAGGGGAATTTCACCTAAGTGAAGGGCATGCCTAAGGAAGCTTCTATGGGGAGTTTACCAACATTATCAAGATCTTTATTCTTCAGCTTCATTGTCTAGGGTTTACCCAGAATCTCTTCATTAACACAGGAAGAATGTGTGTATGCTCCCTCATTGCAGCCTTTAAGAGATCCAGAGCCCCATGGATAGAGAGACCTGAAGGACAGTGGGGTGACGCTTGAGGGGTGCCAGGGTGCTGGAGAGGGCATCTGCACACTGTTCTCTCCTGGCGTTTTTGTTTGAATAAAAAAGGGTAAATATGGCCAGAATGTAGGGCTGCCAATGACCCCACTTGGTCAGCTAAGCCTTGGCCTTTGAGAGCTCATTTGGCTGTTTACTGTGTGACCCATGTCCTTCTCAAATCTGCAGCAAACCAAGTGCATGAGCACTCGCACTTGCTGAGCGCACCTCAGATGAGCTGTTCCCAGCCAAGGCCCCCACTGCAACCCGAGAGCAGCAGCCAGGAAGCTTGAGAATCCTCCCCAGCACCCACGCAGCTGGTCTTCTCAATCTCACCCGCCCTTTGCCACCTCAGCTATCCCGGTTCCGGTAAAAGAAGACCAGATGCCTGTGGGAGTTTATTCATTATGAGGGGTGTCACTCAGTGGTGGGGGAGGGGGGCTTGCCTAAAGCCTGCAACGCTCCTGGAAAGAGGGATGAGAGTGAGAAAAGCAGGGAGGGAAAGAAGGGGAGGACTCCGAGGAGGGCAAGCATCATTAAACACTAAACATCACTAAACGGTCCCTCTGCTTCCAGCCAGCTTCTAGTTGACTGGCCTTCCCCAACCTGGTCCCAAGAGCACAAGGTTCCCACACTGTGCCCCATTCTCACTAGCTGTCCCTCTGTGACCTCTCCATACCTCTTCTTCTACATCATCTCCCAGACGGTGTCTGTTGCCCAGGGCTCTCCCAGTGCATGTTAGAATCACCTGCTGGTCTCCCGTGTTCAGCTGCTGCCCAAAGACCATGGCAACAGACTGCCTGAGAGTGCTCCCGTGTGTGTGTGTGTGTGTGTGTGTGTGTGTGTGAGAGAGAGAGAGAGAGAGAGAGAAAGAGAGAGGGAGAGGGGGGAAGAGGGGGGAAAGGGGGGAGAGGGGGGAGAGGGGGAGCTCTTCAAATCTCTCTACTGAGAAAGGAGCCAGGTTTGAGAACACTGCATTAACATTACAAAAATTTTACTTAAGATTAAATAAATCCATTTCTTGTCATTTCTCTAAGTTCAACAGAAGTGATAATTCAATTTTTGGGTTTGATGACACTTAAGAGCAATATCACGGCAGGTATTTAAGTTCTGAAAATGAACCACAGATAGAAACATGGAACCTAATGAACTGCAGAAAACATGTTGGTGTTTGCTCTTTGCATCGTCATGGGAAGGCTTTCCTATTGCATAGGGGCTGCCCAGGATCTCGAGAGGCTTGCTCAATGGGCTTTCAGTAGGTTGTTCCAAGCCTTGACCCCAGCACCCTGATGTTCCCTGGGCCATCTCTGAGATGGAAACTTAACCCCAGGAAGAACATGTGGAAGATGTAGTGAGAATTTTGGAATTTTGGTTTAAAAAAAAAACAAACCCACAGACACAGAGAGAAATGGTTTAAGAATGTTTTCATTTTATTCCCAGGTGTGGGGATATGGGACTGCTTTGGACTGCCTACAGCGTCTGACTATGATTTGCCTCGTGCTCTAGACGGGTCATGATTTTGCCAGCTGCAGACAGTTTCTGCAATGGTGTGACATTTGGAATTCTGGGAACTTTTCAGAGGGTATATAAATGCTAGAGTCCTGAGAGGCCAGGGTGGGTTGTTGGTTGGTTGTTGATTGATTACTGTTGATCCTGGATTGTTAAGTAGTCATGCCCGAAGAAGAAACAACAAGAAGAAATTAGATATCCTGATGTGAGGATCAAACATGCCCCAAGGAGCTCGCTGTGCCTAATCAGCAGGAAGTAGTCTAAGGACAGCATCTTGCCCTTTCTAACCTCTGACTTTTTTCAGGAATCTCTTTCCTCTCCTCTCTATCCTTTTTTCTCTCTTATCCAGTGTTTGGGAGGGGAGTGATCTTAACTCAGTCTGGACCCCATTTCCAAATAAGACCACAGTCACGGGAACTAAAGCAGTGGTTCCCAGCCTTCCGAGCGCTGTGGTGACCCCCAACCATAAAATTACTTTTGTTGCTGCTTCATAACTGTAATTTTGCTACTGTTATGAATTTTAAATATCTGAAATGCAGGATATCAGATATGTGACCCCTGGGAAAGAGTCATTCAATCCCACAAGGGTTGTGGCCCACAGGTTAAGAACCACTCAACTAGGGGGTTAGGATTTGAATCTATTTTGGAAAGCCACAATTCAAGCCACAACACAAGTCTTTCTTATATCTCTAACTTTAAGGGTACAGATGAACATAGAATTGCAAACAGTCTTCAGGAGCAGGAAAGGCCAGCACGCAGCTCACATGCTTGGCCAGTATCAGACATCCCCTTGGCCTTATTCTGCTTTCCTTCTAATGCATCCTTCTGGATAACAGAGGCCAGAAAAAGTCTAACCTCCAAGACTGCTTTATTGCCAAAAGTAATTTTTAGATCCATCAAGATGAATAAGACCTTTAGGAATAATTTAACAAGAAAAGAACAGAATACATATCCTGATAATTCCACAACATTGGGGGTGATCAAAAGATTCCTAAATTAGAGGAAAGACACCATGTTCATGAGTTAGAGACATAACATTGTTGAGATGACAAGATATGAGATACTGAAGAACAGATTCAATACAGCTTCTTCCAGGCATGGTAGTATACTAGTCCCAGCACTCAGGAGACAGAGTCAGGCAGATATCTGTGAGTTCGAGGCCAGCATGGTTTACACAGTGAGTTCCAAAACATCTAGAGAGACCCTGTTTCAAAAACAAATAATTAAAATCAATATAACTTCTATCAAAACATCAAGTATAAGACAGCCATGGTGGTGCACGCCTGAAATCCTAGCACTCAGGAGGCTGAGGCAGGATGAGCATGAATTCAAGGCCAGTCTGGGAAATATAGCAATTTCTGGTAATACAATAAAATAAAAATTAAAACCTCTGTCAGATTGTTTGAAGAAATTCACAAGCTAAAATTCACATGGAAACTCATGGGCGCCAGAAAAATGAAAGCAATTTTGATGAAGAACAAAGCTGAGGAACCAGTACCTCCTGGTTCCAAAATTTGCTGCAAAAGCACGACACTGTGACAAAGAGCAGACGTACAGATCAATGAAACAGAGCAGAGTCCAGAAATAAAGCCCCACATTTACAGCCAATTGATACTTACCGTGGGTACCAAAATAACTCAATTGAGAACGGACAGCATTTTCAACAAACAGTACTGTGACAAGCAGACATTCACATGTCAAAGAATGGAACTGGAGCCCTGCTTCATATCATGTATAAAAATAACCTCAAAATGGATCAAAGGCCTAAATGTAACAGCTAAAGTAAGAATAAAAAGAAAGCTTAAGTCTTCATAGCCTGGGACTAGACAAGGGTTTCTGAGATAGGGCGTCCGAACAGACGGGGGAAAAAGCAACAACAACAAAAATCCAGATTTATTGAATTTCATAGAAAAATTTAAAACCTTTATAATTCATGAGACATTTTTTTTTTTAAATGTGCCCAGCCTGGTGCTGAAGGCCTATAATCCCAGCTACTGGAATGGCAAAGGCAGGCTGATCATGTTCAAGGTCAGCCTGAGCCACAGGGAGCTCAAGAGCAGCCTTTGTGATTTAGTGAGAGCCTGGGTCAACATGAAAGAGGAAAAGAAGATTAGGAGTGTAACTTGGTGGTAGATAGCTTGCTGAATATACATGAGGCTCTGGGTTCAAGCCCTAGTTTGAAGACAGAGACAGGGTCCACGGGATAGGAATAAAATACCTGCAATCGCACATCTGATAAAAGATTGTATCTAGAATATGTAAAGAATTCTCACAGCCCAGGAAAACAAAGGCCAATAGATTTAAGATTTAAGGTTAACAAATTTAGGATTAACAAAATTTAAGAATAACAAAATTTCTGAATAAATAGTTCTCCAAGAAAGGTATATAAGAGGCCAAAAGCACATGAGAAGTTCAGTGTCGTTAATCACAAAGGAAACACAAATGACAGCAAGATGCTACCTCGTGCTCACTATGATGGCCATAATTTTAAAAAGCAGATAAAGTGTTGTGAGAGGGGTAGGAAATTGCAAATTTGGTACCCGGCTGATGGGGATATAAAATGTTAAGATAGGGCTGGGGCTATGGCTCAGTCATTAATTAACTGCTCTTCCAGAGGCTGAGTTCAGTTCCCAGCACCCCTTTGGCAACACACAACTGTCTGTAACTCACTCCTGGGGACCTGACACCCTCTTCTGGCCTCCACAGGCACTGTATACACATGGTGCACATACGTGTAGGCAAAACACCCAATACCATATATATCAAATAAAAATTTAGAGAAAAAAAATTAAAGAAATTAAAAAAATTTTAAGACCACTTTCATTCCAGCAGTTCTTCAGAGGCTGAACACAGCTATCACATAATACAGGGATTCCACATCCAACCATGCACATAAAACATAAAAACATGCATCTTTTACACATGAACTTTTACATGTATGTTTAGAGCAACAATATCCACAAGAGTCAAACATGCTAAAGACAGAAGGGCACAGTGGCGCACACCTGTAATCCCAGCTTGGGGAGGCAGAGGCAGGCGGATCTCTGTAAATTCGAAGCCAACCTGGTCTACAGAGAGAATACAGGACAGCCAAAGCTACACAGAGAAACTCTATCTTGAAAACTAAAAGACAAACAAACAAAATACCCACTAAATATTAGGGGATGAAGAAGGACCAAGTGCCAGCAATGAACACAAGTTATAAAAAGCTATAAAGCTAATTGTCGTTCTAGTACTAACCCTGTCATGGAGTTTTCATGTTGTGGCATCAAAATATACTCAATAGTGAAAGTGTAAAATTCAATGTGAAGCTCTCCAGATTCTCTCTCAAATGGCTGTTCTAACTGGACAGAAGGTCATTGAGTTGTACAGCCTTTGGGTTCAATTAATTTCATGTGTGCTATCATTTTATTTGCAACATTTTATAATAAAGTTTAAAATATTTTAAATGGAAACCAGCAAATATTCAAGAACTGATGAATGAACAAGATGGAATGTTATTCCGAAAAAAAAAAAAAAAAAGGAATACTACATGCAGGAACTCAGAAAACATACTAAATGAAAGAAGACAGATATAAAGAGCCACATTTTGGAGGGTGTTTTTGCGCACTGCGTATTTAGGGGCTGATTTCTGCACCCAGAGATCTGGTTGCAGTCCAGACACTGACATTGTCATTATTATGAAGCACCTCCTTCTCAATGTTGTGTAAAAATTATCCTCTGTCACTTCTGATTGGTTAATAAAGAGATGAACAGCCAATAACTGGGCAGGAGAGGATAAGGCGGGACTTGCAGGGCCCAGAGAGACAGAGGGGGTCTCAGGAGGCACTGAGCAGTCCCTGGAGGGAGTCACCATGAGGACACAGAGGAACAAGGAGGTTCCAGAGACTAAGATGGCAGGTGGCTGAGAAGCAGGCCAGGCCAGCACAGTTGGGTTAGAAAAGCTCAGTGTCTTTCCAGCCACAGTGCTGGAAGCTTTTAATAAATCTAATAGGTCTCAGTGTCCTTATTCAGGAGCTAGGGCAGACATAGATAAAGCCTTAAATTTACAGCACATAGTATATGATTCTCTTCATAGTAAATGTCCGTAACACACAGAATGGAGACCCCTGGCTGGGAGGGCCTAGAAGTATTTGGTAATGGGGTTTTCTTTTAGGGTGTGGGGTGATTTGAATAAGAACGGCATCGACAAGCTCATATATTTGGATGTTTGGTCATTAGGGAGTGAGTGGTGCTACTTGACAGGACTTAGGGGGCGTGGCCTGTTGGAGGAAGTTTGTCACTGGGGGTAAGCTTTGAGGTTTCCAATGCTCAAGCCAGGCCCAGTCTCTCTCTCTCTCTCTCTCTCTCTCTCTCTCCCTGCTACCTGCAGATCTAGATGTAGATCTTAGCTACTTTCCAGAATCATGCCTGCCTGTGTGCCAGCTGCTCCCTGACATTACAATATACCCCTGAAACTGAAGCCAAGCCCCAATTAAATGCTTTCTCTTGTAAGGGTTGCTATGTCGTGATGTCTCTTCATAGCAATAAAACGTTTGACTGAGATGGGATGATTAAAATGCTCAAAATTGATTGTAGTCATGAGTGTACAACTCGGGATATGCTAAAGGTCATTGGATATACACTTTAAGAGAATGTTTTAGCTTGGGAACTATATCCCACTAAAGTCATTATTCTTTGAAAGTAACAGTACTCTAAGATATTTACTGGTTCAGCAACAAAGACAAGGGACAGGACAACAAACACCAAGTGATTTCATTTACGTTTGTTTGAGTTTTAGCATTTTATAATATTTATTCAGATATTGTCTTTGTAATCTTAAAGAGGCTTAATGAGCACAAATAGGAATCCTAATATGGAAAAAGAAAATTAGTAGCAAGGAAATAGCAAAAGAACAAGCAGACTGAAGATGTGTGTCAGCCAGTTACAATACACAAACCTTATTAACACTAAATGAAGAGAACCGTATTTATGAGACAGCTGTGAAACCTTACTAATAGACACGTTCCGATACTCAGAAACTTTGTTTTTGAGACATGAGAGCATTTAAGTTGTGTTTTGTTTTTTTCATAGCTAAATGCTAGTATACTTACTGCTAAAACATTTGTCATTTACTTCCATTTAAGGTGTGGAAGAGCTTAGAGAACATAGAACAGCTGAGCTATGGCTTGCCAAGCCGCTTGATAGGCTTAAGGCTCTCCTTACATCCTTTGCTCTCTTTTGTATTACTTGAGAAAGGCATGATGCATCTTTATAGAAGAAGCGAGAAAATCAAGATACAGCACAAGATACGTAGAATTAACAACATATTCGTCAGTATAAGAGCGAAAAAGAAACCAACAGTGTGACTGAATTCAGCACGTGACTCGCAGACACTGACAGGCATTATAAGATACAGGTTCTCTGAATGGCACTTAATGAGTGCAAACTGGCTTATGAGTTTCCATCCTTAACAGATAAAGAATGCGCACACACGCAGAGAATATGTACTCCAGGAAAGTGACCAAATAATGATTGTAAAGGAGTCTCAAATTCTAAAGCTTTTGAGAGCAGAGTCCATGTTCTGGAACAATCATTACTCGTGAGAAGATGCAATGTTCTGGAACAATCATTACTCGTGAGAAGATGCAATGAGAAGAGAAACGTGCTCTCCCATGGAACCATCTCACTCTTACTGGCCCCACCTTAGATATGGCAGCTAATGGCTCTCAAGAGTTCGTTCTAAGATGTATGAAGAGATCAACTGCACAAATGGTAAAATGGTAAAACTTGACCCATTGTCATTCTCCATTTGGCAGGGGGCCTGGATCTTGGCTGGGGTCCTGGAGTTCAACTTCCAGATGGAGAAAAGGGGTATCCTTTTCTCTCAGGGGCAGCTAAAAAAAACTTAGGGTGAGGCCTGAGTGAGCTAAGCTGGGTGTGGAAAAGGTTTTCCACAGAGTGTTTAGCGCTTTTAGCGTGAGGTCACCAATGGCAATGGAAGCTCGGGCATTCCAGACCTTATGGCAGATACCAAAGCATTACAGCTCTTGGTGAAGCTGCTGTGCTGACAAACAGCAGAGCAGTGAACCAAAGCCCATGCCTTGTCAGCTTGCAGCCAAGACACAGGCCTGGGGAGGCTCAGGCCCAGCAAGGCCCCAGTGGGCTGGAGGGAAGGCCTGGTGAGACTCCACCCAGCCAAGGATAAATGACAAATCTCAGACAGTCTTGAAGTGAGAAAGCTCAAACCTGCAAACCATAATTCATGTGAAATCAGGGGCAATATAAACCCTTGGCGGAGGGAGGGATGTCGAGGGTGAAAGTGTTTGATTCACTGGGATCGGGGATACTTAAATGGTCCTATCGCAAGATTGAGAATATAGTGTTTAATTATCCTGTGGAGGAGGGAGGATCTCCAAGTGCAACTGAAGGCCACTGCTGGGCTAACAGCAGGGTGGGCTGTTTCCAGGAACCCTAGATGCTTGCTAGAGCAGTTTCCTTCTCAGGGAAGGGTCTGGCCTGTAATCTGCCCTTGATGGCTATGTGACGTGCCTTACAAGACCTGGAGTCACCCAGATCACGGGAGACTCTTAGAATCCCGCTAAGAAAAGGGCGTCTATAATAATAGACTGAGCACAAATAATTGGCTATCAGAGGCTTCAAGCTTATCCAGCCGAGTCCATGTCCTGTAAGATATTAAAGCATACAATAAAGCCACAGAATTCCTAAAAAACAAAAACAAAAAAAGCATGGTGTTGCCTCAAACAAAAACCAACAGAATGATGGAAGCAACGAGAGACATCAGACTCTAAACCATATAAAATATAAAAGAATACAAAAGAATAACAAATGAAAAATGAGAAGCTTTCCTGTAG
This sequence comes from Meriones unguiculatus, assembly GCF_030254825.1. Taxonomy (NCBI): domain Eukaryota; kingdom Metazoa; phylum Chordata; class Mammalia; order Rodentia; family Muridae; genus Meriones; species Meriones unguiculatus. The sequence continues at coordinate 17,007,304 of NC_083368.1, read as the reverse complement.
TCTGGCAAAGAATAAAACAATAGGCTCCAGACAGAATGAGGGCCTTACGTGAAAAGTCGGTCCAAAGATGGGGGAAAACATTTCCCTATCTAACAATGGAAGTTCTCTTAAGCGAGACCTAAAAAATATAAATCCCAAGGTAAACAAGGAGGCTGGGGCAGAACTGTCGTTCTAGAGAGATGGCTCAGTGGTTAAGAGCATTTGTTGGTCTTGCAGAGAACTGGGATTGGATCCCAGTGCCCAGATGGTGGCTGTGGTGGTTTGAGTAGGATTGGTCCTCACAGACTCATGTGTTTGAAGGCTTGGCCATAGAGTAGCACTATAGGAGGTGTGGCCTTGTTGGAGGAAGTGTGTCACTGTGGGGGTGGGCTTTAAGGTCTCCTATACTCAAGCTAGCCCAGTGTGACACACAGTCTCCTTCTGCTGTCTGCTGATCAATATGCAAAACTCTCAGTTCCTTATCCAGCACCGTGTCTGCCTGAAAGCTGCCGTGTTTCCTACCATGACAATTAATGGACTAAACCTCTGCCACTGTAAGCCAGTCTCAATTAAATGTTTTCCTTTATAAGAGTGGCCATGGTTTTGGTGTCTCTTCACAGCAATAAAACCCTAACTAAGACAGTGGCTCACAATAATCCTTAGCTCTAGTTCCAGGAGATCTAACTCCCTCTTCTGACTTCAAGAGCTCTACACACACACACATACATACATACATGCAAGCAAAATACCCACACACCTGTAAAAATAAACTAAAAACATTTTTAAAGACTACAAACTTCTACTCAACAAAACAAAGTCACAACCTGGAGAACTGAAAAGAGGTGCTTCTGGTTCCTCAAATCAACAAAGGATTAGGAAGTAAACTATGTAAAGAATGTCTGAAATCAATAAGAAACAGCTATCAACTCACTCTATAAATGGTAAAATATTTAAGCAATGTATAGGGAAAAAACAGTAATAGCAAATTTATCGGGAAAGACTCAAAGTTAGACAGATGCTGTCAAATATAAGCAAGATACTGGGAGACAGACATCACCGATGCAGACCTTCTGGGACACAGTCTGAATGAACCTCAGCATATCTGCAGTCCATAAAACTCAGACATCATTCCAGGGAATAGATGATTGAAGGAAATTCCCACCCAGGACTATCAGGAGATGAGAAGGCTGTTCATCACAGTGTGTGCCATCGGTGTGGGCGTTGGAGGCAAATTCAGATCCGTCATCAGAGAACAGATGAGTCAAATGTACTGAGTATGTACCATAGGGTGCCAGGAAGTTATCCAGAAGGCAGACACTGAGACGCCGAGATGGCATTAGATTTTCTAGGGAGCTAATGCCTGGAAAATTAAAGGGAAAGAGATCAAGTTTGGCCTGGGAAGCCAGAAGACCTGACTTTACCCACCAAGTCTCTGCCAGTGCCCAGAGGAGCTTGGGAGCAAAGATGGCCTAATGGGGAGAAAGCAGAGGGCAGAGAGGGCCTGGCCGCTGCTCCTCAGTTATGGCTAGCACCACATGCAAGACAGAGGGCCTCATTCAGAAAACAAGCCACAGTGCAAAGAGACTAATAGTTAGAAGCTTTCACTGAAAACATACAGGGACACACAGGGACACACAGAGATGCCAACACATGCGCGCACGCACACACACCACTGTTAAATGCAGACTAAAGCCATAATGAGACTCCAAAGTGCATCAATTAGAATGGTTAACTTAAAACTATAATACTAGCCTAAGGAAATGGCTCAGCAGGTAAGAGTACTTTGTGTATGGGCACGAGGACCAGATTTCAGATCCCCCAATGCCCACATAAAAAGTAGGGCATGGCTTCAGGAATGTGTAAGGTCCCAGCGCTGTAGGGGACAAAGAAAGGAACATCATTGGGGCCCACTGGCTCTCGGGGAGGGACCCCATCTCAAAGGGACAAGGCAGAGAATATAGATCAGGGCACATGATGCCTATCCTCTCTGGCTTCTGTGTATGAACACACACATGCACTTAAACACATGCGTACATCTCACGCATACACCACACACATGCACCACACACATGCAAAAATAATGACAGCACCAACTACAGAGGAGAGTTCTGGGAAACTGGGTCTGCTGTATCGTGCTAATATAAACAGGTAGAACCTGACGGTTTCTTATAGACTAAACGTTCATTTATCATATGGTCCTATAACCACAGTTTGGGCATTTATCCCAGAGAAATGAAAACTTATGTTCACAGAAAAGCCTCACGACTAGAGCTCGCCGCAGCTTTCTCACGCAGCAGACACGAAGCAGTATGAATGGACAGCAGGCTGAACAAGCAGAATTGCTGGTGCTGGGCAAAAAACGCATCGCTGATAGGCAGGCATCGCCGGGTATACCCTTAGTAGTCCGAAACCGCCCACAGGACAACCTTCAGACAGCATCCTTGCAGGGAAGGAACGGCACAAGTGGGTGGAGCCTGCTGGTCTGCAGGAGAAGGACGGGATGTGAGTGAAGGAGGCGGCCGGACAGAGTCCTTTCTCAGCAATGGAGCAGTTTGGTACCTTAATTGAAATGGGGATTAAACAAATCTACAGGTGAGGCAGAAATGTCTAGAACTGGAGGAGAAGAGAGAGTGAGAGGAGGGGGAGGGAGAGAGAGGACTGCATGACTTCTGGAGTCTATACGAATGTCTATCTTCTGGTTTCCACATGGTACCACAGCTGTGCCACACACCATTTGTGATAACTAATCTTACTGTCACCTTGACGGGATCTGGATTCAACTACGAGATAGGCCTCCCTGGGTAGGTCTGTGGGGACATTTCTAGAAAGGATTAGCGGAGGAGAGAAGACCTTCATTTATCATGGTGGTGCATTCCAAAATGAAGAGACTGGAGGGAAAATGATACCTTCAGTGGTGAGTGCATCTGTCTGCGGCCAGACTCTAGCTTCTTCGACCTCCCAACACAGCCTGAAGACCAGCAACACTCCAGGAATCTTCTAGACTTTCAGTGCCAGATTGGGACTACAAAGCCACTTCCTTTGCTACTGGGCAGGCACTGGGCTCCCTAATTCTGCACTGTGTACACAGCCATTGTCAGCTGCTGCAGAGGTTTGAACCAGAGTCTCTGGCACTTGAATACTTGATTCCCAGTGTGAGGGCCGCTTGAGAGATTTAGGAGGTATGGCCATGGTGGAGGAAGTATGTCATCGTTGGGGTTGGTCTGAGAACTGTTCACGCTCTCTGCTTTGGGTTTGTGGTTCAGGGGTGCTCTCTCAGCTTCCGACTACCTCTTGCTATCATAGAGTCTAGCCCTCTGGACCTTAACCCAAACTAAACTCTTCCTCCCATAAGTTGCCTCAGTCACAGCGTTTTAGCACAGCAACTGAAAAGTGGCTAATACAGCTGCCCGGCTCCTACAATGGAAGCCAATGTAAGAAATCCCCTTCTGTAACGTATATGGAGGTTATCAGCTCTGCTCCTCTCTGACACACTAAGAGACACATAAACAACAGGAATTATTTATTCCTCATGGTTCTGGAAGCTGGAGAAGCCAAGTCCAAGGCACCAGTGGGTTCAGAGTTTACGAGAGCCTGTGTCCTGGTTCACACACTCCGTCTTCCTTCTGACCATGTCCTCGTGTGGCAGAAATGACAACAAAGCGCTCCAGGGTGTGCTTTATAAGGGCACCAATCCCACTTGTGAAGACTCCCTCATGACCTAGTCACCGAAAGGTCCCATACCAATGCCTTTAGTGGCTGTGGCGGTCTCAGGACATGGATTTTACAGAAACAGGAACCTTCCTTTACTGCAAATGCCACTGTTGGAGGAACGAAGCCAAGTGCACACAAATTGGGTGAGTATTGTCTACTTTTTTTTGGGGGGGGGGAGGAACCCAGTGAGATTATTGTTTCAGAATTAAACGTCTTTTTTAATGCATATACGATTCCTAAGCAAAGAGCCATATAGCCAGCCACCTTTCCAGCCGTGTGGTGACTTTTTCTGTAAACTGTTTGAAGGTGACATGACACTGCGGTGGCCGTGCTGCACCAACTCTTCCCTTCCTTCATTTGAGAGCAAGACAGCATGTAGCCCAGCAGGCCAGCAGACGCCTGGGATCCCTGCACTGGAGAGGCAGAGGCAGGAGGATGGGAGCAAAGTCAAGGTCAGCCTAAGGTACACAGTAAGTTCCAGACAAGCGAGGCTACACAGCAAGACCCTGTGTCTACAAAAGAAATATCGAAGCAGCCCAGAAATTGCTACTTTATTGGGAAAAAAAAAAAGACCATGTAGATAGAAAGAGATGAGTGAAGCATTATTTTGAATATGAAACTTTTATGTTTTATTACTCTGTATTTGCGTGTGCATACTTGTGTGTGAGCGCACGTGTGGAGGTCAGAGGATAGTCTCGGGCGTTTGTCCTCTTCTTCCGCCTTGGGCCTCTGTGTACACCAGGCTAGCTGGCCTTGAGCTGCCAGAGATTATCCATCTTGTCACAGGAGTGCTGGGATGACAGACGTGCACTGTGTGTGTGTGTGTGTGTGTGTGTGTGTGTGTTCTGGACCTTCAAACTCGCATCTTCACACCTGTGGGACAAGCATTTTTACCCACCAGACCACCTTCCCAGCCCCGACAGTTTTTAAATCCAAAACTTAGGTTAATCTGCAAACGCGTGCCAGATAAACGCGGTCCAGGTACCCACATCCACAGTCGGGGATCTGTGTTGTTTCTTATATTTATGGTTGTGAGCCTAGCTTTAACGGCTGAACCATCTCTCCAGCCCCTGTGTTGTTTCTTAAGAGGAAAGAGAACTTGGACTCACTGTGGCCCATCCCCACCCTGAACCAGGCTCCACCTTTGCTTCTCAGCACGCCTTCCCAGCACCAACACCAACTGGACAGTAGGTGGAGCCCGTGCGCCCACCTTCTGCAGCTCCTACCAGAGGCAAAGCCTCAAACTTTTAAGACTCCGACAGAAGGGCTGGAGAGATGGTTCAGTGGTTGAGGCCCAGACAGGACACGGGGGACAGTGCAGGGCTAAATCCCACTCAGAAGGTGAAATAGAATGGACATTGAAAGTGGATGAAGAGAGGGAACTGGTCGTGAGAGGGTGTGGGGAGGGGAACGTGGAGGGGGGATCTAATAGAGGAGAGGGGTGGTGGGAGATGGGAGGGCTGGGAGGGCTGGGAGGGAGAAGGGAAACCGAGGGGGGAGGACATCTCCGAGACAAGCTGGAGACCTTCGACAGAGTCGGCTCTGGAGAGGATATGAAGACGATTCCAGCTGAGGCTCCCAGCTGCAGGGGACATGGAGACTAAGAGGCCACCTCTTAGCCAGGTGGGACTTCCAGTGGAGGGAGGGGGACACCAAACCACCCACAAAACCATCGACTCAAAATCTACCCTGCCCACAGGATGTGCAGGGATAAAGATGGAGCAGAGACTGAGGGAATGGAGAACCAATGACAGGCCCCACTTGAGACCCATCCAATAGAAGAAAGCTAACCCCCGACACTATTAATGATGCTCTATTATGCGTGCAGAAAGAAGCCTAGTATAACTGTCCTTTGAGAGGCTTCACTCAGCAGCGGTTTGAAAACAGATGCTGAGACCAACAGTCAAACATTAGGTGGAGCTTGGGTAGTCTTATGGGAGAGTGTGGGGAAGGATAGAAGGTCCCATAGGGGACAAGAACTGTTCAAGAAGACCAACGGTGTCAACTAACATGGGCCTATAGGGGCTTTGCAGAGACTGAAGCACCAAAGAGCATGCATGGACTGGACCTAGGCTCATAACATGTATGTAATGATGGGCTGATGGGCAGCTTGGTGTTCATGTGGGTGCCCTAGCAAGAGCGTTGTATCTGGCATGGCCTCTGTTGCCTGCTTATGGATCACTTTCTCCTAGTTGGACTGCCTTGTCTGGCCTCACGGGAAGAGGATGTGCTTAGTCCTGATGGGATTTGATGGGCCTGAGTGGGTTGGGGGGGGACTCCCTTTTACTGAGGAGAAAGGAAAGGGGAAAGGAGGAAGAGGACGGGACTGGGTGGAGAGGATGGAGAGGGCTGTGATCAGGAATAAATGAATAGATTAAAAAAAAAAAAAAAAAAGGAACAACCTCGTGATGGCCTTCCTGCAGTTTCTGTCTTCTTTTGTCCAGGTCCTTCTTCTCCCCACCCCCCAAACCAACCCAGGAATCACCTCCTCTAGCCTTCTCTAAATGCACTTTTCCATCTCTCCTGGCATCTCCTGGGTGCTGTGAGCCCCCTTCCCTGACCCCATTCAATTCTGAGTCCAAAGAAGAGGAAAATGCAAATTTATCTCTTGACAGTTAAGGAAAAGCACGGATTTGAATTTATGAGTTGTTTTACATCTATAAGTTTGTTTCCTCTTGTCTTTTCCTTATTAGAAACATCTCAAACAAGCTTCAGGGTAATGGGGCAGGGCAGGGGGCTAACATAGAAGGTAGGCAGGTAGGAAGCATGGGCCTACAGACACAGCTCAGTCTACAGGGGTATTAGGTAGGCTTCATGACCTTGCAAGTTCCAGGGTATAGGATCCCCCTCACCCCTACTCCAGGCAGGCACAGGCAAGCTCTCGGGGCGTTGCTGCCTAGAGGACCCTCCCTGGCTAATCATGGAGAGAGGAACTGAGGCATACAGTGACCTCTTCCTTCACATCAATAACTTCTCTTCCTGCTCCAAGAAACTGGAGGTGGGCCATGATGCCAGGCTACCCCATAACATAACCTGTAGGCTGAGATCCTTCCCTGGGTACTGCTTTGCATGTGGGGTTTCTGACAGCTTCTTTCTCACCCCGTTCGTGAGGACAGACTCCCCAGCAGTAACTAGTACAAGAAAGCCAAACACACAGGAACGGCCATCAATCACTAACAGCTCCGGGGCAGGGCCTCCGGGGTGGGAATGCACTGGGGAGCAGAGGGAGCCAGCAACACCAGGACAACAGTGGGCAGTGGCAAGACGGTGAGGAGGCAAGAGCCTCCTCTGGTTCCCACAGGAGGCTGTGACTGGCTCCTCTGAATGATTGCGCAGACAAGGTAAGTGAGTAAACCCTGAAGACAAGATGAGAGCAGATTCTGTGGCTGGCAGGGGAGCAAGGTGGGCGGCGTCTCTAAAGGGTGAACGCACGTCGAGAAATGGCCCAGATGTTCATTATCACAGTTCATTGGGTGAAATGCTAGACACTCTTGACTTTGGGCTTTAGAAAACTCCCCAGACTCCGGACAGAGCCCCATTCCCTGGTCTGTTGCCTTTTTCTCATTCTTCTTTTTAATGAGCTTCCCTAACAGTGAGAATCCGGGACTCTGTTTGGGCTTGTGCTCAAGTACGAATCTGTTCAATTACTTCTTGGCTATAAATTGCTCCTACAGTGGCCTGGCCTGCCAGATGAGGCCTCCCGTGGGCCACCCACGACTCCAGTAACTCCCTCTGACATCCCTTCTCCTTTCTTCATCTTTTCTTCCTTCCCTTCCTCCCTCCCTCGTTCCTTTCTTTCCTCCCTTTCTTCCAATAGGAAAGCGAACAGAGAGACACATAAACAAAAGAAGTCCACATGAAGGCTGAGGGCTAATGAGGTGGCTCTGTAGGCAGGAGGATCATAAGTTTAAGCCTAACTTGGGCTACCTACTGAGGTCCTATCTAAAAATAAAAGGAAAAACAGAGACAGAGATTACAGCAAGGCTGATGGGAGACACGAACAGTGGCCATCTGAAACCATTCGGCACAAAGAAAGACCCTTCCCCTCAAAGCCCTGGCAAGCACGGCCTTGCCAACGCTCAGATCTGAGCCATTAGAGCTCCGACAGAGTAACTTCCTGTTATCACAAGGCGTAAGCATGGCTACAGGAGTCTCGTGTGATATTTCTAATCTGTAAGACCATATTAGTGGCTTGGCAGGAATAGAGTGTGGTCAGGGGCTGCAGGGTGGATGGCAGGAGGCAGGTATCCAGGTGCACCAAGCAGTTCAGGGTTCCACGATCCCTAGAAGAACTTAAATAAAGCAACAGGGCCTTATTTGCATATCTTCCAAGCAGAGCCTGAGGGTGGTGTGAGCAAAAACAGGCCCCTCCTCCAAAGCTAGGCTCCCTCCAAACCAACCCCAAACCTATTGGTCCCAGGGCGTTGGCAGGAGTAGGAAAGGAAGGGACTGACCTGGCAGAGCCCTTGAGCCTGGGGTCAGGCTGACCTGAGGTGGATGTCAGAGGAGGGTTTCTGTGAGTTTGACAGGTTCATAGTCAAAACCTAGGGAGAGGAGCTGGGGAGATGGCCCGGAGGGAAAGGGCAATTGCCACACAAGCATGAGGACCTGAGTTCTAGCCCCCAGGCATCCACATAGAAATCCAGGTGACCACTTCCGTCTATGACCTTTCTACTGTGTGGGCATAGAGGTGAGGGCTGGATGGCTGGTGTTTGATGGCTGCCAGTCTGTCTCTAGATTCAGTAGGAGACCTTGTCCCAAGGGTATGCCACAAAGAGCAACAGCACAAGACTCTCGAGACCCTTCTCTGGAGTGCCAGGGTCTGGAGAAAAGATGTTGCCAAGTGTTTAATGAAGATGTGTGCTCTTAGGGAACTGGGAACTAGAGAGATAAAGGGATAAAGGGGCCAAAGGCAAATGGGCCAGGCATCCCAGAGCTGACATCAGAGCAGAGGAACAGAAGGGACAGAAGGAAGGGGAGGTGCCCCCAAGGCCAGTGATGGGTTACCAAGGGAAGTTGGAACCTTGCCTGTCACAGCTGGAAGCGGACAGGAGGAATCAGCTTCCTTCCTGTTGTCCTCTCCTTACCAGCAAGGGTAGAAGCTGGAAGTACAGGGACATAGCTGGCAGGAGTCTGTCCCTGAAAGGAACAGAGGGGAGGAGGAGAGGCCTCCAGAGTCTGGAGGGCTGAAGGTGGAGTCAAACACTCGTGACTGTGACTCATAGGAAGATTAACCTGGTGCCCAGCAACCAGGAAAGACTGAAAGACCTTTCCTAGGACTACCCTGCACCTCCAAGGATTGCACAAACAGAAAAGAAAAACCAACCACTTATTACAGTTAAAGGAAGGTCCACTCCTGTCAGAGATTCACACTGGCCCTCCCCTTCTGTAAAGAAGAGGCCCGTTCTGAGAGCCTAGCTTGAGTCATAAGTTTGTTCAAGCCCCCTCTGCTCCGTAAGGAACACACTGTACTCACTCTCACTCTCAATAAATCTACACTTTCACTGCTGCTACTCTGGGTTTTGCTCAAGCCTTTGTTCCAGACACAATGCACCTGGACACTGTGTCACAGATGACCCCTGAGGCCCCCTCTAGTATCATTTTAGTAAACAGACCCACACCCAGGAACACAGGTGGAAAGTGACACCTGTGTTCTCATCTGACCCCTACTGCTGCTCCAAACACAGTTTCAGGACCAGCTGAGCTCAGACAGACACATTGTCAAGTGTGGAAACAAAGCCACGCCCACGGGTAAAGGCTCTGGAGAGGACCCTGGCCACGCCCTTTGTGTTAGCAGATGGCAAAGGTCTGCCTCCCGTGGCCTCGGACATTTGACAGGGACCTGGGTTCCCTGAGACTCCTCTGTGCGTGTTTGGTTTTTAGACCAGAAGACATTCCCAGCAGGGAGAGCCTTGTTCCACACACAGCCACCCACCCATGTGTCTCCCCAGGGACACACATGCCAGGAGGAGAAGCATAAGCATGGAAAGATATGCTGAAGGAAACATGGCGCCGGGCTCTGAGGCGAGATGCCCCCGCCCTGCCCTGAGCCACCTTCGCAAAGATGCACGGACAGACAGCCCAGCCAGCACAGGGAGAACAATATACAAGGGTGTGCCCTGCCCACCCTCTCCCTGTGACCGGGATCCATCTCGGCCCCATGCAAAGCAGAATGTGATTTTGTTTGTGGCTCCTCCACTGCCAGGTGGAGATGCAAATGGGAAATCTGTTGAAGAGCTAAGCTGTTTTACATAAGGAAGGGGAAGCCGTGTGGGCACAGGAACCTGTTGCCTTATCGGCCTTTGGGAGAGGAAAGGGAAGGGGGCTGTGACCACCTGTCCTGTGTTCTCCCAGACAGAAACCCTGGCTCAGCCCCCGAAAGAATCAGGGCTCTCTCTGAGCTATTTCTTTGAGGGTGACAGAGCAGGAGAAACAGGAGTTCAAGCCCAGCAGTTTAAATGAACATGGCGGCCCTACCTCAAAGCCCAAAGTAAACAAACATAACACTTGGTCGTTTTAACTGCAAAACAAGATAAAGCGTTTTGGAGCAGGGGCTGTGGGTTGTCTGAGACCTAACTCTATGGAAGCCTGGATCTCCACAGCCTTACGGAAGAGTCTTTCCTGGGAGGGGAGTCTGACGCTGCCTACCTCTGCAGATTCACATGCAGATTCACAGGACCTCTGAGACCCCCATCTTCTATAGCAGGAAAACACCTACCTGACTTCCAACTCCCCTTATTTCGGGCCTGAAGAGTATACTGCCTGGGTAGCAAGTACTGTATGTCCCTGCCTTGGCTTCTCAGGGTCGGATCATGATCCTGTGGCCACCCTGTGTGCCCTGAGGCTTTCATCCACATGGCCAGGGCTCACCTGCTTCCTTTGACCCCAGCATGGCAAAACATAGCCTGCCAGTTCTCAGAACAGCCCTTCCCACAGATCCGTGCCTTCCTCCCACACAGCCTGCGTCCCCTGCACACCACTGCCCTCGCTGGTTTCCAGTTTCTGCTCCCAAATGAAAGATACGGAGTTGCCCCCTTGCTGCTTTCAGCCGTGCTTTCTCCAAGGACCTCCGCCATCTTGTCTCTGAGGCTTAGAGCCACACTTAATCCAGGAGCTGGGTGGACTCAGGGCTGAGAGGGGACCCAGAATCCAGGCAGCGTTTAGTGGCTCTATTAGCAAAGGGTCCCCCAGGAAGGAGACAGCCTCACCACCTGCAGCGGCCAGTGTGGGCGGAGCCCAAGTCTCCCCATCAACCTCTAAACCTTGAAGCATGCTGGTGGGAGTCACTGTTGCTGATTTCAGAGTTTTTTTTCGGGGTGTTTGTCCTCTCGCCCGAGAGCTCAGCTGCACTGGAACTCATGGCAACACTCCGGCCTCAGCTTCCTGAGAGCTGAGATTGCAGGCCTGAGACACCATGCCCAGCCTGGTTTCGGGTGTGTACCCAAGGTCAACAGAAGGAAGTATTAATAAGCTGGGCTACATTAAAGCCACTCCACCCACGGCTCAAACCACCGCCAATCAATTCTGGACGAGCCGCTGCCGGGTCAGGCTCCCTGGGTGTTAATTTCCGGAGTATCAGTGAGTCATCTGCCTCCCTCCTCTCCACTTTAACTGTTGCTCTGAGACCGAGTCTGCAGAACGGAGGTCACATGGAGCCTTTATTTAGTAGCCAGTTCTCAACTGGCAGGAGGGGAAAGACAGCCAGACGCTTCCTAGAAACAGCTCCCCTCTCAATTTCCGGAGCCCACAGGAGCTAGGAAGCTCGACGGCGTCTTAAATTCCTGGAGTCCATTTCAGGCCGCTGACGTTCAAAACTTGGGGTGCTGACTAAAGGGTGAGCTGGGGCTGAGACCCCCGGGTAGGGCTATGCGCCGCGCGGCCACCAGGTGGCGCCCAACACTTCCAAGCTGCCGACACCACCAGGCCAGGCTGGTGTTAATCTCGCACAGATTAACGGGGAGGCGAAAATGCCCCCAGGTGTGAAGCAGAAGCTGGCCAAATGTTGCGGAATTATCGCGGATTCATTAAAACCGAGTTCATCTGAATGTCACAGAAAAATACGTTAACAGCTGCTTCCACAGGGGAAGCCCTCCTCCCTCCAAACATCAGTCTGTGAGGGCATGGAGCAAGGCCCGGCTTCAAGAATTGACAAGCACCTCTCGGGAAGGTATCTCAAACATACAGTCTCAGCACGTGGGAGGCGTAGGCAGGAGGAACACCACAAGTTCAAGGTGACCCGGTGCTACATACTCAGGCCGTTTCAAAAACCGAGCAGAGGACCCCAGACGTCGGCTGTACTTAGAAGTCAGAAAACGTTGACGCTTAGCGTGGGGGCCTCAGGGAACTGGATCCCTTTGCACGGACATTACTACCCCCAGGTAATTTCAGGGTTCAGTTGGTGGGGGGAAAGAAGGGGAGAAATCAGCCTCATCGTGAGGCCGCTGAAGAGCCCTTCTGCCTTTGCACCAGGTTTCCAGAGGCCTGTAGCATCCCATGCCCGGGGGCCTGCTCCCCTGCCTGCCGGTCATGAGAACTCTTAGATGCTTCTTCCAGACGTGGACATCACCATCTCTTTCTGAGTCCCATGAGAATCTCACCTCCAGTGTGTCTAAACCAACATTGTTTCATGTTGCTGTGATTTCAAAAAAGGAATTTAGGGAGAACTGGACTTACTTCAGCCCACAGTTCCAGGTGACAGTGGTGGCAGGGAAGCCAAGGTGTGAAAACTTGAGGTGTCTGGTCCCCGCCACAGTCAAGAATAAAGCATCCAAATGTCTGTGCTCAGCTTGCTTAATCCACCGGCACAATTCAGAACCTCTTGTTTAGGGAATGTTGCCACCCATGGGTGTTGGGCGCCCATGTTATCAGCTGATGTAACCATGATGATTCCCCAAAGAGCTGATACTCTTTGTGTTAACCCCTCATTAAGATTCTTCCCAAAAGATTCTTGATTGTGTCAGCTGGATGCTGGCTTGGCCACATGCTTTCACCACCAGAATCGGGGAGGGGTGGAATGATGCTTGTAAGCTCATCTCTGTTGCTCACCCGCCACAAATCCTGGGTGAGAAGCACTTCATCCACAGAGTCATTGGCCCATGCCTGGAGACGCTGTACACTCTGCTACAGTTCAAACCCACAGCCACCCTGAGACCACAAGAGTCACTGTGTCTGCCACAGAAACTGGCCAAGATGGCTGCTGCTCCAGGCCTCAGTCACTGATGCACAATGCACAAGCATTGACTGCTTTCTGGCCACACTGAAATCCACTTCTACCTCAGGGCCTTTACCTGGCCTGCCTTCCTTCCTTCCTTCCTTCCTTCCTTCCTTCCTTCCTTCCTTCCTTCCTTCCTTCTTTCCTTCCTCTCTTCTTTCTTTCTTCCTTTCATTTTTGCTTTTGTTTTTTGAGACAGGGTTTCTCTGTGTAGCCTTGGCTGTCCTAAACTCAATTTGTATACCAGGCTGACCTTAAATTCACAGAGATCCACCTGCCTCTTCCTGCCTGAGTGCTAGGATTACAGGTGTGTACCACCACGCCTGTCGGCCTGGCATTTTCAATAGCTGATTTGCCCCATCAGTGCATATATTCAGGCCAATTGAGATGGCTCAGTAAGCAGAGGCACCTGTGGCCAATCCTGAAGACCTGAGTTTAATCCCTGGCCGCCATGTGGTGAAAGGAGAAAACCAATTTTTACAAATTGTTCTTGCCCTCCATGTATACCAAGAGGCGCACAAGTAAGCCAATGTAATTCTACCTATCTGTCTGTCTGTCTATCTGTCTCAGGGGGCTGGCACATGAAGACCAAGTCAATTCTCTCCTTCCACCATGTGGAACTAGGAGATAGGACTCAGGCCTTCAGGCTTGATGGCAAGCACCTTTACTGGCTGAGGCAGCTCACAAGCCCAACAAACTTTCTTCAACCTGATCAGTTACGCTTACACGGTTATGGTTACAGAGTGCTCACTCTTCAGTTGCCTCCTGTAGAGCACCATGGTGGCAGAGACATGTGGCATCTGTTTAACCCGATGACCAACAGGAAGCAGAGAGAAAGGCCCATCCTTAGGACCTATCTCTGCCAGCTAGGTTCTCTTCCCACAAGCCCTCACACACCCCCTAAAACAATACCACCAACATGAAAAACAGAGCCCAAGCACGAGCCTGTGAGGGACATTTCAGGGTCAAAACAGCACCACACTCCTCCTACCCAAAAGCAGTGATTCTCAACATGTGGGTCGCGACCCCTGTGCCAACCCTCCATCTCCGAAAGTATTTACATTTGCAATAGCAGCAAAAGTTACAGTTATGAGGTAGCAACAAAAATAATTCTAGGGTATTACAGGGCCACAGCATTAGGAAGGTTGAGAACCACTGCCCAAAAGGATCATGGGCTATCTCATAAAGTCAAACATTCTGTCCTACTGCAAGAATCCCCCAAATCTTAAAAGTGCCAGTGCTTCTCTGGTTTGAATGTGGGATGTTCCCCACAAGCTGGTATGTTTGAACACTTGGTCCCTGGTGTTGGTGGCACTGTTTTAGGAAGGCAGGTCACGGAGGGAAGCAATAGCAGAGAGAGAGAGAGAGAATAATAAGTAAATGGCCCATCAAAGGTCATAGGGTCCCACTTCGTCCTCTCGGAGCCTGGTCCTCGGTCCAGCTCTGACCCATTTCTAAGCTCATTTTATTGAACTATCTCCTTTCCTGTTGCTGCCCACTGGCCTCTGTCCAATACATTGTCAAGGGGCATGATAACCTGGACCCCTCAGTCTGTGCCCTCCAATCTCATATGTGCACAGTGGCAGCAGGGCCACGTGACGTGACAGGGGCCGTGACCGCAGAGCACAGAAGGGAAAGCTGACCCGGGGTTTGGGTAAAGCCCCCCAAAGGTTCACCCCCACTTTCCCTCCCAAATAGGCTTCAAAAGTCAGGGAGCCAACATCCCACGCATGAGCTTATGTTTAAGCTATGACCACACAGCTGTCACCTCTGCTACAGTCTTTCTCCACAGAGACCCCATCCCATGGCCAGGACTGTTCGCATCTCCATTCTCACCATCTGGGATTCTCAAAGTCACCAACATTTTTCTCAGTTCCTCCCCCAGACTGAACCTATGTCCAGTCTGTGATAAAGAAGCTCTGTGATCCTCAGACCCTTCTGGGCGTGCCTGCTGCTCTCATCTTTTCCCAGGCCTACCCCTCCCTCCAAGGCTGCAGACTGTGGGCTAGGCCTTGTTTTGGTGTCCCAGTATCTCATCCTCCATCGACTTCCTGTCCTGCTCTGATTTCCAGCCTTCTCTCTGGACAGGCACCTCTGAAAGCTGAAGGGTCTCAGGCTTAGAGACACTTCCCTAAACTGCCTTCTAGGATACTGGGGGGGGGGGAGAGGACCACTGGGCAGGGATTATAAGCACACCAGACTCACATTTGAACCCCAGAGCAACAGTAGAGGCCCCTCTCCACAGCTGCACACCTCCCTCCTTCCTTCCCTCTCTCCCTCCCCTCCTCCCCTCCCCTCCCCTCTTTCTCTGGGCATCTGTGTGTCTCTCATCTGTTTCTATATCCCTGTGTCTCCCTGTGTCTCTGCCTTTCTCTACCTCAACCCAGTGTTTGCCTTTCTGTCTTCTCCCTTCCATTCTGTCTAGGTATCTCTCTTTCTCTTGCTCCCTGTCTTGGTATCTCTCTCCAGCTCTCCATCCCTGTCTCTCTTCTCCCACTCTTCCTCTGTGCTGGGGCTCTCCTGATCTTCCACATCGCCCTCCTACTTTCTCAGCTCTGTCTTTCCCTTCAGTTCTGTGACTATATTTTGTTCCACTGTGGCACTTGAGATCCCCATGACTACCCATGCCCAGGGATAAACAAAACACTGATCCCGAGGGGCCAGGTCTGTGCCAGACACACGGGCCCATTAGGGGCACACATTTCTGCCACTACAGCCAGACATTTGGCAGCCTTTTCCCTGATGAGTCACTGAGATTTTTGTTTCTATAAAACACGTTTTAAAGATTTATGAAAGTAATGCATTTGTTGCAGGAAAAATTGGAAACACAGAAAAAAAAAAGATGTAAAAGAGATCTCTTTTAAAAAAAAACCACTAAGAATCCTTCTCATATTCATTTTATCTCCCTTCAGTCCTTCATTTTGTAAGCTTTAAAACATTTCAAAATAAATGTTGGCTTCATCTGGGTATAGTGTTCACTTTCCCCCTTATCTGAGTGTTTTTCACGGCCTCACAGACTCTGTGGAATGTGTGCTTTTAGCACACTGATGGCACTGTTCCTTTTGTGGAGCCACAGTTACCGCCCTGCCATGTGCTTATTCTGTGAGTTATGCTTCTTAACCCGTGTGTGGCTTCCCTGGGGACCATCATTTTCCACCTTTTGCAGATGAGGACAGCAAGGGTTAAGGAAATCAGATAACTTAATAATGGTTGTACAGCTAGTAGGGGGTAGGTCACAATTCAAATTCCAAAACATCCTGGCTCACAGCAAATGCTTTCTTGACGCCACCTCCCCTGCGTGCACATCCTGTGCCATGGGTACGCCTAAGTGGCACATGCCCATCACAGAGGTGGTAACCCTCTCTTACCTGGACTGAACTGTGACTTCCCTCAATAGCAGAAGGGGCTTGCTGCAGTGTGACCTCTTTGAGGGCCTAGAATGTGACCAGAGCCACCTCATTGACTGTGTACCAAACCCCTCCAGCACAAACCACACCTACCAACGGAGCTTCAGAATCATCCTCATCAGGACTATCAGGCACAGGGCCTGGGCACAGAGGCACAGAGCCCTAGTCCTGCTACTCTGGAAGTCTCACGGTGCTGAGATTCCCCATCTCAGAACAAAACTCAAAAATGATGACTGGCAATGTTGGAGTGCAAAGGTAGCCAGCTTAGTGACAGAACACATGCTCAGCATGTGTGAAGCCCAGGGCTCCCTCCTCAGCACCAGAAATCTGAAGGATTGGCAGCAGATAAAGATGCTGGGTAGCACTGCCATTATTTAACAAAGAATCAGAGATCGTAGCCAACGTTACACAGCAAGAAAAAAGAAATTAGAGGTCTAGGAATTGGGGAAAGGGATTTAAAGTGTCATTTGTGAGCAAAGTGGAAATCTACACAGAAATTTGAACTATTAGAATTCTAAGGAGGCTGCTGAATATATGTAATTTATAAATTTATAAAATCAATAGCAATTTCCCCACGCCACAATAATCATTTATAACATTAAAGAGAGAGAAATGATATCATTCCTGTGGCTGGAGAGATGGTCCAGTCGGTAAGAGCACTTGCTAGCTTTTGTAGAAGGCTCAGGTTTGATTCCCAACACTCACATGGCAGGCGCCAGCCATCCTAACTCGATTCCTAGAAGATTCCACACCCTCTTCTTGCCTTTGCAGGCCCTAGGCATACACATGCTGGACATTCATACATGCAAGCAAAACACTCATACACACTAGATAAAAATAGGGGCTGGAAAGAGGGCTCAGCAGGAAATAAATAGATAAATAAATAAATAAATAAATAAAATCATTCCTAATGGCAGCAAAAAAACAAAACAAACAAGCAAAAAAAAAACCACATAGCTGGTATTCTGTGAAAGATACTATCACTCTTTACTAAAGATGATAAAAGACTCTAAATGGATAGAATATTCCATTCATATGGAATTATATAAATATATAACATATAATATCATTACATAAATATAAAATTACATATGCATATAATTATACGAATATCAAACATGTAAATATAAATTATAAAAATATCATTTGCAACTAGGCCAAATGGCACATGTCTGTATCCTAGCACTGGAGGGCAGAAGCAGAAGAATCTGGAACTCAGTCAATTCATTTATTACAATTATTCGTAATAACGAAGTTTCCACATGACTACTTTGATCATTGGGGAAAAAAAAAAAGAGCAAAGAAGAGTTTTCCTCACTAGACCATCAGTGCTTCCCATAGTCGTAGCAATAAGAAGGTACGTTGCTGGCGCCACAAGTCAGAACGGAGATCTTGGGCATAAGGCCTGTGTATGTCCAAGAACTTGCGTTCCAGCAGGAAAGCCTCATACATCAGTCTGAAAGGGCACTGAGGAGCTGAGGGTTGCAGAGGGTTGCCTTAGGCTGGGGACACACGCTCCTTCTGTGGGGAGAGGGGGTTAGATTCCGCACATGGTGGGATCCAGGTGAGATGAGGAGGACCATCCAGCCAACAGAAACATACAATGAAGTGTTTTATACCTGGAAACGAATTTGGGTGAGATTTCACAAACAACACTTACAAGGCTCAAACCACGACACAAAATCGATGTTTTCACTTTATCACAATTAAAAATTTTCTGTTTATGGTCGGGGGTGCACACATCTGTAATCCCATCACTCATGAAGCTAAAGCAAGAGAGTTGCGTTTAAGACCAGCCTGGACCGCCCAGCTAGACACTGTCTCAAGAAACCAAGAATTTTCTCTTCAAAGAAGGACACCATAGAGAAAAACAAGCAACCGATGCCTGGATAAGGAGGATCTCTCTGCCCTCTCTACCACCATCCAGGGTAGAGAACACACTGAAAAGGAAAAGGGGACAAAAAGGGTAAAGGAAACAGGACAGTCGTGGGATCAGAGGACAGCGAGACAAGCGCCCACAGAGCTGTTCAAAGCACACTACCCAAAAAAATAAAGCTACACTAAAGTTTTTGAATCCTGTCAGAACTGAAAACATGGGTTAGTATGTATAATAAACAACTGTCATTCAAGGCTCCCCCACCCAAATCTTTCCCACATACCCACAGTTCCTCCATCTTGGATAGAGTTTCCGTTTCCCCCTCCAAAACTCAAGCTGAAGTGTGATCATCACTAAGCAGGTGTTGGGAGGTGGAGGGCCTTCAGGAGGCCATTGGGACCTGAAGAGGGCTTAGCACCTTGCTCCCTACAGTGTGTGAGTTGTTACCATCAAAGGAGAGTGGCAAACAGAAAAGGATGCAGCCCCTTGCGCTCATCTCTTTGGCATCACCCACTTCCCCTCAGCTTTCTACCACAGTTGCAGCTGCTTGAAGCCTCCACAGAAACCAATCAGATGTCTGTGCCATCCTCTTCAGCCTCTCAGCCTCTGAAACCATGAGCCTAAATACTTCTGCTCATTGTAAATCACCCAGCCTCTGGCAATCTGTTCCAGCCACAGAGACTAGAACTCAGACAACAGTATGAATATTGCCTCTCTAATACTGAGTGATGCTGGAGGCCATTTCCCAGTCCTGTCGTCACCGCAGAGCAGACCCTGGATTTCAGCTCCACTCCCCATATATCCTCACAACACCTAGGTTTAGACCTGAGCTCCTTGGGGAAGAAAAAAAGGGCAAAGCTGCCATAGAGGATGGTAACAGACGTAACACACCTTTGCAGCCTGTGGCTGTGTTAGCAGTCTGCTGACAACAGCAGAGAAGCTGAGCTCAAGTCTGCTGCTTCCCAGCTCCCTGACTCTGCAATCATTTCCCCTTCTATCTTGGTTGACGATCTTCTGCAACTAATGGTGTTGATCAACACATTTGCTTCTTCTGTATGCTGGGAAGGACTTGTTTAGTCAGCAGCTAACTACTGGACACATGCTAGATAGACAAAATGCCTGTCAACTGAGAAACCCCTCAGCTTGAGAAGACTGACAAGAAAGAAGTGAACAGAGAGCGGGGAGACTGATCAGACATGGAGACAACGGTTTAGAAACTTCCACAGGTTACGTGGAGCCAAAGGGAACTGTCAAAAGTAAACCCATGGGCTGCTCCTTGATGTCCGGAGGTCTTTGACAAGGAGACCTTCAGTCACCTGTGGGACTCAAAGTGCTATTGTCCTGAGGAAAATGGAGAACTGCTGTTTTTCGAACCGTGAGGAGGCCCACACAGTTAGAGAGCCACAGCAACCTGGCTCCTACCCACAGGAGAGCCCAGCACATGCAAGTATGTACACACGTGCTCATGTGTACACTTGCCTCGGGGTCAGCAACTGTCCTCGCAGAGACGCCTTGAAGTCATGCAAGTAAGCGAGCTCTTAAACTAGAGGCAGAATCACCCTCAAGGAAGGTGAACCTGGAGAGAAAGGCTGGCCCTCTGCAGAAGGAGAAGAGAGAGCCAGCAAAGGAGGCTGGCAGTGGTCAGAAGAATCTGAGGCTGCAGCAGGTGTCACCCGAGAGGCCTCTCATTTCATGGGAGTAACTGGAAATGTCACGGGCAGATGGAAACAGGTGGCGGTAATGTTTGTGGGAGAGAGGGAGGCAGAGCCCTCAGGAACAATGGAGGAGGTCTGGCCTAGAGGCCAAGCGGGGCTCTCCTGGTAAGGGAGACTGAGTGGGGAGCAGGCATTTCCTCACTGCATGGGGAGACTTTGTCTTTCAGAGGGACAGCATGCCGTGTACCAGAGGATGTGGAAAGATTTACAGTCAACCCTCCCTCTCTTCTTGTGGGGGAAGCCTGGCGTGCAGGTATACCAGGGAAACTGCAAAGTGGTGAGCTGGCAGTGATCTCAGCCACGTGCTAATGAAATGCTGATTCCACCTGTCAATATATGGATTTTTGAAGCCCATCACAAAGAGAGCCTGGTCCCTCACAGCTTAGGATGTTCTGGTCCCGTAAGATACTTAATGTGGTTTTGTCCCAGGGAGGAGAACAGGGCACAGGATGTTCTTTGTTACAGCTGGCTTCTTCACAGCATCTCTGCTGGAGAACAAAGGGAGCAGCTACAGTTCCCCTAATGAGGGCAGGGACATTGAGCACCACTGTCCTCGCTGTCCATCAAGTTGGGCAGAAAGAAGGGGAGAAGCTTACATACCCCCCGAGAGCAAAACAGCCTCTGTGTGGTATCAGCTTCCCACAGGCAACATCTTCTTGATTGTGGGGGGTAGTGGGAGGGGGGGGGTCGTGTCCTGGCCAGAGCTTCTCAGCTGTCCGATGTGTTCTCCACAGGGATGTCTGAGAAGCACGTCGGTGGCCTGGATGCATGCTGCTTGGTTGGAAAGTGGAAGGAATTTGTTAAGAAAACCTAGTCTGATGTTTCTCTTCGGGAACCGGGCCTTTTGCAGTCTGCCTTAGTCAAAGTCTAGATGGGAAACTGAGTTTGAGTCCCCAAAGAAGGTGGGATTGTGGACATAGGGATGTGATGCGGTGAGCGACTGAGGCTAGCTCCAGGCTTGGTGTGCTTGCCTAGCATGCAGGTGGTTCCGGTCCCACCCCCAGTCCCGCATCAACTGGGGTTATGTTATGCTAGATTATGTTATGTGTGGGTGTGGTGGTACATGCCTGTCATCCCCGAACTCAGGAGGTAAATGCAAGAGAATCAGGAGTTCAAAGTCACCCTCAGCTACACAGCAGGTTCAAGATCAGCCTCAGCTACAAGAAAACCTATCTTTAAAAAAATAAAATAACAAAGTTCAAGAGAGTAATAGTGGTGCATGCCTACAGTCCTGGCACTTGGGAGGCTGAGGCAGGAGGATCACAAGTTTCAGACTAGCTTGGGACATATAGCAAGGCCCTGTAGAAAGAAAAGGGGGGGGTAACAGAAGTATAATGTCTGTCTGGCGAGCATATTAGAGGGAAGTGATGATGTCTGGACTCTGCTGAGTGCCTTGGAATCACTAAGTCAGACTTGTGGAAGGCCAAGTCAGCAAAAGGAGACTAAAACAGGCGTGTGTACGCCAGAGAGCAGCAGAGGCTGGAGCATGTGTGAGGCCGGTCACACCTCTCCCTGAACCAACAATCCCATGGCCATTTTGCCCAATAGGTGAGAGTCCCAAAGCTGTCCAAGATGTCTCCTGCAGCCTCCCACCAGCCCTGTGCACGTTAACAAAACGGAGATGCCACTGGCTGTTAAAAACCATGGAAATAACAGTATTGATTAGTAATGCAGACCTACTGAAATCTGACAGTATCGCTGGAAAGGATCCACAATAGGCTGTTCAGGAAACAGCAAGGCCCCAAATGCAGTCCCATTTATGTGAGAAAGGCACCACCCGCCTGTCCCAAAACCCCTGAGGCCAGTCACCATCTTGCAGTGATGGTTAGGCCCAGGGAAATAGTTTTATGGGTTCTTTCCTCCTTTCTCCTTTAAATTGTATTGTTCAGTTTTCACAAAATATACAACGCTGTGGGAATGGGAAGAAAATGGGAATGTGTCCCCACAGATACCGCTGAAGAACCCTGTGGATGGCTTCCTGTGAGTTAACCACCTTCTAGGTTCTTGTTCTCAGCCCTGCCAGCTCTGTGGTACCTGTGCTCGTGAAGAGTATGCTCTGCTGCAAAAATAGAAAGCCCCCTGCCTGCTCTGGATTGCAGGGATAATAGCTTAGTAAACACTGTTCTACAGTGTTCACCAAAAAAAGCAGCTCAGGGCTGGGGCAGCTGATCGTGACATAATCAGGGAGCCAGACCCCCCCCTTATCTAATTCTTCCACTGGCATCCTTTGTATGGCTTTTACCATTGTCACTGCTGCTCACTTCCAGTCTTATCTGTGTCTGTTCCATGTGCTTCTGGAACTAGCTGTGCAGACAAGGATGGCCTTAAACTCACAGAGATCCCCCAGCCTCTGCCTCTCAGTACAGGGATTAAAGGCACGTGCCACAGCCAATATCACTTTATCTAGCAAGATGGAGGGAAAGGGAGGGCGTGAAAACTATTCCCAAGGACTTTGACCTACATTGTATTGGCCCAAGCTGTGGCCTGAGGTGACCTTAGCTACAAGGGAATCTAGCACACAGGATTGTACTAACAAGTGAAAGAAAAAAGGCCTGCATAGCACCCATGGGTGACCTTCTGGTGGGGAGTAGCTGGCATTTCTCAACCTATTTAGACTGAGATGTGAGCTAGCCCCTCCAATCTATACCCACCCCCCAAGTGTGCTGGTTCCCATTCCAATCTCTGCAAGTCGCACATTGCCACCAACACATTCTCTTCCCCGGTAAAATCATTAATCTGTTACTGTGTAGTGAGCTCAGGAAGCCATCCAGAGAATGGCTAAGGACTGAAGGACACTTCCCCCCAGCTATGATGAGACCCCATGGCCCTCCCTGCTGACTGGTCAGCACATTTGGTGACCTGACTGCTCATATCACTAAAATTCAGCGTCCAGCTCTCCAGCCTGTACTGGGTAGATACTGTCAGCTTTCATCTCTCTAACGTCCATTTTTCAGGACCTCTGTCCCCAAGTCTTGTCACAGTTCTCTTCCTTTAAGTCACTGACTCACGTCTGGCCCAGAAGGCACCCGTCTCTTACCATTTGATCTAATTCTCATGCTCAAGCACCCCAAGTCTTGTGGGGCCCTTATTTGCCCCCACAGGGGTGCTCAAGGATCCATCTCTGCAGAACTCATTGAGGCCAGCAATCTCAGGACACTGACAGGGCTGCTGGGCTGTTCCTTGTCAGCATCTCAGGATTACATCCTTCAGGGAGTGACTGACGTGCTGGGGGTGTCCTTCCTGAAGAATGTGCCTGACCTGACATTTGTGAGCAGCTGGATGGACAGGGCTGATGACAAAAGGAACAGGAAGGATGAAAGAACAGAAGCTGCAAGAAGACAGACTTAGCCCAAGAACAGACCCTGTCCGGTAAAGCAGAGCTACCCTACAGGACCATCCTTCTAGGAAGCAGCACTCAGAACTTCCAGAACTCACAGACACATTGGAATATCTTGTTTTGAACGCCCCTTTCTCTTTTGCTCAGTTTCTTTAGAAATCCACTTTTGGAAATCTCTTTCCCCACTGGCAGGCTTACCAGCATGCTCCTGCCCTCTGGGTGACCCCGGTCCTCCCCCAGCCTTTTCCTAATATTACTGCTGAGACAATGCTGGAATCCACCAAAGAGGTTGTTATGAGTTATTCATTCAAAGGATAATACAAGGGCAAAAGTTCTCATTGGTGGGGGAGAGGCATTAGAGAAGAGGAGGAGGGCGGCAGAACACAGGGACGTGAGTGAGAGAAGGCTGGTGGCGGTGGCAGAAGGCTTCAAGTTGGGGTCGGGGTGGGAGAAGAGGAGAGGAGGAGCTTGGGACGCAGTGTCAACCAAAATGAAATATGCACGAAAACATAAAGAAACAGAATGCCTTATAAGCTAATTAACAAATAAAACATTTTAAGATGGTAGCATGTATGTGGGGTAAAGCCAAGACACATGGGTGAGCTCTTTCATCTCCTGGAATGCCTGTTTACTGCTTCTCTGGGTCTGCAGTGGTAGTAAGGACTGCTCAAGGAGAGGGCGGAGTCTCGGGACACACCCTCTCCCTGCCAGGGTGCTGGGCTGAGCTCCTGGGTTGAGGAATTGAGCTCACCCAGCAAAACCAAGCATGCAAGGTCACACAGCCCACTCATCAGAGGTCAGATGTAGTACAGACCTGTCCATCTGCAAAGCAGGTGTTCACACCATTCTATATCGGTCTCTTTCTCCAAGGGATGGACCTAGCTGGTTCTACTTACTGATCTTCCCCTTTGCCCAGCCTGGAGAACTCAACTCAGAATTTGCTTATGTGCTCAAAGTCCTCTTGTCCAGTCTCCAGTCTTCCCAGTCAAGTGGTACCCAGAGGCCTATCACGTCGCTCAGCTCCATGGCCTCGTAGAGCTGAGAGAGTCTGTGGCTTGGAGATCATCACGTATCCAACCCTCGGCCCCGAGTGCCTTTGAGCCTCTTGCTTTCCCACAGAACAGAAGTCCAAGGCCGTGGCCCACCAGGATAAGTTGAGCTAGTGTGCCGGCTGCGTTTCCATGAAATAACCAAGTCACAGAGCAAAGAGGTTGGTTTTGGACTCACGGTCTTGAAGGTTTCCGTTCAGGGTGATTAGCCCTGTTGCTTAGAGCCTGTGTTGACACATCACAGCTGGAGCAAGGGACAAAGCCAAATAGTCACCTCATGGACGGGAAGCCAAAGCGAAAGGAAGATGGCTCAGCAAGTAAAGGCGCTTGCTGCCAAGCCTGAGTGCCTGAGCACAGTCCCAGGACTCGCCTGGTGGAGGCAGAGAAGCAACTCCCAGAGGCCATTCAGCCATGGGTGTGCCATGGAGTGAACACATGTGCATGAAATAATGTCATTTTTTAAAAAATTAAATTGAGAGGAGAAGGAAGGTGCTAGGATTTCATTATTCCCTCTGCAGACACAACCACCATGACCAACAGATTCCCCCCTCCCCCGGCCCCTCCTGGCCCCTCCTCTCAATGGCACAGCTTTGGAGACCAAGCTTTTAATACACAGGCCTTTAGGGGACCTTTGTCAAAATCTCTGTGGCTTCAGGGCCTCAAAAACTCAGCGTATAATTTCACTCCCAATTTCAGGAGGTAGCTGGAAAGATACGAGCATACACATGCGTCAGTGATGGAGGGGATGAGCCAGAGAAGAGCAGCCCCAAGTCCCTCCGTCTGCACTGGAACAGCCCTGATCCCCAGTTCTCATAGGCCCGTGAAGCGGGAGCCAAGAAAATCTATCGGCTCCAAAGAAGGGTAATACTGAGATTTATGTAACATGATGTGAAATGCTGCGTCATAAAAATGAGAGAAAGAATGGTGGTGAAACGCTCATCCCAGCGGCAGCATGGGCTAGTGTCACAGGGTCTAGTCAGAAAGGGATCTTAGTGGCTGAACCCATAACAATTTAAGCAACTAAGTAATAATTGCACCAGATTATAAACGAAATAAAGTAGCCATTTAGCTGGGATGGTAGCCCACACAGGTAATGCCAGCGTTTGAAAGGTGGAAGCAGTAGGATCCTGGGTTCAAGGTCAACCTGGACTACATGGTGAGACCCTGTCTAGAGGGGTGTTGGTGATGAGTGGAAGAAAATTGTATCCAAATATTTCACCACAACTTTTTTTTTTTTTTTTTTTTTTTTTTTCAGAATTAATGAAGCAACAGCTCAAGCAAGAGACGGCGAGAAAACAGGAGGGTATGAAAAGTGAGACGACAGGATGCAGGAAGGAGTCAGGTAAAAACTAAAATTATTATAGAAATGAGGACAGCCCTGGGATGAGCAGTGGGGAGCAGGGCTGGCTAGAGGCAGAGGCTCCGAGGGAGAACAAGCAGTGGGAGGAGCAGACAAGAGGAAGGTGAGGGGGGAGGCAAGAGAGCCCTGACGGGCCCCACTGGGCTGTGAGGAAACCTGGTGGCAGGCGGGCGTGGATGAGGTCACTTGCCTGCCTTCTCTGCAGCATCAAAGGCGTGTTTCACGGTGTCAGGCATCGGACAGGCCTTTGCCCAGCTCTTCCGTCTGTCCTTGTTTTAAGACAGGGTCTCACGGTGTGGCCCAAGCTGGTCCAACCCCACACTCAGCCTTCTAAGTGCTAGGATTACAGATGGGATCCACCACACCTGGTTTCCTCCTCCCCCTGCTGTGGCTTTTTCATCTGCTTTCTGCTGTCTTTGAACACAGCCTATCAGGTTGTAAAGACTCTGAACACTCTGTTTCAGGCTGCATTCCAGACACCTTCAACCGTGGTTTAGCTTTTCAGTCTTTCAAATATGTATTTTTTTAAAATATATATCTTTTTTTGTTTTGGAAAATTTTAGATTTGAAGAGAAATACTAAAGATGTTACAGAGCTCTCTCTTTCTCTCTCTCTCTCTCTCTCTCTCTCTCTCTCTCTGCCTTTTATACATCTTCTCCTGTGTCCACATCATAAATTACCATGGTGCATCCATCCAGATAAAGAAATCAACACTGGCACAATACAATTAAGTATACACGATTTGAATTTTGTCAATTTTCTACTAATGTTCTTCTGAGTCACCCCAGGACATCACAGCTCATTTAATCACGTCCTCTAGCTTGTGACAATTTTTAAATCTCGTCTTCCTCGTGATTTTTTGCCCTCATGTTCTTTCCTATACATATAAAAACTCATACTGAACAAGAGTTCTGAGTCACAGAAGATAGTCTCTCTCTCTCTCTCTCTCTCTCTCTCTCTCTCTCTCTCTCTCTCTCTCTGTGTGTGTGTGTTTTGGGAAGTACCCTGCTGTAATGTGTCCTGGTCCTTGCTTGGTCCCGGAGGTATATGCCTTCAGCATGCCTATCCACAGAGAAGACTAACTTGGACATCTCAGCAGAGGTGGAAGCTTTTAGGTTTCTCCCTTAGAATGTCAGTGCTTCTCTTCCTTGGAAGCAAGTCCCTAACTCTAAGCCGGACTTACAGGATGAGCCTGGAAGAGCTGCTGTCTGAATCCCTCCTCTCCATCGCATTTATGTATTTAGTCATTTATCCATTCGCATCCATGTCTGTTTATTTTATGCCTTAGTTCATAATCCAGTGCTATCATTGTTTATCTCCGTTTTTCAAATTGTCCCTGCTTTAGCCACCGAGAGCTCTTTCCAATGAGATCCTGCAACCTTTTGACATTCCCCTGCAACTGTTGGAGGTTTGGGGTTTTTTTTGGCTTGGTTTTTTCAGTATTTCCTAAAGGAGTCCTTGATAAGCAAATATATGTCATCTTAATGTAGTTGGCTGTGTTAGTCTTTTCCTGCAGGGTTCATGCTCGTGGTTTCCTCCGTTGCTTTCTCAACACTTCTTTGTTTTGCCTTTCACATGCCGAGCGTCATCAGAAAGCATCTCACATAGAGCTTCTAGAAGAGAGGCAAGTCCTATTTCTGGACCAGGGTGCTGGTTGTATGGGTAAATTCAAGTTCTTAGAGACAGGCACGTTCAGCAGTAAGAAACGGAGCATGAGCAGCTGGAGTCGAGATGCAGGGTAAGGGAAGAACAAAGTCGAGACTGGAGCCTGGCAGCACCCATCTACAATGTCCTGTCTAAAGGGCCCCTTCACAACTCCCAGTGAGTCAATCACATGACCCATGAGAGGTCACCAGATTTTCCCAGGTTAACGTAAGGATAGTCACATGGCCCGGGTAGCACACGGGACCCCACTGGATGCTGATTTGAGTCTTTCAGCTTGAGAGTGATGAGGCTGCTCTGATGAGATCCCATCCTGTAAGGACTGTGAGTCCTGAGCTGCCATCACTTTCTTAAAGCCACAGAGAGATGTTGCCAAAGGAGAGGGCCAGCGCAGGGAGCAGCAGAGCCGCAGCTGCAGAGAGTCCCCAGGGCAGCGGCTGAGCATCCAACTCCAGCAGACCTCAAGCCAGGGAGGCCCGAGGCTCTTCTGTTTTTTAACAGCCAACGGATTGCATGTTAGCACATGCTAGGTTGACCTGGGTTCCTACAACTTGAAATGTATGAAGCCTTGACAGCAAAGCTTCGGTTAACATGAGGAAGCAGATAGAGGAGAATAGCTGACGGTTAAGTAGGACAGTACTTCATGGAACATACTGGAAAAGGAAGACTGTAGGAGCAAGAGGAACAGAGGGTTGAAAGAGTGGAAGCAAGCTCGGAATAAAAGTAGCAAGCGGCCCATGCACCACTCTCTCCAGACAGCCCCTTCAGAGTGGTGACACACATTGGCAGAGCGCAAAATCCTGAGTATTAGCCTTTGTCCCAGGCTTTTATGTAAAAGTTACTTCTTCCATTAGAAGTAATTTGGGGTGAATAAGACAGTAAGAAGTCCATGAATGTTGGGGAACCCTCTGTGGATAATGAATTGATGCCTGTGCTCTGATTAAAAGGCAACTTGTCTTCATTATTTTTCTGTTGTTGTAAAGAGGCACCATGACCAAGGCCATTTATAGAAGAAATAGTTTATTTGGGGCTTACGGTTTCAGAGGGTAGGTCCATAACCATCATGGTGGGGGGCATGACAGCAGGCAGGCAGGCATGGTGCCGCAGCAGTAGCTGAGAGCTCACATCTTTAGGCACCACCAGACAAGGAGAGCTAGCTGGGCGTTGTGTGGGCTCTTGAAACCTCAGCTCATCCCCGACGACGCAGCTCCTCCAACAAGACCACACCTCCTAATCCTTCCCAAACACTTCCACCAGCTGGGGAGCAAACATCCAAATACATGAGCTTATGGGGTCATTCTCCTTCAGACTACCACAGCACTCCAGGAAGAGCCAGCCGCTGGTCTCCTGTTGTCGGACTCTGAACGGATAGCAGGCTACAGAACCACCATGGTAAAGGCAAGCCCGTGCCCCCACACCGACACATAGTCTTCATCCCTGAGAGATCACTTCATGGCTTATAGGATGGGGGCAATATGTCTGAACATTATCCACAGAATGGGTAATGGTGTTGTTATTAACAATTCCCAAAGAGAAGGCTCCTCTCCAGAGGCTGGCTGACTGAAAGGTCAAAGACTGTGGAGGGTTAGAAGGTCGTGGTTTTGAGCCTAATTACAAATTTATCTCCATCATCCCTAGCAATCTCTAGCCTACTAATGTTGTCAGACCTAACATTCTGGTAAGCAGATACAAACTTTTGGAATGTATTAACATAACCAAATCCTATCCTCCACCCATAGAAGGGCTGAGAACAGTTTCCGATAACATCTTAGGCCTTCAGCTGAAATTCCCCCCATCTTGATTTAACCTGTCTCTCTGCTGTTTTCACCCAAGTACTTTAAAAATGCCCTGATTCGGCTGAGCAGTGGTGGCCTTTAATCCCAGCACTCAGGCGGCAGAGGCAGGCAGATCTCTGAGTTCCAGGCCAGCCTGGTCTATGGAGTGAGTTCCAGGACAGCCAAGACTGCACAGAGAAACCCTGACTCAAAAAACCAAAAGACAAACAAACAAACAAAAACCCTGATCTGTAACTTTCTTTGTTCTGTTACTCTGAAACTCATGAAGCTGCTTTCTTGTTAGAAAACACAGAAGAGGGGTATCCTGAAGCCGTGTTTTTCTGGGTTGTGTCACCCATATTTTAGTCCTAGAATAAACTATCTCTTACTGCCTTTGAGCTGAGAGCTGAGTTTTTGCATTGATGATGTCTACCTGATGACTGAGAACCTCTTCTGACCTGAGTGCGCTCCTAGTCCACAAAATCCTAACACGTTCAGGGCCTTACCACATCCCCTTCCGCATGCCAGGCTCTCACCAATCACATTTGTATCTTTCCCAGCTCTCTAAGTCCCTGACCATATCTGTTCCATTGCCCGTGAACTGCCGTTCATCCTTACTACAAGCTGTATCTTCTTCCAGGCAAAGCTCACTTGCAGCCTAGCCATGCAGAGAAGGAGACAGCAGCGTGAAAGTCATCTGCTCCCCACTGCGGAGGCACCTCTTCCCTGTCTGAGGAGCACAGGTGTGATCAAGGCATCCTGATCCTGGCTTGCCGATTACATGGATGATCCCGGAATCTGCTTGCTGGATTTTTGAAGCGATCTCTTGTCAGTTCCTTTGCTGTGCCAGTTCTTGGGTGTAGTTCTGGGAGGCAGAAGCTTCCGATTTCGAAGCCAAGTTTCTAAGCGCTAACTTCATCTTGGATTCCTTTTCTGATTTCAATCCCTATAGTTGTTCCTATTGTCAGCAAGTTAGGTCTGCCTGAAATTTTGCTAGAGAAAGGGATAGAAAAGAAATGGACTAGACAGAGCTGTGTGCCAGAGGAAGGGAGGAGGCCAATTAAAGAGGAGGCCAGTGTCACAGTGGGGAGGAGAAGGACACAGGAAAAGAAAACATGGACAGAAACAGAAACGCAAGGAAGGTGCACAGGTAATCAGAAGGCGTCTTCACGTGAACCCTGAAAGATGTAAATTAGTGAAAAAGGGAGTCAAGATGAGACCTGGAAGTGGGATCTGGGAGGCAAGTATACAGACCTGTAATCCTAGCATCAGGAAACCGGAAGAAGAAAAACAAAAGCTCTAGACCAGCCTGGGTTATATAGCAAGACGTGTCCCCTCCCCCCCCAAAAAAAAAAGAGGAGAAAGGAGGAAGAGAGGAAAGGAAAGAGAGGGAAAGGGAAAAGGAAGGAAGTGGGAAGAAACCAGTCTATTCCTGCATTGCTAGCCCACAGTCTGAAGTTGAGGGGCAGTTTGATAACAAAACTGAAGCTTGGTCTACCGTGGCGGAAATTTGGTATGAGGTTAGTGGGAGATGAATGGAATGTTACTCTGAATCTTCAACAATGACGCATAAGGGTGAAGAGCCTATCAATCAGGTCCAGGCTCGTGAGAGCTAGGAGCGTTTGCTGTGAATAAAGTGATCTCAGCATATAAAGCAGCTGGCAATGTAGCCCACTGGGGAGAGAGCTGAGCTGGCATGCCAAGGGCCTGGGTCTGCCCAGCCCTTCCTGCAGGGCAGTGGTAGAGGCACACAGACCTGTAATCTCACCCGCTCCAGATGCGGAAGCTGGAGGATAAAGAGCTGGTATCAGACTTCCCCAGGCCCACCTGGCTGAATCTCAAAAACACACAAAGCACCGCCCACAAACAGTACATTGGAATGGCTTTTGCAGCTTTTGACAGTTGTTGTTATTGTTGTTCAAATAGACCAATGAGAAGGTTTGGCAACAGAACAAGGGAGGTGAGATTATAATGATTCTATTTATAAGTCAGAAAAGTTTCCTGGGATATTTCTAGACTATGGAGAACTTGGCAGGAAGCAAAAAAACACAAGAGCTAGGACCTTGAACTATGTACATGCAATTAATTAAATAACCAGTGCGCCCACCTGGACTGGAGGCTGTGACTGACTCGCTTTGAGCTGCCAAGTGAATGCCCATGGGCAGAGGACGGAGGACATTTATAGCTCTTGGCACGCATTCTGACTCCCTGTTTCTTCTTCAACCTTCCTGAGGGTTTTAGACTTTCAGAAAGAAACTCATTTATAGGATTCAGGTGTCATAACGAGGCATGCAGAATAACCCTCTTCCCCACGCCGCCCGGTGCAGAGATAGTGGCTTCGCCCTGACAGCTCCTCAGGCATATGGAACTTCCTACAGGAAGCCAAAGAGCCGAGCTCCCTCTGGACCCAGTTTAGCTCCCAGCCTGGGGCAAGGCCCAGAAGATCAGTGGAAAGGACCAATTAGTCCAAGAACATAGTCAGACTTCAGGAAGAGCCCAGAACTGATAAAAGTGCTAATCAGCATGTTCCTGGCACCTAATGAGGCACTTGCCTCTTGCCTGATATTGCGCTTAAATCCGCTGCTGTTCCTTGATCCTACCTCTCACCATGCATGAAAATCAATCCAACTTGGACCAAAGCCCCAAGTGTAAGGTGCCAACCCATGACGCTGTTAGAAACAACAGGATAAATCCTTCAAGACATTGGGGTAGGGAAAGACCTTTTTCATAAGACCCCAGAAGCACAGACAACAAAGGTGGAAGTAGACACATGGAAAGATAAAAAAAAAAAAAAGAAAAAGAAAACCTCAAAGTTTCTGCACTGCAAAAATAATAATAATAATAACCAGGGTGAAGGCACAACCTGAAAACTATCTCCAGATTGTTTGCTGACAAGAGACTGAGCGTTCACAAAGAACTGAAAATACTCAATAGAAAGGAGAGCGTGACCTCATTTAGAGGGGGGTAAATAATTAGAATAGACTTTTCTCCAAATAAAACGTACAAAAGGAGAGAGGTGCATGACGAGTGTGCGGCGTCCCTGGTTATGCAGGAAACGCAAGCTGAACCACAGAAAGCTGCCGTCTCACCTGCATGACTGAGTCAAAAGGGCAAAACTAACAGCTGCTGGGGAGGAAAGGGTAACCCATGCGCACTTGCGTGGCTCGCGTATTGGGGACTCAGTCCTCAGTATGGGAGTGTAAAGGGTGGTGGGCCCTGTAAGGAGTAGGACCTTGTGGGAAGTCCTTCTGTCAGTTTGGGGAATGCCCTCTGAAAGGATTAAGGGGTTCTCTCAAGAGTGAGTCGTTGGGCTATCAGGATGACTCAACAGGTAAAGGTACTTGCAGCGCACGCCTGGCAACCTGAGTTCGAGCCCCAGAACCTGCACCAAGGCGGAAAGAGATAGCCAATTCCGCAGAGTTGTTCTCTGACTTCACACGTACTCTCCAGCACAGGCTCAGCCACACACAGTCTGTGCACACAGCAAGAGAAACAACGGTGCTGCAGAGAGAGCGGCTAAGAGCATTCGCTGCTCTTCCGGAAGACCTGGGTTTAATTCCAGCACCCACAAGGCCGCTCACAACCATCTGTAACTCCAGTCTCTAGAGACATAACACCTTTTCCTAGCTTCAGCAGGCATAATGAATAGACATACATGCAGGCAAAATACCCATACGATAATTGATTGATTGGTTGGTTGACTGATTAATTAAATGAATGGATATTTGAAGAACAGAACACAGGGCAGGGGTGGTGAAGAGATGGTTACGAGGACTCACTGCTCTTACAGAGATGCCAGGTTTCGTTCCCAGCACTCATGCGGAGAATTACAGCCATCTATAACTCCAGGTCCAGGGAATCCGACCTCTTCTGGTCTCTGAAGGCACCAGCCACATGTGATGCAGATATACGTGCATGCAAATAATCACACACATGAACTGAAAATGATTTTTTTAAAACAGAGGGAGAGCTAGAATAACAAAAGCCAGCATCACAGAAAACGTCTTTCAAGGAGCCAGCTGCTGAAAGCCACAAGTCAGCATGACAAAAATGACTGTGGGAGGGAGGAAGAGGGGCATGACGACCCCAAAAAACAGAGGGTGTTGCAGGCTCAAGTCATGGGTGAGGATGAGAGAACCCCAAGGAACTCAGACTGCGCCCTCTGAGCTGCACAGAACAGAAAGCAAAACCAAAGCAAACAAACGAAAAACAGCACGGAAGAACACTGCTGAGGAAGAAGCCAGAAGGGTGAGTTCAGGGCTGGTGGGGAAAGGAAGAGAACTAGGGGAAAGGTGAGCAGGAGAGGGAGCCAGGTCCCGGTGATCAGGAGGTGGAGCTCTGGAAACGTTCCCCAGGAAAGACAGATGCAGGATCGGACAGTCTGAAGAAAGAAAAGAGGGGTCAGGGTAGAAAGAAAAGCAATGTTCTAGAAATAAAGACCAGATCAGAAGGCGCACACCTGGGAATAAACACCTGGAACGTGACATTTTTGGTGAAGTAAAAGGAAAAAAAGGGAAAATCTGGGGTCAAAGGGCAGAGAGGAAAGTGGAAAGGGTTTGCAGGTAAGTAGGCAGAAATAGACGCAGAAGGTCGGATGTTCGAGTACCAGTGAGCCCCGAGCACACAGGAGCACGTGCACCCATTAAGCATACTAATACTAAGAAAGGGAGCTCCAAAGTACCTCTGAGCTAGAGCCTCTGAAAACTGCACCTCAAAGGGCACAATTCATAGCAAAAGCACCCACGAGGCTCATGTGCCCGGGAAAGTACATCCTAGACTTCAAATGTGTGGGGAGGGGACCATCACCACAACAACAAAAAAAAAACATCCTTGGTCTTCAGGTCGCGTAGACCACAACTCTCTCATGGGGTCACAAGTCAGTTCTTCTACAGCCAGGCATTATGCCAGAAGACAATGGAAGAATTATCCAGAGCACTCACAGGAGAAAATGGAAACCACAACCGCCATAGCTGCGAACACTGCAGACCTCTCGTGAGCTCTTCCTGAAGAACCTACCAGAAAACTGACTTCAGGCGACAAACACCACTGAGAGGGCATCACCAGGAAGGCAGTCAGCATGAAACCACAAACAAATATGCGGGAGACTGGACCGGAGGCCAAGGCTAAACAAAGATGGAAAGAATCAAGAGACAGCTCACTTAGGTAATGCTTGCCTTGAAGCATGAGGACCTGAGTTCAATTCCAGGCATGGTAACCCCAACATCAGAGGCCAGAAACAGGGGTTACTTGCTGCTCTCTGGCCAGTCAGCCTAGCCTGGCTGCTGAGCCCGGGTCCAGTGAGAGACACTAGGTGGAAAGCTCCCGAGGAACTTGAGGTTGACCTCTGACCCCTACGTAAACTTGTATATGCATGCATGAGCACACGCAAAATATGCAACACATATGTCGAATAATGAATAAAACTAAGCCTGCGAATGTCCACCAAAGCAGCAGAAGAAGGCTGCATGTTGCCTCAGGTACCATTCTGGGGCACACAGGGAAGAGGGGACAGAAGAGCTGACTTGCTGAGTCTAACACCGCTGAGTGGAGAACTCACAGAGCAAAACCAAAACTTAGCAGTACTGTGTACAGAAATAAAACACATGGGCTGGGGAGGTGGCCTTGCAGTTAAGAGCACAGGACCCAGGTTCAATTCCCTGCACCCACTTGATGGCTCATGAATGTCCATAAATCCAGTTTCTTCTTATGGCCTCCACGGGCAACAAGCAATCACACAGAAAAGTAAACAAAATTTTTTTTAAGATTTATTTATTTATTTATGCTGCACGCCAGAAGAGGGCACCAGATCTCATTATAGATGGTTGTGAGCCACCATGTGGTTGCTGGGAATTGAACTCAGGACCTCTGGAAGAGCAGCTGGTGCTCTTAACCTCTGAGCCATCTCTCTAGCCCCAAATCTTCTTTTTAAATGACAAAATTGTAAACCTTCACAAATGCCAAAGGAACAAAACTGACACCACTGACATTCAAATAGATGCAAACACATACGTACATCACAATATATATGGCCACCCACTGTGACAGACAGAGCTGAAATCAGATATATGCCATATAAACCATGTCAATCAATGTACCCTGATTCAGTCTCCTAACAAAAGAGAAAGATGTCTGCGATGGTTTAAAGTAAAAAGGCCAAAAATCTAGTGGTGTGCTCTAGATCATGTATTTCTGAAAACTGAGATTTACAAAGGCAAAAAGAAAAGTTTTTTTTAAGGAGAAAGAGAGAGAAGTTGAGGTTGTGTGTGGGTGGATCTGGAGGGAGTTGAAGTAAAGGAAAAATATGACCAAAATATAGTGTATGTGATTCTCAAAGAATTAACAAAAACATTATCAAAACGAAAGGATATAAAATGGAAAATGTAACTGAAAGGTACAAAAGGCAAATAACGGGTAAAAAGAAATTGCGTCAAGCCAGCAAAATAGCTCCAGGTGCCTGCCAACCCTAGCTCAACTCCCGGTACCCACAAGCTGTCCTCTGAGACACACACACACACACACACACACACACACACACACACACAAATAAATAAATAAACATAGTAAAAATATTTTAAAGCATGGCCACCATCTTGACATCCAGCAAAGTGGAATTGGAACCAAAGGGCATTGACCTGAGAAAAGGGCACTGCCCGCTTCAATAGCCTGCCGTTTGTGGTGAGGATTGCACAATAGGTGCTACGTAAAAAGGTGATGCTTGACCTTCGAAAGCAGAGAGTGCAGACAGAAGCACATATAAGGCACACCTTTGGGAAAGCAAATTTTGCTCCAAGAGCAATGAACCAGATGGCTGGCTAAGCTGAACGAATGCATGGACAGACAGCAAATAGAGAAATAAATGAAGATCTTACAGGTAAGATTGGCCTTCGGAAATGAGTGACTCCTCGCCACCCCTTGTGTAGGCCTCCAAGGATGTCCCTCTGTTGCCGGCCGCCTGGATTTGCAGGAAAAAAAAAGCGAAGGTGACACCTTCTAGGGCAGCCCACATCTGATGATGGATTACCTTGGAAAGAAAGCAGCGAGCTTGTCTCCCAGCTCAGCATCTCTGGAGGTCCTTTCCAGCCCCACAGGTCCCGGTGGCCTTGGCAAGGTCCCCTGCAAAGATGGCGTAACAACTCAACTTGCCCCCAGCCCTTACCCAGTCCTACGTCCTTCTTTTCTTTCGATCTCTGAAACCCTGCTCCCAGGAACCTCAACCCATGACAGAAACACACAAATTTAAGACCCTGGGATACTCTTTCTCATCTGTCAAATGGGGCAAAAATCCAAAAGAATGGCAGAGCATCTGTTGGCAAGGTTAGAGCAAGGATTCCCACATTGCCAGTGGGAAAATAAGCAGCGTCTCACAAATTAGCTGTGCATTAACCTTTGAACCAGAAAGATCAAGGGATTTGTTCCAAAGTTATCTAGTAAAAACATGAAAAACTACATGAGCTAAGATGGATACCTATTGTAGAACAAATTTTGTAATAGCAGCTGAACACTGTAAAAAAAAAAATGAACAATGGGTAGGGGACTGGCTAGGTCACCTGTGCACAGCCACCTTGCAGCAACATGAAGCAGCTGCGGAGAGAGTACTGTACTTTCCTGATCCCCAGAGCAGACGTAGAAGAGGAAAATGCGTGCAGATGCTCCCACTCATTTAAAACAGGCGTAGAAGCTAGAAACCAGACCTCACAGTGATCCCAGCACTCAGGAGGATCAGGTGTTCAAGGTGACATCCTTGAGCACATAGCCAGTTGGGAGCCAACCTGGACCACAGGAGATCCTGTTTGATGAAAGCAAGAATGGGGCTGGGAGAAAGCTCTCTGGGTAAAGTGCTTACTACTCAAGCATGAGGACCTGAGTTCAAATCTTCAGGTGCCATGTAAAGCTGGGCTCAGTAGCGTGTGTCTATAATCCCAGAGCTCATCCAGAGAGATGGGAGGTAGGGACAGCCCAGAAGCTGGAGAACACAGCTGGTAAACAAGAGACTCTGTCTCAATCAAGGTGGATTTTTTGAGAAGATGAAACAGAAGATCACTGAAAAAAAGGGGATGGAAGGAGAAAGGGGAAAAGGGAGGACAGGGGAAAGGGAAGGAGGGAGAAGGGATGGAAAACAAGGGAGGGGAGAATGGTGCTGCTTTTCAAGCCATAGCGGGCAACTGTGGTCATTAGCAGCTCTGGCACAAGAATGGCTTATAGTCAGCCAGCCCTTCAGCAGCTGGCCTTTACTGTGGGCATTTGGGCTATGGCCCAGCGACCGGAGCAGCTTCCTGGCTTCCCGAAATTACCCTTTCCTCAGGTTTATTTGTGCAACTCGTCTCCTACCTCCATAACCAATGTTCCTAATTTTCCCGGAGCCACTTTCCTCCTTGCTTTCGGTACCTGGACTGAGGTCTGCCTGCAGGATTGACCCCTTAGGATATGCAGCCACAGCAAGGGTGCAGCTGGTGAGAAAGGTGAATAGGGGAACATTAGGCAGGGAAAGGGGTTATTCTCATCTCATCTCAATCATATCTTGTTTCCCCCCCCCCCAGCTTGTGTGGTGACGGCATGGTCTCTGAATGATGGGGCTATGAGAAAATAAGAGGTAGGGCCTACGGACAGCACTTGGGTCACTGGGAGTGTATGCTTGAGCAGTCTACAGGGGCCTGACTCCTCCTTGCTTCTCACTGCTTCCTTCCTGAGGTGAGAAGTCTCCCTGTACCAGTCACTCCTGCCATGATGCACCATGTTGCCGTAGGCACAAGCCAACTGGATCAAGCAACTATTGTCTGAATTCTCTGAAGCCAAGAGCACAAATAAGTCTCACAGTTTTGTCATCATCAAGAGAAGGTGACTAACACCAGATCTTAAGGTGACTAACACCAGATCTTAATCACAGGCAGGGTGTGGTGGTCTGAATAAAAATGGCCCCGGTAGGCTCATATATTTGAATGCTTGGTCACCAGCGAGTGACACTACTTGAGAGGGATTAGGAGGCGGGCCCTTGTTGGAGGAGGTGTGGCCTTGTTGGAGGAGGTGTGGCCTTGTTGGAGGAGGTGGGTCACTAGGAATGGGCTTTGAGGTTTCAAAGGCCCAAGCCCAGCCCAGTGTCTCTTTCCACCTGCTGCCTGCAGATCCAGACATAGAACTCCCTACTGCTTCTCCAGCACCATGCCTGCCTGCGCACCGCCATGCTTACTGCCGTAACGAGAAACCTCAGAAACTGCAAGCCAGCCCCAATCGCATGCTTGCTTGTGTAAGAGTCACCGTGGTCGTGCTGTCTCTCCACAGCA
The DNA here is from genome assembly GCF_030254825.1 of Meriones unguiculatus. Classification (NCBI taxonomy): domain Eukaryota; kingdom Metazoa; phylum Chordata; class Mammalia; order Rodentia; family Muridae; genus Meriones; species Meriones unguiculatus. The sequence continues at coordinate 16,968,944 of NC_083368.1, read as the reverse complement.
ATAGAACAGTGACTAAGACACAGGGTGACACTAAGCCGCAAAAGTGGTGGTTAATATAGTCTTCATTCTCAGAGCCCATAAGCTCGGTTCAAAATAGGAGCCTCCACGCTGAAAGAAGAGTTAACAAACACTGAAGACAAATGTTCAGCAGGCTTGGCAGTGCAGAGCTGTGCTGGTTCATCTGCTGGCCCTAGACACGTGACACCAGCACTGGTCTGTCATCCCCATTCTTTCTCCAAACCCCTAAGAAGTCACTTCCAAGGCTGGAGAGGTGGCCCAGCATTTAAGAGCACGTGGTGCACCCCCATGAGGATCCGGTTTCTACATATAGCGCCTCACAAATGCCTGTAACTCCAGGTCCAAAGCCTCCAACACCGCCTGATGATCCCTGTGGTCCATGTACACACATGTACGCACAATAAATAATGATTTAAAGTCGTCTTCTCTATCATGCTTGGGGATCAAGGAGATGTCCCTTGCGATGGTGCCTGGCTCCTAACTGCCTCTCTCTGGCCCTCTGTACTTGCTGAGCAGCTGTCATTCTGGAAGTGTTCCCTTCCCCCGTCACTCTGCCCCACAGCAAGGTGTGTCACAGACTTTTGCAGAAGATTTGCAGGCAACAAAATAATCCAGGAAAGAGAATTGGGGGCACAACCCAGCACTAAATGCTAACACCAATCTCCTCCAAACGTCACCTGACATTTCCGCCTAAAAATAATGTGTCTTCTGGGTCCTCCTTATGGTGCCCCCCCCACCAGGATGCCTATAAAATCTCAGAGATGATTTCCATTATGCTGTCTCTGGCCTGCCCTCACTGGGCCACTGTCTGGGAACTTTAATAACCCAGCAGGCTCAAAAATATATATATATATGAACAGAAGAACCTCCTCTTCTCAAAATGCATATTCTGCTTGCAGGGATGCTCAGCTCAGAGGACGGCTAAGCTTCTAAAGCCTCCACTCTGCCACACATAGGGGTTAGACAGGACACTGCTGCTTTGGGTGAGAAAGCACGGCAGGGGGGAGTGGAGTGTTTGACAGTGACGTCACATCCTGAAGAAGGGCAAAGCAGGGCTGCTCAGCCACAGCCCTGCTCACAGTATACACTAAGTGGGTCTACGTGGGGGCTGTGTGATACTTCACATAGTGTTAGCAATGTGCCAGCCGTACCCCCTCGAGGCCACCTCCACCCCTACCTATCACAACCAAAACCCTATCCAAGCATTTTCAGATCTACCCCAGATGGGCAGACCACTCCTTCTGAGAACTATGGCTGCATGAAGAATGCTCCTGTTTAGACACGGGACAAGTCTCTGTCTGCCTTTGTCCCTTCTGATATGAACACGTCCTCTCAGGTCATTTGAGGCTCTACTGGCAGGAGCCCAAAATGGGGAGTTAGAGGAGGAAAGGGTGGAAAGCTAAGATGATGTGCTGTCATCCACGTGGATGGTGACAGAAACAGATTCCATGCCCCTTCTCCCAAGCAGGACAGCACCTTCTGCAGTATTCTAGGTACATTTGTGTCATTGCAATAAAGCACCCCTGCAAAAACAGCATGACGGGGTGAGGGGGCTTATTCGGCTTACAGCTCTGCCTTAGTCCTGTTCTGTTGTTGTGAAAAGACACCTCAACCCCAGCAACTCCTATTAGAAAAACGTTCAGCTGGGGCTGTCTTACAGTTTCAGAGCTTTAGTCTGTTGTCGTCATGGCAGTGAGCATGGCAAAGAACATGGCAGTGGACATGACAGTGAGCATGGCAGGGGGCATGGCCATGGGCATGGCAGGGGCATGGCAGCATGCAGGCACACATGGTGCTGGAGTTGCTGAGAGTTCACATCTTGGTCCGAAGGCAGTAGGAAGAGAGGGACACTAGGACTGACCAGGGATGTTGAGACACCAAAGTTCACTCTTAGTTCATGTCCTCCAACAAGGCCACACCTCCTAATCCCTCTCAAATAGTGCCACTCCCTAATGACCAGGCATTCAAATATGCCTATGGGGGCCACTCCTATTCAAACCACCACCAAGTCCAAGTCACAATCTGTAATTGAGGGGAAGTGGAGGCAGCAACTTAGCAGCTTTTCACATCATATCCACAATCAAGAGCAACGAGAGGATGCACACCACTCAAGACCGCCTGCCTAAGAAATGGCCTACAACGGCCTAGGTCTTCCTGCACTTAGCAATCAGGCAAGACCATCCCCCACAGACACCCCCACAGGCCAGCCTGATCTAGATAGTTCTTTGTCAAGTCTCTCTTTCCAGATGATTCTAGGTGTGTCAGGTTGACAGTTAAAACTGACCAGCACATAGGGAGATGTGGAGTTCCAGACTGAATGACTCCTTCTTACCCAGAGGAAACTCCCCAGGCCAGGCCATTTGGTGAGAGAGCTGATCACATCTTACCAAGGTATGCTCCAAGGACAAGAAGGGTCACAAGCTGGGCACTTGGTGGGAAGAAGTGGCCAGAAGACCTGCATTCTAGTCCTGACCCCACTCTTAGCTGTCTACATGATATACACCCAGTGAAGGTCCATCTGGATCCTCGTTCCTCCATCTCTGTAATGAATAGGCTGGGCCTTGACTCTGAAGAGGCTTCCAGCCGGGTTGTTGGCCCCAAACAGAACCTCCTAGCCTTCAGTTCTTTGCCATCCATCAAATGCCCATGATATCCACCTTTGGTGAAACTTTCAAACAGCCAGTGATAAGTGACAGCGACAACAATGGGCAAAATTAAAACCTCAGGCCTCTGTTTTCTAGACTCAGAAGCAAGGATGTCAATAGAGATGCATCCAAGAAGCGCCATCCTGTGGCTGGTCTGTGTGCCCACCTTTGGGAAAAGAGTCTCTAATACCCCCTCTCGCACTCCCCCGTTCCCCCCCCCCTTTGTTTCAACTGCAGTCTCAGACCTCAAGGAATTTATAGCTATGTTAGGGAGACAAGATTCACACTCATTCTTCCTTTACTTTGCCACCTCCCCACATAGCCTTTGCCAAACTTACCCCAAATAGCTTGGTTTCCATCAGGTCTGTTTTATAATGTTTAACCTGTGCTTTAAAATTCTTCCCAAGAGAAACAAAGAAAAGAAACCTATCATTTTACAGCCGGTCTGTGGTCACCAGCTCCCTCCTGTTCCATCCAAAACCATGCTATCTGACCTACCTAATGCCCAAACCTCCTCCCGTGATTCCTACTTTCTCAGAAACTTGCAAGCTGGTAAAAGAGCTTCATGCCCTGCCCAGGCCTGGGCAGGTGTGGCAGCCCTGGGTGCCAGTGTCACAGTGCCAGCTAGTGAGGTATAGCAGCATGTGACTTCAGTTAAATTTCCACCAGAGTGGTTCTGTGCGAGGACCCAGGGGACCAGTGGCACTCTTTTTTTTTTTTTAATTTTTATTTTTTATATTAATTTATTTTATTCACTTTGTATCACATCTGTAGCCCCCTCCCTCATTCCCTCCCAATCCTACCCTCTCTCCTCCATCTCCTCCCATGCCCCTCTCCAAGTCCACTGATAGGGGAAGTCCTCCTCCCCTTCCCTCTGATCCTAGCTTATCAGGTCTCATCAGGTTGGCTGCATTGTCCTCCTCTGTGGCCTGGTAAGGCTGCTCCCCTCTCGGGGGGGGGGGTGGTCAAAGAGCCAGCCACTGAGTCAGAGACAGTCCCTGTTCCCCTTACTAGGGTACCCACTTGGATACAAGCTGCCATGGGATACATCTGTGCAGGGGTTCTAGGTTATTTCCCTGAATGGTCCTTAATTGGAGTATCAGTCTCAGAGAAGACCCCTGGGCTCAGATTCTTTTGGCTCTATTGGGCTCCTTGTGGAGCTCCTATCTCCTCCAGGTCTTTCTATCTCCCCTTCTTTCATAAGAATCCCTGCACTCTGCCCAAAATTTGGCTTGAGTCTCAGCATCTGCTTTGATACACTGCTGGGTAGAGTCATTCAGAGGCCCTCTATGGTAGGCTCCTGTCCTGTTTCCTGTTTTCTCTCTCTTCCATTGTCAGTCCTGTTTGACTTTCTGAGTGAGGATTGATCATCTTACCCAGGGTCCTCCCTCTTGCTTAGCTTCTTTGGTATATAGATTTTAGCATATTTATCCTATATTATATGTCTAATATCTACTTATAAGTGAGTATATACCATGTGTGTCTTTCTGCTTCTGGGATACCTCATTCAGGATGATCTTTTCTAGATCCCACCATTTGCCTGCAAATTTCATGATTTCCTTGTTTTTAATTGCTGAGTAGTATTTCATTGTGTAAATGTACCACAATTTCTGTATCCATTCCTCACTGAGGGTCATCTGGGTTGTTTCCAGGTTCTGGTATTACGAATAAAGCTGCTACAAACATGGTTGAGCAAATGTCCTTGTTGTGTACTTGAGCCTCTTTTGGATATATGCCTAGGAGCGGTATGGCTGGATCTTGAGGTAGCACTATTCCTAATTGTCTGAGAAAGCGCCAGATTGATTTCCAGAGTGGTTGTTCAAGTTTGCATTCCCACCAGCAGTGGAGGAGGGTTCCCCTTTCTCTGTATCCTCTCCAGCATGTGTTGTCACTTGAGTTTTTGATCTTGGCCATTCTGATGGGTGTAAGGTGAAATCTCAGGGTCGTTTTGATTTGCATTTCCCTGATGACTAAGGACATTGAACATTTCTTTAAGTGTTTTTCTGCCATTCTGTATTCCTCTACAGATAATTCCACTGTGGACTGATGAGGCCCCCAGGAGCCAGGTATTGGAAGAAGAGACATAAAATGGCTCTACTGGGTGCTATAGAAGTGGACCTATCTAGGCATGGAGCTACGCAATTGGACATAGTGATTGTGGTGGTTTGAATGAAAATGTCCCCCATAGGTCCATAGGGAGTGGCACTATTTGCTGAAAGAAGTGTGTTACTGGGGTGGGCTTTGAGGTCTCAGATGCTCAAGCCAGGCCTAGTGTGACTGTCTCTTCCTGCTGCCTTCATATCCAGCTCTGTATCCCATTTTTTAATTGTTGCTTTTTAAGTTTTTGCCACTATTAAGTGTATTTGCAGGGTCTTCTCCTCTTCCTCCTCCTCCTCCTCCTCCTCCTCCCACTCCTACTCCTCCTCCTCTTCTTCTTCCTCCTCCTCCTCCTTCTGCTGCTGCTTCTGCTGCTGCCGAAGTTTTGATGTTGAATATCCCCTCAAGGGGGCAAAATGGAAGGAGAAAGAGTGATGGGGAAGGTGGGGGCATTGTTTCCTTATCTTGAGCCTGCCCTGCCATCTGCATACAGACTCCAGGTGAGGTGAGACTTTCAGGTAACCAGGAAACACAAGAGACTGTGGGAGCGATTGCTTCTACTTGGAGTTTACCTGAGTCCCAGGTCATTATAACTCACTCAGAACCTGGTCTTACATAGGAACACTTGGATTTTGTGGGAAGAGATCATTGCAACATGGCAGATAAGCAGTGGATGCCCTCTTTGAGTGAAGAAAAGGTGAACCTCCTTCCCCAATCTGTAAGTTCTCCTTGACCAACACAGAGGTAGGGCCAGAAGCAGGCCCAGAGGTACCACCCCAGAACTAGTGGCACCCCACAGCCAGGGAGGAAAATGGAAGTTAGAAAGATGGGGCAGAGGTGGAACAGCTGGAAGAGGGGATAGCAGGTGCTCTCAGATCCTTGCTACTCGCTGGTGTATATATATACAGGTGTGTGTGTGTGTGTGTGTGTGTGTGTGTGTGTGTGTGTTCCCCCTACCTCAAGGGAAGCCCTGGGTGAAGCAGAAAACATATGCATAAGTTCAGGCAAGAACTTTTGAAGGAGTAGACACTGTCATTATTATGGCTTGTCTAATGCCATAATATGGTTGTCAAGCTGTACTTGACAACACAGTCTTTAAACTAAGCTTGGCTACAGATGGTGTGTTGCAAATGCCACTGTGGACCACTGTGGACTGATGAGGCCCCCGGGAGCCAGGTATTGGAAGAAGAGACATAAAATGGCTCTACTGGGTGCTATAGAAGTGGACCTATCTAGGCATGGAGCTACGCAATTGGACATAGTGATTGTGGTGGTTTGAATGAAAATGTCCCCCATAGGTCCATAGGGAGTGGCACTATTTGCTGAAAGAAGTGTGTTACTGGGGTGGGCTTTGAGGTCTCAGATGCTCAAGCCAGGCCTAGTGTGACTGTCTCTTCCTGCTGCCTTCATATCCAGATAGAACTCTCAGCTACTCTCTAGCACCATGTCTGCCTGCATGCCGCCATGCTTACTGCCATGATGATAATGGACTAAACCTCTGAACTGTAAGCCAGCCCCTTTAAAAGAGTTGCCATGATCATGGTGTCTCTTCACAGCAATAGAAACCCTAACTAAGACAGTGGTGCACATATGTAATCCCAGAACTCAGGAGGCAGAGGTAGGAGGAACACGAGTTCAAAGTTGTCCTCAGCTACTAGTGAGTTTGAGGTAGCTTGGGATATATGAGACCCTGACTCAAAAAGATGGCCAACAAGATTGTTCAGAGTATGTCTTAGGCTTTCTTTTATTTATTTCTTTTTCTTGGGGAAGGTGTTCTGTTTTGTTTCAAGATGTGCTCTAACTATGTACCTCTGGCTGGACTACAACTAGCTATGTAGATCAGGTTGGCCTCAAACTCATAGAAATCCTCATGTGTCTCCTCCCAGGGGCTGGGATTAGAGGTGTGAGTCACCATTCCACACCCCTTATTAAGACTGCCACCAGAAGGCGTGGCCTAGAATTAAAGTGGATTTTTCCACCTGGAAAGATTTAGGGTGGGTCTTCTCACTTCAAGCGATTTTAATTAAGAAAAATTTCTCATTGATGCCCAGCCACTTGAGTTTTAGTTAATTCCAGATGTAGTCAAGATGACAATCAGAAATAACATCGCATGTAGTGAAACACTGACCAAAAGCAACTTGAGGGAAGGAAAGGATTTATTTCATCTTACAACTTCCAAGTCACAGTTCATCACTACAGGAAGTCAGGTCAGAAACCTAAGGGAGAACAGAGGCAGAGGCTGTGGAAGTGTGATGCTTATTGGCTTGCTCCTCATAGTACCCTCAGTCTTTCTTCTATCTATCTATCTATCTATCTATCTATCTATCTATCTATCTATCCATCTATCTATCTTTTGTGGGCATTGGTGTTTTACTTGCATGTATGTCTGTTGTAATAAATAATAAAAAAGTGTTGAGCTATATAACGTTTATTATTATTTGCCCTATGATTATCTAACTCTTTATCACAAATAATATGACATAGACACCTGTGAGATTTTATAATTGCCTTATTTACCTTGGTCCAGGCAGTTATTTTCCTTACACTGTCTCAATATCCTCGCCATTCATCTCCCAGCCCCCATCCAATGCCATCCACCTTAATCCTCCTCATTGGGTCTGCCTTCCATACATAATCTCATCGTACTTGCTTTTATTCTTTATTTGGCCCTTTCCAAGCCATTATTGGCGTCCTTTTTTTTTTGGCCCACATCTTTCTTCTCCATCCTAGCCCATCATGGCATCCTCCTTTCTACTCTCTTCCCTTCTGTCTGTACTCTCTGTCCTCTTCAAGTCCGGGAACCTTAGCCACGCCCACCCCATTCTGCCCTGTTCAGGTATAGGCCATTTAATTAGCCAGTCAGGTAGGTTTACCCAACATGAATAGGTGTATCCAGATCTTGAGGGCTGGTAACATGCATCAGACCAACCTTCCACATATGTCTGTGTGAGGTTGTCAGATCTTGGAGTCATAGACAGTTGTGAGCTACCATGTGGGTGCTGGGAATTGAACCTGGGTCCCCTGGAAGAGCAGTCAGTGCTCTTAGTCGCTGAGCCATCTCTCCAGCCCCCTAGCTTGCTTTCTTATACCACCCAGGACCACCTGCCCAGGGGTGGCAACACATGCAGTAGGCTGAGTCAACTACTAATCAAGAAAATGTCCCAACAGACTTGCCTACAGGTGGACCCGATGGAAGCGTTTTCTCAGCTGAGCTTTCCTCTTTCCAGGTGACCCTGGCTTATGTCAAGGTGACCAAAAAAAAAAAAAAAAAAAAAAAAAGAAATCTGAGACAGTCTTGCCACCAAGCCTGATGACCTGAATGGTGGAAGGAGAAAACCACCTCCCAATAACTGTCCTGTCATGAGCACACCTGCTGTGGCCCATAAGCTCTACACACACACACACACACACACACACACACACACTTTAAGAAGTAAATAACCCAGAACAGGTTAAGGTGGAAAAGAAAGCGAGGAGGAAGGAGCTCAGTGTGGCAGAGTGCATGCCTAGCCTGGACCAAGTCCTGGACTCCATCCCGGCACTGCCTAAACCAGGTGTGGTGTGCACACCTGTAATCCCAGCACTGCCACCATCCCAGTAGAGGGTCAGGAATTCAAGGTCGTCCTCAGCTATGTAAGAAGCTTAAGGCCAGCCTGGGCTAGAGACCCGGCCTTTAGAGAACTGAGCCAGCCCATGCCTATTCTCTGCTTTCCTCATGTCTTCCCAACTGCTGATATCACTAGTCACCATGGCCTCCCACCTTGCATCTGGCCCAGCTCCCAGCATGCTGTGCGACTTAGTAGGCCTTGTGGCCAGTCCCTCTCCAATCTTGGGCAGAGACTGTTGCCTAAAGATCTTTCTTAATTCTGAGGATCTGGATGGAGCTCATAAAAAATTAAAAATAAAAACTTTATTTGCAAACAATCCTACTTTATTACAGTAGTGAGGTCATAGGAGAAGGCCTGGGGGATATGGGGAACCTGAGACAGGATGGCCACCCACTCGGCTTAGAGATCTTCCTGTTCCGGAAGCAAACATCTTTGTCCCTGCTGAAAAGTGGATGAAGAGCCAAAGAGATACATGGTAGCAAGGACAGTTGTGTTGGCTACTTTTCCTGTGGCTTCGAGAAACTCACAGCTTCAGAGGGATTTCGGGACACCACAGAAGGGAAGGCAAAGTGAAATAACTGTCCATGGCAGAGGGCAGCATGGACCAAGAGAAAGAGCAGCCTGAGCTAGAAGCAGGTATAGCTTTTCTTAAAGCTTGGCTATGAAGCGCCCCCCCCCCCTTCATAGGCATATGAGTTTGAGACCTTTTTCTCTCTCTGGTAACACTGTTTGAGGAAACTGTGGACTGTCTAGGAGGTAGGGCCTCCCTCCCTGAGGTGTTCTGTCACAGCAAGGAGAAGAGAATCAATGCAACGTCCAGCGTGCGACTTCTACTGACCAGGCCCTGCCATGTTCAAAGTCGTGGATTCCATGCCAGCACTGTATAACCATCGATTGCTCCACAATCTAAGACAGTGCCACCAGCTGCAGGCTGCATGTTCAAACACGGGAGCCTGTTGAGGACATGTCATGTGGTGTGAAGACACACAGAGCTGTCTTGGTCCCACAGGCCTGGGTTTATTCCAACAGGCTAAGCGAGAGACTAGCCAAGAGATTTGCAGCTCTTCTGCGTTTGATTGATCTCCAAATCATGAAGACAGCTACGCAAAACATTCATGTTTGCAAGTCACTTGACATTAGCAAGAAGCCTCAAGGTGCCTGGCCTCAGCCAGCAGCCCTGGGAGCCTTCCTGGGAATGCTTCCTTCCTGCTGCCAGCTGGGGTTGTCCTTGGCATGGTTATCAGAGTCCCGCCAGCCTCGGCCAAGCGGCTGAGCCTCAGCCTGTGTCAGTGCAGGAGAGGGGCACATTTGCCCAGCTGGAGGACTTTCCTAAGACCGAGCTTTGCTATGCTACTGCTTGAGGCCCTGGGACAGCAGAAGAGGGGAACCACTGAATGCAGCCTCCTCCTCAGGCCCTGGCTCCAGTGAACTCCCCACCTCCTATCTGCTCCATCCCTTCCTGTCTTCCTCACCTTCTCTCTCTCATGCCATCTCTGCAAGTGGATGCTTCATTGCAGTTCACTGGTGATTGTTTTTGTTGTTGGAAAACTGCTCCTAACAATAAGGAAAAAATCAATTTTAAAAGACACTGTGGCCCCTCTCCCTCAAAATAGCACGGTATAATTCATCTCTATGGTGTGCCATCTGACACCCTCATGGTATCTCAATGGCCTTGGGAGGGCCGGGAAGGAAATCAACCAGCCAGAAAGTCCTCAACAGCAAAATGGCCAAAAGCCTGGGGCTGGGATGTCCGAGATCATCTCTTAGGTTGCTTTCTGGCTGTCCAGGGAGATGACATCCTCAGGGTCATTACAACCTCCAAAGAGGTCACTGGTCATCTGCTGCATGCAACAAGCCTTTGGCTAGTGATAATTTGGGGTCATGAAGGAGGAAGGAAGCATCCAGCTGCAGCCAAGGTGGCATGGAAGAGAGATGACAGCAGGGTCTGGGGTCGTGAACAGAGACTTGAGCGGTAAGTGGATTGGCCCAGAAGTCAGGCCTCCCTCGGTCACAGCACTCCCAGGGCAGGGGCAGCCATGGACACCCTCTACTCTACATTGTGCTCAGCCCATTTTTTAATACCCGCAGGGAGGGCTGCAATGGGCTAAAGGAGAGCTAAGTCCCATCATTTACTTGTATGCCTAATCCGTGCCACACCCTCACTCCTGCTTTCAACCCTGATAGTAACCCCTGTTTGTAGTCACTCCGAGACCTAAAAGGAGCAAAACTTCCCCGAACAGTCACAGTCCAAGCGACCAGAGCATCTTGACAAAGTGTTTCACGGCCATTGCCCACGTGAGAGTTCCCTTCTGTTGAGCCACCCAAGCCCACCAGGCCAGCCTCCTCTGGGTGGACACCACCCAGCTCAGTGGATACCTCAGCTTTTCTGCCTGCTGTCACCTGGTAGAGCAAGGAGGGAAGGAAGCACAAGCCTCCCATATGGCAGCATCTCCAGGAACTCGCTCCAGACTGTCTCCCCAGAGAGAACTTTCCCTGCCAGTTAGTGCTGAGCCTTTTGCAGCCAGGCCTCGTGCTGCTGCTTATTTAAAGGAACAGGAAGCCAGCCATGCAGAGTGAGACAGCCTTGCTAAATGTTCCTGTGTCTTGGCCCCATCTCCTGCAGGTTCCCACCTCGTTTACAAGGTGTGATCATAAAATAATAAAGCCGATTATTCAAGCAGATATCTCCTAGAGTGTGTGTGTGTGTGTGTGTGTGTGTGTTAAGATGAAAGTTAACGTTACTCTCTACCTGGACCTTCAAAGCATGATGCATCAAAACTATTACTTTAGGCTGCCCGGTGTGGTGGCACACACCTTTAATCCCAGCTCTCAGGAGGCAGGGGCAGGCAGATCTCTGTGAGTTCGAGGCCAGCCTGGTCTATAGGGTGAGTTCCAGAACAGCCAGAGTTACACAGAGAAACCCTGTCTGGAAAAACAAAGGCAAAGAAAAAAAATTGCTTTGTTTTTGGTGCTACTTTGAGAGGACAAAAAAAGTTGTTTTTATTCCTAATATAGTGTGTATATGTAAGTTCAAGAAAAATAACTAGAACAGCTGGAGAGATGGTGCTGGCAGTTAAGAGCACAGAGCACATACTGATCTTACAGAGGGCGTGAAATCCTTTTCCACACCAGGCAGGTCATTACTGCCAGTAACTCCAGCTCCTGCATATTTTCCCCTCTGTGGACACTGCACTCACACAAACAAACCCACACTCAGACACACATGTACGTATACTTCAAAAATAATTTTTTAAAAAGTCTAAAAAGAAAGTGGTGGTTCAAACCAGATTGGCCTGCGTGGGATCATATATTTGAATGAACAGTTAGTAGAACTGATTGGGAAGGATTGGGAGGTGTGGCCTTGCTGAAGGGGGTGTGTCACTGGGGGTGGGCTTTGAGGTTTCAAAAGCCCAAACCATTCCCAGGCTCAGCCTCTCTCTCTCTCTCTCTCTGCAACTACTTGTGAATCATGTGAGCTCTCAGCTACTGCTCTAGCACCATCCTCTTGGCATGGTGATCATGGACTCAATTAAATGCTTCCCTTTAAAGTTACCTTGGTCATGGTGTCTCTTCACAGCAATAGAAAAGGAACCACTGTTCTATTGACAGACGGGTAACCAGATCATTATCCATTTTTATATCACCTACTCTTAAGATAGACAATTACCTAAAAATGTCTCAGAATAATCCCCTCCAAAGTCCTCTGCTTCACATTTGTTTTGCTGTTTAGAGTCCTCACTGGCCTTGTTGTTTAACACGAAGACCCCAGGGTAGAAAGACTCCCTCCTAGAGGCCAGTGTGAGTTCTCACCAAATGGCAAGGCTGGCAGAGTTTCATTGTCCATAAGACTCTGCCACGTGGGGAGCAAAGTGGATCCCACAGCCCTGAAGTTTCCACTGCAAAGCCCCAGGAACTAGCTGCTCTCCTCGCTGGCCGTGAAAGGACATACGAGCCTCGCACACAGAGCAGACTACTGTCCACCACACGAAACAGAGACAGATCCTGCAGTCTCCCTCACCCCCACCATGGAGGTTTCTCCCAACCCCGAGGGGAGCCCAAACCTGTTCCAGAGCAGCACAGACAGACCCAAGGGTTCCATTTACAAAAGAAATCATCTCTAGGGCTCTAGATCTCCACCCTTGATTAACACTCTTTCAAAGCGTTAATCAAGGCATTCTGAAAATGCCAACCTGCTTCCCTTGTAGCATAATTTTTTAAATGTGTTCATACTGCATTTGTTAGTGAAGGGTTAGAAGAGAACGTATAGGATTAATATGTATTACAAACGGTCATTATAAGGTTGTAATACATACATGAAATGCACTGGACAGTCCAACAATGGCCATCTGTCTGCATGCTGGACAGGCTAAGAACTGGCAGCTGCTCAGTCCGGGAGGCTGGATCCATTCTATGTCCTGAAAGCCTGGAAGACTCCAGAGAGCTGCTATGCTCTAGTACACACTGGAAAGACAAACAAAAAAGCTGGGTTTCATGTTGTATAAAATTCTCAAAGAAAAATATAAAATTGTAAAAACATACACACTTCCTGTGATCATGTATGCATAATAATATACAAGACTGATGAAACAGAAAAGTAGAGGAGGGGGGAAGAAAAAGAAACTGGGTTTCAATTCAGTGAAGGATAGCAAGCGCAGCAGCAACAGCAAAGCAAATGCACTTGCCTCATGGAGAGAAGGCAGACAAGCAAAAGGAGGACAAGGAGGAAGGAAAAGGAGGGCGAGGAAGAGAAGGAAGAAGAGGAAGAGGAGGAGGAGGAAAGCAGCTTTTCCCTCAGACCTCTTTTTATCCTGACTGTTGCCCACTCCTAGGGAGGATTTTCCCCCCTCAGTTAATCTTTCTGGAAATACCCTCTGACTTGCACAAAGGTATGCCTGTCAGTTGATGCCAAACCTGACCAAATTAAAGAACAAGATCTAAGCATCACAGAGCGGAACCTGTATTCCCGGTAGGATGGGGTCAGGGAGACAGTAAGTATAGAATGCCATCCTCCAAGCAGCCCTCTTCATCAGCTCATCCACGCAGCTCACTTCAAGCAGCCATCAGGAGCAAGCCTCTTGACTGTTGGTGTTCCCTCAGAAGAGGAGGATGTGGGGAGGTCATCAGAACTTCAGCTGAGATTCCTGCTGCTCCTCTCCACTTGTGTATACAATTCTACCCCAAATGCACAGCAGCCTCTCGGCTTCACCTTTCTGGAGATGCTGGAGTATGTAAGCTGGAGGAGGTCCACTCTGCAGCCATGGGAAAAACCACCATTCATGCAGAACGGTGAAGACTTTCCAGCACAGCTGCTTAGGGGTCACCCACGAGCTCGTCAGTAACTCCTCATTTATATTTTATAAGTGACCCTAACAAATGTCTTAATGCCTACCGTAAACTTGGGAGGAATGATACTATTGTGAGGTTCCCAGCAGAGAAGACCGCTCAGACATGGGTTCAAGCCAACAGAAAGTCCTTAGAGCCATCTGGAGACTACATGGGGTGTTCAGGACCTGAGGTTTTCCCAGGGTGCGCTTTTAAGCACAAAAACCACATCCTGGGTTGACGCACCTCAGTTGGCAAGAACACTTAGCAGAACTACAGAAGCCAAAAAGCAAGGCTGGTACATTCAGGAACTTTCCCAGAACTATGAGTTTTGATGGATTAGATCTTTGTTCTCATTTTGGCAGGTGTTGCTGCCTATGTGCTGGGTGTCAAGACCTCAATGGCACTTCCATTATGGTGTCAGTTGCACTGGGGTCTGGGGCCCTGTTACATTCCACACTGGTTCAATGAGTATGAGCCAAATTGTGGGTTCATCGGGGGCAGGGGGCATATAGCCTCCTTAGCACTAGCAGTTTAACAGGATTTATTCTCTGGTTTACCTAGTTAAGCAGGCAACTGAGCAAGCAGGGTCCTGTAGTGAGCAAAAGGCCTGACAGCCCAGCCACGGCCATAAGAGTAGTTAACCAGGAGGACCAGAGAACAAAGACTGGGACCCATTGTTAGATTTTTGACATCTTTTTTTTTTTTTTTTTTTTTTTTTTTTTTTTTTTTTTTTTCTTGACAGTGGCTAAACTTTTTCTGCTTATTCCTGACTGGTTGACATAGAAGCAACAGGTGCTCCCAGGGCCATACAGAGCCCTCCTAGTCTCCTAAAGACTAAAGCCCTCTTTGATTCTGAAGAACAACCTTGGCTAAGGAGTCCAACTGGGCTTCCAGATAGGAGCAGAACTTTCTAGATCATCTAGGTCCATGTCTACCTAAATACTGAGCTCCTTAAAATTTTTATCCCCGAAACTAGGGCTGAAGTTCCCACTGCAGTGGAACCCAAGATGCCTGCAACGAGCATTGCAAACAAGAATAGAAGGGCTCCCCAGGCATGGTGGGGCCCCGCCCTCTTCTCCATTATATGAACACCTGTAATATAGCATGCAGGAGGACACAAAGGTGTGGGTTCTCCTCCTTGTGAATGATTTAAGACTATGCAGGGATCCGAGCGCTCCCCGGAGAACTGAGTTCCACAGTGCCACCGGCACCATGGTACTCTCTTGGTTTCTCTGCTCGGGGACCTATCAGCTGGGCAGCCACAGTACTGGGGACATCAGAACTTCTCTCTTTCACCAGCAGACCCACAACCCCAGGGCATACTCCTCCCCAGGAGCAAGCAAACCATCTCCCAGAGCTTCTGGATGTAAATTTTTTTTTTTTACAGAAATCTACCTGCAAGATAGATTGAGTCTCAGTGAACAGAGGCTGTGAGCTCCCCAGCTTAAAGTCTTATTTATTTATTTATTTATTTATTTATTTATTATTTATACGACATTCTGCCTGCTCACCAGATCTTACTATAGATGGCTGTGAGCCACCATGTGGTTGCTAGGAATTGAACTCAGGACCTTTGGAAGAACAGCGAGTGTTCTTAACCTCTGAGCCATCTCTCCAGCCCCCTTTTTAATTTTTATACCCAAGTCTTTTTAAATCTTTTTAAAATTTTAAACCTTTCTTGCTTAGGGGAGGATCAGGCCTTTCCTGCAGTGAGACAAAAAAGAGAAAATAGGGCAACCAATAGGGCCCGTGTCTGTCTTATCTTTAGGGGGTCAGAGGACCTGGTGACGACCCATCTGTTGTTATCTTTGTAGCCCCCTTTAGCTAGGTTCATGAGGTGAAACCGGCTCTAGGTCGGGATCCTCTTCACCCACACAGGCCCCAGGCTGGAACTTGTGGACAGGCTCAGACATGGGGAAGGGCACAGCCTCCCAACCCATCTGAAGAATAGTGCTCTGAGTCTGTTGCAGTGCCTGTGAGGACCTGAGGAGGGAATGGTTAGTAATTTCTGTCTTAGAAACCCCTTGATATGGCGCATCTGGCTCTCAGGAACACGTTAAGTTTACCTGAGCTTTGTGGCCCCTAGGAACAATGTAGTTTTAAGTCAACATTTGTCAGATTTAGGGAAACTTCGGCCATTGTCAGACCTTATGGAGAGAAGCAACCAAATCTAGAAATCATATCTGAGCCTGAATAACTCAGCAGTTTTAGTTGCCCCAAGATGGGTGACCTAGTGGAGTTTGACAAACATCTGTTTTCCAATAAAGGCAGGAAGTATGAGTCTCTTGTCTGGAAAAACCCACCACCCATGTCTCCTTTGCGGCATCTTTTCTTTTTGTCCTGTTGGTTTCTGTGTGTGTAGGTTGGGTGCTGTAGCAATTCGGGTTAAGGCTGGGTAAACAAGATAAAGAGATCTCACTTGTTCTAGAGCCACCTTCTAGGTGGCCAACTCTGCTCCCCCGCTCCCTTGGGCCTCAGAGATTGCCCCCTTTGATGCCCTGTGTAGTGGACAATGGCTATCTCTCCTGGCAGCCATATGGCCTCTAGTAAGTACAGGTGTAGGTACAATTTTTTTAATCTATTTTAATTGGTGTCCCGTATGCCTCTGCCTTCCTCTTCTATCCCTTATCTCTCCTTCTAACACCCCAATACTAGGTCAAAGAGAAAGAGGGTTAGTGGAGAGGGGGCAGAATTCTCTTTAGCTGCTTTCAGCTTGTTAGTGGTGTCAGGTTCTTTGGGGCAATAATCACTGTCAGTCATCAGGATATCCAGCAGTCCAGCTAACCAGCAAACATCAAACTCAGCAGTAGCCTTCTTCCTTCCTGGAGCATCCTTCTAAGCATATTCTCTTTCTCTCTCAGAGAATCCTCTTCCTCTCCCTGGGATCTGGTATTTATATCCTCTCAGAGTCCTCAGAATTAAACTAACTGTTGCTGGCAAAGACCACACTGGTCCCACATCCCACACTTGAGATTAAAACAAAAACATAACTGGGTCTTAAAGAAACCAAAATGTCCACTACAGCCAGAATTTTGTTGGGTTTTTCATTTCCTTTCAGCTGAGGTGGAGAGCCCCTCTCCCTGTAGAGGACCCCATGGACCTGGGCTGTAGTGAATGCATACCAACTGTCTGGCTTTGTTCTTCCCCCAATGAAGTGCCTGGGTTAACGTCAGAAGCTCATACCTTCATCCTGAAGTCCCTCTACTAAGGGGCTGAGCCCACACCATTTTGTCCAAGGAGACGACTGTGGCTTCAGCATACCTGATTTCATCTTGAACAAAACTGCTCCAGACTTTCCCTAGGCCGTAGCAGCCAAATGATCCCTTTCCTTGGTCATCTCGGGGTCCAGAAGCTCCCACCCACCATCTGGCTCTCTTGGGTTGGGATCACTCTAAACTCTGGAAGGCTGGTTCCTAAGCCCGCAGGAGAGAAAGTGTTGCAGCTCCCAAGGTTCCTAGGATTCCTAGAATTGGGTGGAAGCCCGGGGTCCAAATCCAGCCCAGAGGACAGTTGGTTGCTTGAGTGCAGAGCCATGCAGGCATAAGGAGGGGTTGGGGAGGACTCAGGAGTTAGACATGCCTTCCTGCTACTAGCAGCATGACCACCAACCAGCCAGTTGCCAAGCCATCCAGATGAGAAAGCTCATTTCTGGGAGATTCCAGATGTTGCTGCTACAGAAGCACCTGAGCCAGGTGTGGTGCTGCATGCATTTAATCCCAGCATCAGGAGGCAGAGGCAGGCAGATCTTTGTGAGTTCGAGGCCAGCCTACTCTACACGGTGAGTTCCAAGACACACACACACACACACACACACACACAAGCACCTAGAAGTGTAAACTGACTGGTACAGTCACTATGGAAATTGGTGTGAAGGTTTCTCAAAAAGCTAAAACTACAGCATGACATGGCTAAACATGTACCCAAAGGATTCCATAGCCTGCTACACAGACACTTGCTCATTCATGGTCATTGCTGTTATGTTCCTGATAGCTAGGAAACAGATTCCCCCTAGATGTATACACAATGAAGCTGCTCGGCTATAAGGAAAAACAAAATTTTACATTTTCAGGACAAGTAATGGAACTGAAAGAGATTATACTGAGGGAGGGAGCCCAGACCCCTGTGATCTAGCTTCAGGGGTTTTATTTGTATTAATTTGGAGTTCGTGTAGAGGTCAGGAAGCTAGAAATGGGCTACTGGGAGGAATTGGAGGAAGAGCTTAAATCAGGTGAAAGAGTTGTAACACGTTTACTATGGAGGTGCAGAGAGATGAGGAAGACAGGCCACGAGGGTGGACATTAACCGAAATAAGGGGCTCATGGAAAAGCGACGTGGCGTTCCAGAGGACCACAGCTTCGTTCCCAGCACCCACATCAGGCACTCACAACTGCCTGCATCCACAGCTCCATGGGATCTGCTGGCATCCGCTCACATATGCACATCCGTAAAACATAAACCTTCTTAGTTTTTAATTTTAAAAACAGTATGGTGAGAGGGGGGAGGATCATAGGAGCCAGAGGGGTCAAAGCCACCAGGAGAACACCGCCCTCAGAATCATTTCAGCGGGTATCACGGAGGCCCACGGAGATTGAAGTGACAGTCACTAGGCCTGCATGGGACTGTACGGTCCTCCGCGTATATGTTTTGGTTGTGTAGTTTGATGTCCTTATGGGATTCCCAACAGCGGAGCGGGGGTGACTCTGCCTATTTAGCCTGCTCTTCAGACCCTTTTCCTCTTTCTGGGTTGCCTCGGCCAGCCTTGATATGAGGGTTTGTGCTCAGTCTTATTGTAATCTGTTATGCTGTTCTTTTCTGAGGGGAAACAGAGTGGGGAGTGGGTCTGGGGGAGAGGGAAGGTTGGAGAAGGGAATGGGGAGGAATGGAAGGAGAGGAAACTGTGGTTGGGATGCAATGTATGAGAGAAAAATACAAACAAGAAAGTACTATGGAAGCCTTATTATTTTAACTAAGCAGGAAAAGGCACATGCAGCCTGCTCCCCCGAGTTCAGGCCCTGAGATCCAGCTGGTAGGAGAAAATTAACTTCCACAAGTTATCTCTGACCTCTACACACACCACACTGGGTGCACAAACACACATGCACACACAACGTAAAAATATCTATAATTTTAAAAAAAAAGTTTGGGCTAGGGGTGGTGGTGTACCCTTGCGATCTCAGCATTTGGGAAGACAGACGCAGGTAGAGCTCCGTGAGTACGAGGCCAGCCTGGTCTACAAATCAAGTCCAGAACAGCCAAGGCTACACAGAGAAACCCTGTCTCAAAAGAAAAAAAAAAAGTTTGTATATAGATACAAACCCTACATGGGTAGACGATGCTGCTCCCAGAAGCCGTACATTATTTTTCTTTAACATTTACTTTGCTTTTATCTTATATAGCTGTTCAAGTGCTTTCATGTATGCCTGTACCCCACATGCATGCCTGGTGCCCACAGAAGTCAGAAGCGGCCATCAGAGCCCCTGGGACTGGAGTTACGGAGAGTGTGACCAGCCTGATGTTGGTGCTGCACACTAAATCCAGATCCTCTGTAAGGGCTGCACGTGTCCTTAGCTGCTGAGCCACCTCTCCGGTTCTGGAAGCCGTGAGTTTTTAAATAAAAAGCTCAGTATCAGGTACAGGACACCTTCTTATGAGTTTTGGGGCAGGTAGGATTTAGAAGATTCCAAAATCATACAGTGATTGCCATTTCTCCTGAGTGACCACCAGCACCAGATAAAACCTTGGTGCCAAACGCACCACACGACTTGGTAGGACAGAGAAGTGGAGTTAACACCGATATGAAAGCCTTCTCCATGCTGCCCGGCTTTCACGGTGCTGGAAAATGCTCTGTAAGCTAACGGGGAGAAAAGACATCAAATCTTACCTAACTGTGACCCCTACAAGATACAATAGGAACTAGGTAAGCCCTGTCCACTGGAGAAACTGTGGCATGAACATTATGGGAGAAATCAACTGCTTTTCCCCCTTGGTTTTTGGGGACAGGGTTTCTCTATGCAGCCCTGGATGCCCTGGAACTCACTCTGTAGACCAGACTGGCCTCAGACTCAGAGATTTGCCTGCCTCTCTGCTGGGGTTAAAGGTGTGTGTTACCACCACCTGGCTCAAAAGTGTCTTTATTAGACTTTACACTCACTCCAAGGGAAGAATCCAGGTCCTCTGTAATAGCAAGAATTCGTACTTAGTGCTGTAAACCAAGTCAAAAACACATGAGCAGGAAGTGTTATTCTGTTAAACAGACTCAAAGAGCCTTCTAAATATTCTAAATATTTATGTTTACACTACTCTCAGCATCGATCAGCTTCTGTTTGCAGGGGACAGGACTAACACAGAGACTCAGAAGTGGTCAAAGTGTTGAGTGCTCAGCCCTAAATGCGACATCACCTCCTCCAAGGCTCAGAACATTGCAGAAAGGAAGAAGGAAAGAATATAAGAGCCAGAGTGTAGAGGGGTGTGCTGGGAAAGCTGTCCTCTGGACTTGACTGTTGCCCATGAACCCACAACAGCAATGGCTACCTGCACTAGACCTGTTCGAAACTGTGACTATCAACACTCCATCACAGCTGTGGAGGGGCTTCCGAGGCCCACCCCTCCCCGAGGGATAGACAGATGAGAACAAAGATATAATGCGACAGGTAGAGAGGGACCGAATGATAAATGGAGCCACAGTGACCTTGCAGCCCACCACTCAGTCTCCAACTCCAGCATGCAGTTCCTAGAAGGGACCTCGCCCCAGGCTGCCATGCAACTCTTCTTCCATCAGGCTACACAGTGGGCCCCTGGAATAGCCATGCGGATCAACACACAAGTGTTACAGTTCCCTCCACCAGTCTCCTCCTAACCACGGACACTTGTGTGCACACACACCCGTGTCACTCCCCACAAGCACTCAATCTGTACCAGATCCCACAGCCCAGGCAGTGTCCTCACCTGGTGACGGGCAAGTGACTCATGCTCAGATGCTGCCCTCAAACAAATAACCAGCATGAACTTGTCACAAAGCCCTGAGGCGGGCCAAGGGGCCTTCCTCCCACTTCTCCAGGGGCCACCAGGCCCAGCCTGATTCCCAGGAAGCCCAGCTTACAAAGGGCATAGGGCTCCATGTGAATCTATAATTCCCACCTATTAGTCGCCTTGGGAAGGAACTAGCTCGCTTACATAGTCCACAAATAGAGCAGCATCCTACGGACACCCAATTTCGGCCACTCATAGTAAGACAAACCCCCTCATATACCAGCCCTCGAGGAAGGCCTATATTCATTTCTCATCTATCATCAGAAGTCTGTCCATGCCAACAAGTGTCAGTGCTTGTACCAGTGTGTCAACCTGATGCCCAAAGCCTCCCTTTTGCCCTACGCCACCTCTCTCACTCCTCTCAACCCTGAAATCCTAAGTCTCCTCCTTCTATCTCTTCCCTACATTTCTAGGCTCTGGTCCAGGTGAGACACCCCTCCCTTCTCCCTGTCCGGTGCTGGGAGTCTCCAGGCTCTCAGGGACCGGGACCGACCCCCACTGTGCTTGTCTTCTGAGTTAGCACACCCATCTCAAAGGGACAGAGGAGGTGAGGAGTCTTGAGAACCCGGGGCTCTGGCAACTCTGACAGTGCTGTCACCTAGGAGCCAGTCTGACCAGGCAGAAGTCACCACTGTGTTTGCCTGGCACATGGCGGGCAGCATCTCGGGAGGGTGTGTTCAGAAACCCAGCCACACAAGCACACACCAGCCTGTACACGTGAGCGCAGAGGAGATTTCCCTGTCCTCGAGGTACCTGCTCTGACTTACTCCCAACAGAAGGAGCCACCTTGCAGCATTCATCTTCAGCAGCGCCTCTTGTGACCAACGGTCACAAGGAACCAGGGTAATGAAGGTACGGTCCACCCAGAGCCACGCACAGGTATGTACTGGTCACAGCGGGGAAGCCAGTGTATGTGTCCAAAGCCAGACCCACGCGAGGCCCAATCACACAGGGTCAACGCAAAGCCAGTCAGCGCTACGGAGGTTGGGCTCAGACCAAAGAGAACCCAGGTGAGAACGAGTGTGACGCTGGACTTGTGAGCTATTTGAGAGGGCCAAGTGGATGACTTTATCGATGTGGGGCTGACTTTGGGGGCCGGTGTGCCACAAAGCTAATCAACACGATTGAGAAGGACTGCACTCAGGACAGAAGTATCCTATTAGACTCAAAGGCGTCCCAAATCCAGGGCCATATTGTCTGGCCCCAGGGGGTACCCTCCATCTTTCCTAAACATCAGTGTACACACACACACACACACACACACACACACACACACACGGGTTGGGGAAATCTGGAAATCTGGTCAGCCCTGCAGGCTGGGACATAAACAGACCAGGATTCCCCACACAAAAACTCTCCTACTCCCACTCAAGTACGCTCAGAACATAAACAAAAGATACAGCAGGTGATGGCTGAAGCCAACCAGCACCCTGGAGTCTCCTCAGGATAATTATTTATTATTCATAGTCATCAGCATCTTCATTAATTATTCATATGATCCTTAATTATTATCCTTAATAATAAGAGCAGTAAATAGCAGAAAAGTCCTTGAGGTGCCTAAGGCCCAGGGCCGGGTGCCTCCGGGCAGTTAGACCAGCTAATGCCCCCAGGGCAGTGGGGGGACCACAGACCCCCTGTCCACTGCCCAGCTCTGCCCCTGCCCCTCACAGTGGGGCCCAGGGTATTGCAGGAGGAGATGCCAGTCCCAAGGGCAGGGGAGGAACTGCTCCTGCACTGCTCTCCCCTCCAAACCAGGGTCTCCAAGGAGAGCGGTCGGGTAATGCCCTGAACCAGGGTGATCCACATGTCCACACCGGCAGCATCACTAACTGCCCGGATCCGAACCATGTCTGTGCAGGGGCTGGGAGGTGAGGGCCCCCAGCTGACCGGGCAGGGAGAGGCGTCGAGTAGGGCCATCTTGGGGGAGCTCTGGGGCTCCTACAGGAAGCTCCTCGAACGCCATAAACTGGGAAACCTGCAAAGAACACAGAGCATGAGCAGGCAGGAAAAACTGTGGGGGAGGAGAAAGGGGCAGAGGCAAAGACAGAAAGACTGGAAGTCAGAGGAAAGGGTTAGGTGGGCACAACCGGGGACCTGAGGGGACAAGAAGGCTGTAGCTGGAAGTAAAGAAATGCAACTTTGGGGCAGGAGCCAAACAAAAGAGGTATGAGCTACTCTGGAGCCTCCCTGGCAGAGGACCTTGCTCTGGACCCAGGAAAGATGGATCCAGGCTCTCGCCTTCCCCTTCTCTAGGGAATGTGGCAGGGCAGCGAACCCCCAAATGGAATAAGAAGTCTCTGCTTTGGGATGGCAGCTGGGACAAGGTGCCTTCTTGCAATTCTCCAAAGCACCCTGGGGCCCTAGAAATGGCAGCAGGCCAGCAGCCAGGCGGCTGAGGCCAGGGAGAGTGCCAGGGCAGGTGGGAGGGGTTTGTGGGTGCTGACGTGTTTACTGGTGAGATCCCTGTGGGGGAGGCTGTGAAGGGAGACTGGCACATTTGCTGACGTGGGCCCTGGTGTCTACAAACAGGAGCGAGCAGCATATGGGAGGGGGAGCAGCACCAGGGGAAGGGGAATCGATCCCAGGCCACCTCTGGGAGCCACAGGAGCCCCCCTCAACCACCCGTGAGAGCTGGGCTGTCTTAGGAGACACAGCTACAGCTGTCCCTCAGGATGCTACTCAAGGTAAAAGAGCTGTAGATCGAGGAGGTCCTATCTAGAGTCTTGACTTTGGCACCCTGGAAATGCCAGCAGCCTTCAAGATGGTCCTTATAACACTGCTAGAGTAAGAGCCAAGATGAAAGGCAGCAAAGCTAGGGGACTGTAACCACAGCAGGGGCCAGGATGCTGTTCTGAGGCACGCTAGCAAACAGCATCCAGACCCAAGTCCCAGGCTCAGACACCATGTTTACATCTGGCCCCTACATGTGCTGGCAGGTTCCCTGGCTCCGGTCCTCTTCTGCATTACTGCTGGAGCACAGGGATAGGAGGAAAGCAGGAACAGGTAGAGGAGGGGAGGGGAGGGTGAAGAGAGCACATCCCATGCCCAGCTGAGAGGTAGCGGAGCAGCTGCTGGGGTGCTGCTGGGGCAGCCAGGGTGTGGCTGGGGGCTGGGAGTGGGCTCCAGAATATACCTGAGAAAGCGAGTCCAGGGTGAGAGTGGGGATGGGGCCGACAGGCAACAAAGGGGATGTGGACGTGGGGCCAGGCCCAGGGGTGGTCACAGCACTGTAGGCAGGGGGGACCAGTGTCATTTGCCTCTGTAGCAGCTGTAGGACAGTGGCCATGTCTGCACTTAGCCGGGTTTCCAGCCTGGGCAAGAAGGAAGGAGAGCACTCAGAGAAGTGGAGACAGATGGTCGGCTCCCGGCGTCCTCTTCCTCCAGCTGAGGAAGGAGAGGGTCCAGCTGCCTAGCACAAACAGGCCTGGACAGTAATGTTCCTGAAACACTACCAGAAACCCAGAGAGGACCCCGAAGTGCAGCCTACCCTGTGCCCGTTCCCTGGGCCACCCCTCTTCACCTGTTCAGCTGTCTCTGGAGAGCATCCAGCCTGCTCTCCACATCACCCCGGGAACGCCGACCAGGGCTAGACAATGGTATGTTGAGGAGGCTAGGGGCCGGGGCAGGGCATCGAGGCAGCTCCTGGTACTGGTGCCCCCGACTGTCCCCCCAGAAGCTGAAAATATTGGACACCCCAGAGAAGGCACCTGGAGCCAGAAAGGAGGAGTGAGGTCAGGAAGAAAAGTCAAGCACCTGCCCATCCCCCACCCCCAGGCCCAGGCCTACCTGACAAGGGATTACAGGTGTCACCGCCTTTCTCCCCGTCCTCCATCAAAGGCTCTCCACCTGGGGGGTCTCCAGGGGGCCTGGGGCTGGAGAAGGGCACCAGGCGGAGGGGGCTGGAGCTGCGACCCGGACCCTCATCCTCACTGCTCTCCGGGCTGGAGGGGCCGCTGGATGGGCTCTCCCCCCATGGCCCTCCTGGCTGTCCCCGGCAACTCGGCCCTGCCCCAACTCGGACAGGGCCCTGCCCCACGGTTGACACCTCCCCCGGCTGCTCTGTGTCTGTGGGAAACAGAGAACAGACCTCAGAGAAAGGGGAGAGGACAGAGGGGAAGGGACAGAGGAGCTGAGCAAGCCTGGGAGGGGGCAGGGTGTATCTCCAGCCGTTTTCTCTTCCTCCCACCTGCCTGAGAACCCCCTGCCACGCCTTGGCTGGTCAGCACCCTCCAGGGCACTGCTGATTTGGGCTCTCTGTAGCCTGCTGCTCGGGTTCCTTTGTTCTCGTGCTCCCTCCCACCTTCTTCCTCCCTCCTCTCTTTAAGGGGTCAAAGACCGCCTGGCAACACTGGAGCCTAAGGAAGACCAAAAGCCCGCCTTTGTTCTTGAAGGTAGATGAGGTCTACCCAAAGGAGATGATGGTTCAGGCATGGCATGAAAAGGTGGCAGAGTTTGGACGGCAGAAGGGAGGCCTGGGGGTGGGGGAGTGGGGCCACTTAAAGATGACTAGATAACAGTCTGCTGGGCAGGGGCCTGCACAGCCTGACCCTGCCCTCACCCCCCTCTGCCCTCCCTCTGGACACCTCACCCTTGTCAGTGCGCCTTCGGAATGACAGCTTGCGCTTGCGTTGCCTGTTAAAGCCGCTCTCTAGTTCCGCGCTGCTGGGGGAGCCTGGAATCATGTTGGTCTGCAACCAAGAGCAGAGTCAAGGCCCTTAGGAGCATCCTGCCTGTCTCGCCTGGAATATGGGGTGGGGTAGGAGTGGGGGTGCCACCACACCCTTTCACTAACATGAAGAAGCCCTGAACAAGCTGAGGTTGGGACTTTCGAGCCTGAAAGCGACAGGCGGGAAGAGGCAGGCAGAGAAGCTGCAGCTTCAAAGTCACACAGTGAAGGGGCAGCCTCTCAAGAGGCGTCAGCTTTCTTGGGGATGAAGGCAGCTCAGGATGGCCCACTCACGTCTCGAAGATTGAAGGTGATCTCCAGGCTAGACCAAAAATGATCTGAGAACTCAGGGTACATGTCCAGCACCTCCAGCAGGTCATCGCGGTGGATCTTGTGCAGGTCGCAGTAGGTGAGGGCTCTCACGTCCCCATTGGATTTTCCAGGACGTGCATACAGGTTCAGAGGCTCTCCAAAGATGTCGTTCTTCCCTGGAGGCCATGGAGAAGACAGAGGCTTCAGCCCATGGCCCCAGCATGGAGACTAGCAGGTACCCTCCTTTGGGTAAATTCTACCCTGGGCAGGAGCATCTCCAGCCACACAGCCAAGGAAGCATGAGCCAGCCCATGTTCCCAGTGCTCTAGGCAGAGGGGACAGCAGGATTTGGAGTCTCTCAAGCAGAATGCCCCAGCTCTGCCCACAGCTATGACTTCCTTGGAACAGCCCTACTTTTATCCCCAAATAGCCTCCTAGCAAACTGCAGTGCCCTATAAGCAATGGTCTTTCGACTGTAAATGACAGCGTGGTGGTTAATCAGAGCCAGCACTGTTTCTCTGAAAGAAAACAGGACAGCATTGCTCAGCACAGCCAAGCACATAAAGGACCAAATGTGTGCATGTGTGTAGGAAAACTTGCTTTAGTCGGGAAGGGAGTAGGTTGTGGCGTGGTATGCATGTCTGGGCTGACCTGTGAAAGTCTAAAATGCCCTGCTGTGAGCCATGGCCAAAAGTCTGGTGTGTGTAGGGCCCAAGAAAGAACACGAGCAGACAGGAAGTCTTCACTGTCCGAGTGTTACACACACACACACACACACACACACACACACACACAATGGCCACAGGCGGGTGACGGGAAGGGCACCAGGCTCCCTCTGGACATTCTACGCTGCACGAAGCTTCCGGGGACCGTGTCCTAATGAAACTGGATGCTCAGCCTCCAGCGACTATTTCCCACTCCTCTGCCTGATGGTGTTCAACTTTAAGGGAACACTAGCTGCCCGCCTATGGGTAGATCTACAGTTCCCCCAAGTTCAGGGGGGGCTAGGTAGTCTCCCAGCCCAATGGCCCCATGTCCTACAGGCTTCCTCTCTGCTGCCCACCTTGGAAGCCCACCCTCAGGCAAGTTAAAAGGACTCAGGAATCCTGCCAGCAACCCTCCCCACCCCCTGCCAGTGTATTCGGAGGGCTCAGATCTCTCTGGGGTTTAGTGGGCATTCCCACCCCATACCCAAGATGGCCACCACGACATCACCCCGCAGGATCTCGATGGAGCCCCTGGAGATGAAGTAGAGGGCGGTAAGCAGGTCCCCAGCGTGCACCAGTGTGTCCCCTGGTGGTGCATGTGTGGTCTTGAACTTCATGGCCAGGGCCCGCAGGCAGCCTTTAGTGGCCCCTCGAAAGGGCTTGCAGTGCTGCAGCAGTGAGCGGTTCAGATGAAGGCAGATGTCAGCCTGCAGGCACTCAGGGAAGCCCTTCAGCACCTAGAAATCGGCACGGTTCAGAACACTCTTGGGACTCGGCCCAAACACCGGCCCGCTGCCACCTCTGGCTCAGGGAAAGCTTGCTGCTCCCAATTCCATCCTCTGCGGAACCTTGGGGGCCTAGGACCCCCTCAGCACCTGGGTCCCCGGCCTGACCAAGTTCTTATCTGGAAGTGAAGCAACTGATGCCCACCTCCGGCTGATGTGGGGTGTGTGAAGAAGCTGGTCTCCCGGTGGGAGAACTCCAGGTGAAGGAGTTTCA
This sequence comes from Meriones unguiculatus, assembly GCF_030254825.1. Taxonomy (NCBI): domain Eukaryota; kingdom Metazoa; phylum Chordata; class Mammalia; order Rodentia; family Muridae; genus Meriones; species Meriones unguiculatus. The sequence goes on along the minus strand of NC_083368.1, from coordinate 16,941,538 downwards.
CCTTCACACGTAATTCTCAGGTTCTTTAACGCTAACTACAACCATCTGAGGCATGCTGGGTGCACCTCACTGCCCTGTTGCCTCACCGCGTTCATGTCGATGCCGTTGGTGTAGGACCAGGCGTGCTGGAAGTACTCCTCGAGGCGCTGGCGCAGGGGGTTGGGGATCTGGTGGAAGCGAATGAACTCCCGCACCCGGAGCATCTGTGTGTGGTAGCGGGCCGTGCCCGAGTACAGCCGCTGGATGATGGCGGACACGTTGCCGAAGATGCTGGCATACATGAGGGCTGGGGGCGTGGGTGAGTGGGGCCGTCAGCATCCGCAGGGACCCCGCCCGCCCACGGGGACCCTCTGCTCAGGCCCCGCACCAGGTCAACGACACTCGCGGTCCGGTCACGTCTCAGTCTGAGAGTGGACATACACATGCTCAAACACACGCCAACCTTCAGCATTTCCTGCCCTGGTGTCCCAGCCTCCAAACTATACTGTGAGCCCAGGACCCTAGGAGGGGAAGAGGAGGGGGCGGGGCAGGGGGCTCTGACTGCCACTTGGCTCCTCCTAGGACTTTCACTACCTTTTCTACCCAGCCAAGGCTCCGCCCCACCCACCCGCCTCCAGGACTCACAGCCAATGAGCATGACGCAGATGGAGAAGATCTTCTCCGAGTTGGTGTTGGGGGAGACATTGCCAAAGCCCACGCTGGTGAGGCTGCTGAACGTGAAGTAGAGCGCTGTAACATACTTGTCCTTGATGGAGGGGCCGCCCAGGCCGCTGCTGTTGTAGGGTTTGCCGATCTGGTCGCCTAAGTTGTGCAGCCAGCCGATGCGCGAGTCCATGTGCGGCTGCTCCATGTTGCCGATAGCGTACCAGATGCAGGCCAGCCAGTGCGCAATGAGCGCGAAGGTGCACATGAGCAGGAAGAGCACCGCTGCCCCGTACTCCGAGTAGCGGTCCAGCTTCCGGGCCACGCGCACCAGCCGCAGCAGCCTCGCAGTTTTCAGCAGCCCGATCAGCTAGAGGAGGGGGCATGTTCAGGGTGAGGGCTCAGGAGTAAGGAGCAGGGCAGCAGAGGGCACTGACTTCTTCTGGAAGCTCTCCCTGATAAGGAAAACCACCTGGTATAAAGCTTCTCCCACACTGCTCCTGGCACGGGTCTGTCATTAATCTGTGTGCCAGTGTTGAGACAAAGTGGTAAGGGTCTCCATGCTGAGGACGAGGAAACAGGGGCTCTGAAAGGACCAACAGTCACCTCAAGCTGCTAGGCCTAAATTTTAACTAGCTTTTGGGGGAGCTTTCCTATAAGTTAGAAAATGATAACACACACACACACACACACACACACACACTCTTTGATAGACAGATTCCAGCTCCTTATGAGCCTGTGGATGAATAAGCATGGATTTGTTAGGGCCCCTCCTTTCCTGTGTAGTATCCCCCCCTTCTACTCCTTCATCCTACTCCCTCCTGGCTCTTTTCTCCTGGCTGCTGTCTTGCTAGGCCCACCTCCTCAGAGCCAGAGCCAAAGATGAGCAGGTCGAACGGGATGGCAGCCACCATGTCAATGAGGAACCAGCCCTTAAAGTAGTGGACAGCGATGCGGCCAGGATGGCTGACCACCTCTTCATTGGCGTTGACATAGGTGGTACGGAAATTGATGAGGATGTCCACGATGAACATGATGTCCACGATGAGGTCCACCACGGCCAGAGGCTGGCAGGCGTAGCCACAGTCAGGGGCTTGGGACCCATCTTCAGTCTCCTTCAGCAGGAAGGCGGCTGAGTAGGGTGTGAAGACGGCCGTGTAGATGACCAGCAGCAGAATCAGCCAGTCCCACACGGCCTTGAAGGGGCTGTAGTGCAGGATGGTCCAGCGGTGTATTCTCGGGGCCTGCAGCTTATATTCAGGAAGCACATCAGCTCCCAAGGACAGGACCTAGACAGGGAGAGGTGTGCGGCGTGATGAGGAAGGGCCATGGGACTTCAGAGAAGATGGTGTCACCCTCACTGTGGCCAAGTAGAGCACATTTCCATCAGAATGCTCATCCTTCAGCCAAGTAGCCATAGCAACGGACTACCCTCAGACCTGGGCACTACAGTTCCCAGAATGCTAACCAGCAAGGGGACGTCCTGGCTGGCTCCACACAGTTCTGACAGCGCCCAAAACACTTGAACTTAGGCCATCATGCAGGAAGGCCCAATATGGTTTCCCACCAGCAAGGCAGCCCAGAACCTCAGACCATGCCAACTCTCACCATACAATCTTATCCCACAGCCCCCAAACACACACACACACACACACTGTCTCAGTCCAGAATATGTTCCAGGATTGCAGTTCCCAGCTGGGCAGTGAGCCCAGGAGCTAGAGTCCCAACACATAAAATAGTCATTGCAGTTCCCTCTCGGCCTCACTTCATACCACTTGTCTAAGGGCGCCAGCCACCATTCTCAGGCCCCTTGGCCTCCCTGTGGGGAGCAACCCTTGCCCTGCACCACTCTTTCTCTCAGGCCGCTCTCCACGCAAGCCCAGAGAAGCCCCCACATCCCTACAAAGGGACAGAGTCCAGCACAGAGAACCTGGTGCCTCGAGTACACAGGGGGATGCACTGAGGATGGCTCAGAGACGCACTTGGCCTGCACAGAACCCCATTTTCTGACAAGGGGGAAGCGTGTGCCCCTCAACACTCAAGCAAAGGCAGCCCACCACAGGGACAAGGACAACAAGCACAGCCAGAACTCTTGCTCCCAAACCAGGCCAGGTGGGGGCGTCAGAAGCCCCCATGCCCACCCGCCCCTTAAGATCATCTGGCCGACCTCTGACTCGGCTGGAATGCCCTCCCCAATCCCGCTAGCCTTGGGCCCTGTCACCCCTGCAGCCAGACTTGAAGCCTTCCCCATCCCCAGAGTTTTCAGCCCTGTCCCAGAAGCACTGAATCCCAGAGCCTCTAGGCCTCTAGGCTCAATGAAGTCCAAAGACTCTCAGCTCAAGTGGGGATCCCCTGATTCTGCACAGGTGGGGCTGCTCAGAGGACACAGGGAAAGGAGCTAGTCAAAATGATGGGTCTTGGGGAAGGGGTTGCCCATCCTGGGATGGACACAGAGACTTCAGAGAAACCAGACGGGGTGAGGATGAGCTCCAGGGCTCTGGAGCAGGGGAGGATCGTAGGTCTGCCCTGACTTCAGCCCGAGGCTTGTTCATTAACTGAAGGTTAACACATGAGGTTAGTGACCTCTCAGGCATCTCAAAAGAAAACAGGCTGGGACCCCACAGGCAAGAGGCAAAAGAGGGTGCTGACACTCCATAGGACCTCTCTGTGCCTCAGCAGTCAGTCCTAGGGAGCCATGCTGGACCACCCTAGACAGCAGTGACCCTGTCCCCACGTCCACCCCCAGCCCCCAGTGTACATCTGCACTCATATATACGGCAAGTCTTGGATTCAAGGCCCAAACCTGCAACTTCAATCTACCCAAGGGCCAGTCCTATCTCCGAAACCACTGGCTTACCACATGGCCTCGGGCCAGGTCTATGATCCCTGTGATTTGCTGTCCTATAGAAGACTGACTCACCCTTGGATCTTCACCTTGGAAGGGAAAATTCTCACCTGTGCCTGTTCCCCAGCTGGGAGAAGCATATGAACCCAAAGAGAGGGAGTCAGGGACAGCAGGGATGGTGGCAGGGTGGGATTCTCCAGATCACCCAGAGCTACCTCCGGGTTGTAAAGCAGGAGAGCCAGTAGGGCAGAGAGGCGGCTCCCAGGAGGCAATCGCCAGCTGAGGGGACAGCACACCAGGACACCCTAAGGAGGTGAGCCAGCGCTTCCCTTCAGTCTGCCCTCGCTCATTGGCCAACCCCTGGCCCCTACTCTCCTGAGACCCCCCAAGAGCACTCCAAGCCTCCAGTGCTGACCCCAAGTCTCAGAGCAAGGGAGCCCCAGCACCCCTGTGTCAAGTCTAGCTGCTGCTTGATGGTTCCTGTCTCTCTCCATCTCCCCACCATCCTCTCTGAACACTACCTGCTTCCTAGCATCTCTTTCTTCCCTTTATATTCTGAACTAGAAGGTTGTGGGCCACAGAAGCCATAGGGAAGGTGTTGCCAAGGCAAGGGAAACCCCGGGGAACCTAGCCAGCGGCCAGGAGGAGAACAATGAGGAGCTCAGTGGTGGGCCACACTAAGGAGCACCAGCCTCCCAACCTATCCTACTTCTCAGAAGCCCTCTCCCCAGCTGCAGCCAGAGCCCGCTGGGCCACACCCCAGCCTGCCTCGGTGTCCCAGCCCAAGAAAAGGATAGGGTGCTGAGGGGATCACCTACCTCCTGGGCCACCAGGCTGGAGATGCGCACTGCCCGCCGCACCCGGCCTTTCTGGGCCCTGGGCTGCAGAGCCCCTGTCCTGCTCTCCTTCCCTGCTGGGATCGCCATGGAGGACTTGGCTCCCCCCAGCCTGATTGCCCTAGAGTCCCAGGGCCCGGCCAGTGCCTCACTTGTGCCCCAGCAGCAGTCCCAGCCCAGGCTGCCAGCCCAAGGCTGGCCGACTGGCAGCCAGGACTGCCTCTGGCATGAAGCCAGAATGGCTGGGGCTGGGCCCTGGGGCTGGGGTCACCTAGGCAAGGAGTATGGACAGCTGCCTGCGTGGCTCTTGCTCCACATGGCCCTTTGGTGTGGGCCCCCGCTACCAGGGTGCTCTGCTCTGCCCGCCTGCCGTCAGCCCAGCACCCGCGGTGGGAACCGCAGCTCCTCTGCCGGCCGGCCCCTCCTCCTCCCAGGTTCCCACCCCCACTCCGCCACTCTGCCCCCCTCCCCCCGCCCAGCCCGTGCCCGCCCTCTGCCCCGTGCCCGGCCAGCGGCCCCCTCCCTCGCAGGCTCCTACTGCAGCCGCTCCCGCAGCCCTAGCCCCTCCCCCTCCACCCGGCAGCCTGGCCTGTCACCGCAGATTAATGGTCTCCCCAACACCCCCGCCCCGCCGGTCCAGTGCCGAGCCAGCCAGAGTCAGGCAGAGAGACACCCAGAGATGGAGAAACGCCAGGTGACTGGCAGGGGCACCACAGGCAGTCAAACAGACGGACAGCGGAGACCCACACACACGGCATGCACACTCTGAATCCAGGAACAGGGCAGATCAGGTACCCAGGTGGGAAGAGAGAGGAAGGACCGGGAGGGGGAGAGGAGTGAGCCAGATAAAGGCTCTGAGGTGAGGGGCATGTTTTGGAGGCAAAGCAAAGGGGCTGGAGATCTGGCAAGGACCCGAGAGTTAGAGACACGAAGGATGGCCAGGAGGCTGACCAAGCGAGCCCAGTCCTGGGCAGCTGCCTCCCAGGGCTGCTGCTATGGGCGCAGCTTAAACAACAGTCCCGTCTCCTCCTGAGAGCCTCATGGCTAAGAGCTCACCACTGCCAACGTGGAAAGGAGCTGTGACCGAGTAGACGGAAGAGGGCTGTAACCTACCTCACTGTTAGGAGAGGCAGGAAGACCAGAGGAGCCCTAAAACAGGGCCACAGAAATCAAAACTTGGTGTTCTTCTCTGGGCAAGGATGCAGGGACTTGACCCCTAGTAGCTTTATACCCACCAACAGCGCTCCCCACTCATCCCAAAGAGGAAATCCTACTCTCCACACTAGGGAGACAGGGCAGGTCCCCCAGGCCACCTGGTAGGCCATCGTGGCCTACAAGAATGAAGACCGTCCTAATTCTGACTTGTGTGGCCTTTCTAACCGAGGCCCACTCCTGTTGGCCGAGAGACCCCTCACATACATCCTTGTCATCCCTCTAGCTCCCTTCTCTCACCCACCATGGCCTCCCCAGGGCCATGTTTCAAGTACCTCACCCTCACCCTGTACCCTGGGGCCACACACTCCATCTCTCGGTTATCCACACCTGCCCATCCTAAAAGCCTCCTTCTTCTGCCCCTCCCTAATAGCCTTTCTCTTCAAGCCTTCCTTGTATCCCAGCTCTAGGCATTTTCCCCACCAGCCCCAACAGCTTCTCTCACTGACCAGCCGCTCAACCCCACCTTTGACTGCAACCTCTTCCCCAACTCCATCTTCCTCCAAGGTGAGCAGTGAACCATTCACTTGGACACTTACCTGAGTGACCTTCTCGGTGACATTGTGGGTCCGCTCTTTTATCTTGGGTGCTATAATTTCCCGGTCACTGGTGGGTGAAGCTAGGAAAGGGTCACCTTTGAGGTCCACAAAGTTGAGGGTGATTTGGGGGATCTTGCTAATGGTGCGGTAGCGCACGAGGTCCGAGTCGGAGGTGGAGTTAAGCAGGCCACTGCGCAGGGGGTGCATGGCCCCTGGGATGGAGAGACATAGCTTGGTCAGGTGGGCAGGCCAAGGGCTGATGGGAAGCCAGGCCTCGGACACAGAGACTACAGTGATACCAAGCCCTACCTGGCAAGGGCCAAGGGGGTGGGACAAAAAGCAATGAGGGAGCTCAGAAGACCCATGAAGACAAGCAAGGCCTGGACCCCTCTTGGCATGTCACCATGAGAAGACAGGAGAAAGGAGTGGAAAGGATCAGATAGTGTCAGGAGCCTCTAAATCTCCCTTGTCTCTTCCCAGTTCCATGGTCAGCCCTGTTCCAGGATGTCCTGGGACAGCTAGCCCCTTGGGCCAGCAAGGGCTCTGTGAGTGGAAGAATGCAATGGGATAGATGGACATTTAATAGAGTAAAAGACTGCTTAATGAGATTAAATAAGTGCTTAATGAGATTTCCATCTCCCAGACTCCCAGGCACCTAAGAGGTAGGAGGGAGAGAGGAAATGGCAGGCCTAGGATGGGGCAGGCTTGGCTACATGCAGGAAGCAAGGAGCTAGAGGAGGGTCTCCCAGGCCTGTACCCTCACCGGTGCTAGCATGACGGGGCGGAGGGGGAAGCACCCCAGCCCGCATTGCCTCGATGTCATCTGCAGAAGACGCCCGACGAACACTAGCGCAGCTCTCTCGGGAGCGTGTCCGGGCCAGGCTGCAGCTGGAACCTGAGGCATCAGGGTTGAGGCTCTGAGCTCTCGGTGATGGGTGAGGGCCACGGACGCTTGCCACCGGTGAAGCAGACCCTGGGCCCACCAGTGCCCGCCTCTCTTCTGCAGGCCCAAGCCCTGCCACATGGTTGTCCATGGCAGACACCTCATCCAGGGCCAGGGACTCACTGCTGGGTGCTGCAGGCGTCAGATCCACATCCACCACCACTGCCCCGGGGGCTCCAGCACTGCCCATGCTTCCTGTCCGAACTGACGAGTCCCTGGCAGTCAGTGCCAATAAGGCAGGCAGCTTCAGGCGGAAGGTCTTGGCTCGGCCTGTGGGGAAATGGGAAGCTTGTGAAGAACTGGAGGACAGTGGAAGGCCCTCACCTCATCCCATGCACAGCACTTGATTCCCAAAACCCAGACAGTTCTATCTCAACCTAGTCATCAACTGCTCTTTCCCACCACACTTACGGCAGATTCCATGAATTCTTCATGATTCCAGAATTCATGGACAGTAACATATTGAGAGACTGATCCATGCTTTGGGTGGGTCATTGAAGGTCACACAGTACATGAGGAAAGATGCCAAGAGCTCTCTCCCACGCCCTGCCACCTAGCAGCTGGTGGCCATAGGGCTAGTGCTATCAACACCCAAGAGGGGGACTTCGTTGTCCTGACTCTGAGGGGAAATTTTTAATTAAACCCCAAAAATGACAGCTGGGGAAAGCAGAGGCTCTGAACCTTTGGAGCAACCAGGGGAAATGTTGAAGCTGCTATGTTTACAGCCAAGGCAGCATGCCTTCCCATCCTCTCGTCTATTAACCTCCAGGCTTGGGGCTTGGCCAGACCACAGAGGAGCTGAGTCCATGAGACAGAGCTTTCTAATGAGCCGGTGGCTAGTGCTGCTTAAGCAAGCACCTATTATTCCTCCAGGGTGCTGGGTGGGACCCTGGCGGCTAGAAAATATGTGTTCTGCCTGAAGAACCTGTGACTCTGGGCCTTGCTGCTGCACTGGCGTTTCTCCAGCATGATCCCGGTGGGCCTGACCATATCATCTCTTGGTGTCCCTTGCATCTTCACACACACACATGCAGCTCAGGGAGACAGGAGTGAGTATTCCTGAGCTAACCCAGGAGCATGGCTGCACTTACCAGAGGCCAGCCAGCTGGTGGGGGCCCCCCTGTGATTGGTGTCACGAGCAGGGGACCCTACCATGTCCTTTTCCATCACTACTTCAAAGTTGAGGATGAACATGATGACAGCCCCATCCTCATTCTTCACGGGTACCACGTCCACCAGACACAGAAAGCAGCTCCCTGCAGGGTAGGAAGGGCATGGGCCACGGTGACACCAGATCTTCCCCAAATGGGCAGGACACAAAAGGGCCCGCACCTACTTTTACTGCACCCCCCACTGCCCACACCTGCAGTTCCTGACCCTGCACCTGGCTGTGCCAGACTGCATTTCTTCCTTCACTGTCTGTTCACCTTACTGCCCATCTCATCAGCTTTCTTTCCCTGCCTCTCCTCTCTTCACCTCTGTCTCCATCAGCTTGTGGCCCTTTCTTCCTCCATGTTTTTATCTGTATCCCCACCTTTTCAATGTACCTGTGCTTTTCCCCTCTGCCAAGGGCCACACCCATGCTTTAGTCCAGGATCACGTGCTCCAGCCCTAGTTCTAAAGCTGTTCAAAATCCCTGCTTGGGTGGCAGAGGCAGGAAGATCTGTATGAGTTTGAGGCCAGCCTGGTCTACAGATCTAAATCCCAAGACAGCCAAAACTATACAACAGAACAACAACAACAACAACGTTACAGCATTTTGAAACTGCCACAGTGTCGAAACATGCAGTCTCCCATCTCAGGAAAGTACTAGACTGAGACATGGCAGAAACCAAGAACCCTGAAACCTCACCAGAGACCAGAGACACTGCTATGAGATCTTTCTCTGTCCTTATTCTTGACTCCTTCTCCCCTTCCCCCTGAGTCCCTGCAGCAGATCAAATCAGCCCACTAGTTCCCTTAGGCTTTCTGAGGAGTACACAGCCCAGTGCCCTCCGTGCTGTTTTCTGACTTGAGGTGGTCTCAGAGCGAGTGCGCCTGCCAGGGCCAAGCTAAGGGTCCTAGCTGCAAGAAGTCCTCCTTGATGAATCCGAAGAACACACTATTCCCGGTACTCTCACAGGGACCCAGGCAGGTCATCATCTCCTGTCCATCATCATCTAGGCTTCCTTCCCCCTGCTCATCTGACTTCTCTGCCTCCCAGTGGTCACATCCCTTTTGAAGGGCCCAACACCTAGAATGACTAAGGTACCTTGGAAGCCAGTTGTGGCCGTGGTGTCAGTGTACAGCAAGAGTGACATGGAAGAGGAGATCAGGGAAGAGGAAAAGGATGTGAAAGAAATGAAGAGTCACATGGTCTCAGGAGAGCCCCATCTGCCCGGCTTCAGCCTTCCGCTTCCGCCCTTGTCCTAGAACCTCCCTAGGCTGGTCTTCCTGCTTCCGTCTCTCCTCTCACCCTTCCCTTTCCCTGGCTCAGGTGTGCAGGCAGGGTGGTGACTAGAGTCAAGGGAAGACTGGAACCTGGGGCTCACTTGGTGCCTGTCAGCCAGGCCTGAGGGGGTGAGCAACAAGGTTACAGAATAGTACAAGCTGTGACTAAGCCAGCCAGCCATGAAGGGCATGGCTCTTGGAGACAACCACAGGGCAGACATGCTGGGTAGGAGACTGAGACCACAGTAGACGAGTGATCCTAGCAGCTGTGGGTTCCCCAGTCAAATGAGAGCCTCTGAAACCCCTTCACTCACCATAGCCAGGGCCCTCCTGACCCTACCCAAGAGCCCCGAGCTCAGGAGCTCTGCCTGGGTGTCCCTTTAGCAGCTGCTCTTGTCCCCTGACCTCCGGCCTCTGACACACAGCTGTGGTGTTGAAGCTGCGGGGGGGGGGGGGGTGCTTGGGCCCAGCTGGAGACCGTTTGGCACCCAGACAGCCTGCCTGGAGTTTATGCCCTAATATGGTGATGGCCAGCAACGGCCTAAGCAGAAACTGGCCTCCTCAGGACTATGGAGAGGCAGAAGACCAGCTACCTCTCGGCCTAAGGGACCCCAGCACCTTTCCCCAAGAGGCCCAGAGACCTAGGCCCCAAGCTACTCTGCTCACCAGGGCATGTATCAAAGAAGCCTGGAGTCTAGAACCAAGATGACTCTCATTATTCCAGATGACTTATGTCCCTCAAAGAGGACAAGGAATCCTGACCTGGCATCTTCAGAACTCTATCCCCACATCAGCCCAGGCTATTCAGCAAGAGAAACCACACTGCCCAGGACTCCACATCTTAGATGGCTACTTCAAACCTTAGCATCGCAGTGACCCCAGGTCCCTGCCTCTGAAAATAATCGTTTTTAGTTCTCCCAGTAAGAAACTTCCAGATAATGCCCCTCTCACGGGACAAGCTCACTTCCCACTTCCAGATACACAGTCAAAACCCTGACGCTCCCGCTTTGTTGACATTCAAGGAATGTTTCTTTTCAAATATCCCCTCAAAGGTCTGGTTGTTCCAAAAATGTGATCCACCCCCAGCACTATGTGATCACTGAGGGAAATAGACATGGCAATGCAGTGCATGGAAACAAAGAAAGATGAAGGCCAAGCAGGCCCTGGGCTCTTGGGATACCATCTCGCTTGCCAAGCTGGCCGAGTCTTATGTGACCTACCGTGTCACCAACCCCAGCTGGCTTTGCCAGGCCTGCCTATAGAACCCTGCCCTGTGGTTGGCTGGTATGCAGGGAGATCGTGGGAGTAGGGGAAGGGCAGCCAGGCTGCAGGCAGGGCCCACAGGTGGCTGAAGTTAGGTGCTAGCAAGAACAGGTGGCCTGTGGTCAACTTCCCAGCAGAAAAGAAAGGCTGTGAGCAAGTGGCTGGGCTGTCCCCAGGGAGCCTGGAAACTAGCTCCTACCCAGCCCGAGGAGCCCAGACACCACTCTGCTCCTCCCTCCTTCCCGCTCTACTGGGGATCCACCAATGACCCAGCTCATGCAAGGAAGCGGTAGCCTCAAGGAGGGCCCCGGGACCAGAGCTGCGGGAGGCTGCAGTTCCACCCAGCACCACTCTGTGGCAGCCACTGCCTACATTCAAGAGGCAGGCAGCTCCTGGGGCACTGTAGAGGGATGGGTGGGACTGCGGGGAAACCGAAGGGGACAGCAGGAAGCCTCGTCCTCTTTCTCAAAGAGGAAGCAGCACACGCCACGGGAAAGTCACCTGACAGAAAGCTTATCTGCCATACAAGGCTGATGACGCCTCCTCCACTGGGCCAAAGTCTGGATGAAATGGCATAGGATACGACAGGCTTGGAGCCTGGCCCAAGGAGAGCTCTGCATGCTCAGAAGAAAGAAGAACCTTATCAATTGGCCCCTGGAACAGGCTGATTTAAGTGGCTAACACCAAAATACAACTTTATAAGCCCCAACTCCAGCTAGGCTCTAAGGGCCCCATTTGGGTGGTGAGGCCTCCCTGCCCAATCTAAGTCAGCCCCTGCGCCCTCAGGGTAGAGATAAGAACAGGGATGGCAGGCATGCTAGTAGCTACATACCTACAGGATCTGGCAGAGCCTCTGGTCTTAATGACCCAGGCCAGCCAGTGTCCCAGCAGCCTACAGAGGTTAAGCTACTCAATGTAGCTCACTAAGAGAGGAGGCAATGGAAAAGACCCCGGTACAGCAGGTTCAGCTTTCTGTCTGACAGCACACTATGAACCCTGGCTTGCCTGCATTTGGTGCTAGGTCCCTAAGGGGTCCACCCTGGAGTAACACTGCCCTGCCTGGCACCCTCACTCACTGAAGTCAGGCACCCTTCCAGTGACCCAAAACCTCATTTCCCACCTCTGGGTGCCACCGGCCCAGGCCTGCCTTAGCGGAAGTTATGACAGTTTGGGAGAGAAGACCTGCGGAGGACCCTAGGGCAAGCAGGTGAGCTCAGGGCCTCACCTGGCACACATGTTCAACAGCAGCAGCCTTTATGGCGTCCCCGTCACCCCATAGTACCTAGCATACCAACACAAGTGAAGCATTTGGGATACGACCAAGAAGGTGGCCTGGTGCCCATCGTGACTGAGCCAGGTGTTCAGTCGGACCCTGATTTGGCATCTGGACAAGACACAGCAAGACAGAACAAATCAAACAGTGGGTGTGCCCTGGGAAACTGAGATATTCTGCCACAACAACCAGGAGAGCCGGCCCCTCGCTCTCCCACATTGCTGTGTGGCTGCAGACAGGCCACCACCTCTCTGAGCTTAGACTCTCTGTGGGTACCACAGGGACAAGAGATTCCTGCCCTGGGTGCCAGATGAGGTAACAGATGGCCTTACAGGAGCATCTGGAGCTGTAATGAGGCAGAGTAGCAGGTCCCTGCAGGGAAGGTGACCTCCAGCACCCGCATCCCAGTTGCCTCCCTTGCCCCACTCCAAGCAGGAGGAGCTGTGCCAAAATGGGCCCAAAGTCACACCGAGGGCAGGGAGGCTGAGGCTGCAGTTGGCCCTGTCCGCCCCCCAGGCAGAGGCTGTCTCCGGAGGAGCAGCCCAGGGCTGTGCAGTGTCAGGTTATATTTAGCCTGGTGGCGGCGACAGGAAGATGCAGCGGGAGCCGCTTCTGGCCAAGGGCCACCGTGTCGCTAACACCACTCTCATGGACAGCCAGGGGGGCTAGGGAAGGCCAGGGACATTGTGGACTCCAGGGACAGGATGGGGGTGTCTGAGAGGCCAACCAGTCAATGAGTTTGTATTCTGTATGTATATATCAGAAAAAGAGGCCAATCCTAGGCTCCTAAATCCAGGAACTATAGGGGTCTTGGGGCACTCCCTGCCAGGCAGATTGGGAAGCCACAAGCCATACTCCAAGTCTCAAAGGAACATTACTTCCAGACTCGCTCCTCCACTACCCTTGCACCCTGACGACAATCTCTGTGTAGCGCCAGGGCCTCTGTGGGCATCCAATTTCCTGCTAAAACCAACAAACAGCCTGTGGCATGCTTGAGTCTTCTCGGACCACAAGTCCTCAAAAGACAACCTCTACCCAGGAAAGTTCAAGCTGGCTGTGCTCCAGGGTCATGGGGCCAGGCTCCTCCTGGCTCATAAGTGAGCATCATATACTCTGCCTGAAGAAGGTAAGACAAGGCCCTGAGAGAACTCAGCGGATAAAGATGCCAGCCTCCAAGCCTGGCCATTTGAACTTCATCCCTTGGGCCCAACACAAGGGAGAGAACTGACACCTGCAAGTTGTCCTTGTCCTTTGACCTACACAAACATACCACGACACATACATCCACCACACATATTTATACACAAATATGTATGCTTGTGTGTATCTGTAATCTTCTTCTATAAACAAGGTAAGATGATGTCACACTGACCTGGGGAAAGCTGCCTCCACTGCTGTAACCTCAGCAGCATCCCTCCTGCCGCTGACCCCCCACTTCCTCCCTCCCCAGCCTTCCCAGGCCCCTCTGCAGAGGGTTTCCTGACTCAGCCTATATGGGTGCTTCTCTCTGGGAACATATCCAATACCACACACTTTGCAGAGGATATATCCACAAGCTGGCCTGTTGGGTAAGTCCCCCAACCCTCGCATTCAGACCTACACTAGGCAGACTGGCTTCACAGCAGTGCACAGCTTTGGAAGGTCTGCTAACGGTCCCTGGAGTGGTGACCTGCAGTTTGGCCAGTGTGAACACAGTGTACCTACCTCTCACCTCCCTTCTAGATCCTAGGGTACCGACCACTCAACACAGAACCACCCCTCCTCCCCCAGTCCTCAGTGTAGACAGATAGAGCCATCGTGGGAATTCAAGCATCTTTCCCAAAGCAACATTACATTTGATTACCAGTTACTAGCCAACAAGATGGCGCTTGGATCCTAAGTGAACTATGCCTGCTGTGTGATTTCTCAGCCTTGCTCCTTTTTGCCCCCTTCACTATGACCCTGACCCCTGCATTTGCAGCTGTCACAGAGCAGCAGGGCCACAGAGCTGTCACCATTCACTAGAGAGACAGTCCTGGAGTCCCTGCCATCTTCTGGGGTTCTGTAAGCTCCTGCAACTGTCCTCCATCTTATCTCCCAAACACAAACACATCAAGGGCCTGGACGGGCTGTATGTAATAAGGCTCTGCCATTGGTCTCCTTGCAGGCAAGCTGTCTGATCATTAACTCAAGAGGATGATTCCCCATGGCTTGCTCTCCCATAAGACACTGTGAAACACCCGCAGCAAATACGGTTGTCAGTAAAGTCCCCCTGAAAAGTCTGATGGCACATTCAAGAATGGAAACATACAACCGTGACCCAAACAAACACAAAAACTGTCATTATTTGCAGGGTACAGAGTTATCTCACCAGAGAACCAACAGAGTCAACATATGAACACCAAGAATCAACAAAAGAGCTCCGCCAGACAGATCAGCCCACACCACACAGCTAAAGCAATCAGAACTCAGAGTCACAAGACAAGACAGCACCGGTGCAGTGGTCCACACCTGCAACCCCAGCACTCAAAGCAGCCTTGACTTCATAGTGAGTTTAAGGTTTCAGGAAACAGAGCAGGGCCAGCCAAATGGCTCAGCAGTAAAAGCACTCGCCGGGCAAGCATGAGGAGCTGAGCTTGGTTCCCAGAACCAACAGTGGGAAAAGAGGGACAGCCCCCAAAGCAGTCTTCTAGCCGCTACACAATCACCACGACATGCACAACCACATAAATTAAATGATGTTTTCCTTATCTGTGTGCACACGTGTGTGAGGATAGATGCACATGTGCCATGACATGCATGTGGAAGTCAGGGGACCACCTTGGGTACTGTTTTCTGTGCACACCAGGCTAGCTGGCCCATGAGCTTCCCAGGAGTCTCCTGTCCTCACCTTCCATTTTACCTACAAGCATGAGGTTACAGTGAGATGCTACTGCACCCAGCTTTCATGTGGGTTCTGAAGATGCAAAGTTGGGTCCTCACACTTTTCTAGCAAGCGCTTTATCCACTGAGCCATGTCCCCAGCCACAAAACCCCTTTCTCAATAACAATGACCATAGAGTTGCAAGGGATGATCAAGAAGACACAAGTGAGAAAATGAAACTTTGGAGCAATAAAGTACATGGAAATAAGACAGCCCAAAGAAAGATGGTCCAGGATCTTACTGAAACTTACAAAGCTGTCAGTTCTTCTAAATTAACCTACAGGAGCAAACCTAATTCTGACCAAGGCATTAGTGAAGCCAGCACGTGGTACACGCTTGTTATCTGAACATGCAGAACACAGAAACAAAACAGTGGATTATAAGCCAGCCAGGATACATAGAGAGACACTGACTTTAAAAAAAATGCTAAAAAGAGGGGAGGTGGGGGAACCAGGTATGGCTTGCTATTATCCAAGCCCCTGGGAGCCAGAGACAGTAGCACTGCCACAGTTCAAGACAAGCCAGGACTGCTGCATATAGAGTGAGTCCTGAGCCACAGTGTAAGATCTTACCTAGCAAATAAACAAACTTTTTTTAATAAAAAAAAGTAAAAGAATTTACTTTTTTTAATAAAAAAAAGTAAAAGAATTTACTTTTTTTTTTTTTGGCTACAGAGGCACAGTAAACAAACACCACAGTGTTGTGCTTGTTGCTGTTTTATGTAGTTCTGATGAACAAACTGAAAGAGTGCAATGTTCAGAGGCAGATCCATGGTTACACAGCAAAGTAACCTATGCCAAAGGAGCCCCACAAAGCAACGGAAAAACAGACTAGGTGTGCTGGGAAAGTTGGCTCCTTTCGTGGAAAAAATAAAACTTGATCCTCGCTTGCCACTACATCCAAGGAGGGCTCACGGTGGATCCAACACCCAGCTGAGAAGGAGAGACCAGGCAGCCAGAGGAGAGAGGTGGACTGTGGGGACCGCTCAGCCTTGGCAACGGAAAGGCTCTTCAGTGAAACTTCAAAAGCACACACAAAACCAAAAGTCCAGGATTCGTTTGTATCAAAACTAAGAATCTTTGTTTTATTAACTGAACAGAGGCTAAGAGGGAGAAGGTATTCACAATTCAAAGAAGGAACTGGCATACAGAAGACACACTGTATTCATTTGTATTCCGAGAATACACACGAAACCCCTGGAAACCCACAGGAACAAAAGAGAGCAGACTCACAGAAAGATAAGCAAAGGATACAACCGAGCAGTTGTCGGGGAGGAAAGCTCAATAGCTATCAAGCCTAAAAGAGATACTCTGGCTTACAAAAAGTCAGAGAAACATAAACTAAAGCAGCAAGCCCACAGGACGGGCAAAATTATAAAGGGAGATGATGCCATGTGTGGCAGAGGTGGGAGGGTATGAAGGTGTCCATTCAGGGCGCAGGAAACAGGGATGGCTGTTTAGGTGCACAGTGGGGCAACAGTGAGCTAAGAGTTCCCCTATCCTGTAATCCGGCAATTTCGCTTCCAGGCATGCAGGCCACAGACACTCTTACACGAGTCTGGAATGGCCTGTGTAAGAGAATGTGTCATTATCTGGTGACAGAGAGGTGGAGACCACCTGGGGACAGCAAGCAAGTAAAACTCGTAGATCTGTGCTCCAGGGTATGAAACCTCAGCCTGGACACTCACTGTCAGCCCACCTGCACATAAAGTCACGTTCCTGGGTAAGAAGGGTAAATGCTGGAATACAATACCAGCACAATACTATTTGCATAAGTTAAATCCA
Source organism: Meriones unguiculatus (assembly GCF_030254825.1). Classification (NCBI taxonomy): domain Eukaryota; kingdom Metazoa; phylum Chordata; class Mammalia; order Rodentia; family Muridae; genus Meriones; species Meriones unguiculatus. Next base: position 16,924,869 of record NC_083368.1, on the reverse strand, counting down.
TATGCATCTATCCAGTCAAAATACACATTTGCAAGAACATATGTGAAGAGCACAGTCATGGGGAATATATTTGAATGGCTGCCTATAAGTAGTGTCGCGGAACTGAGAAATGAAATAAAAAGAAAGGGCAGGAAAGAAAAAAAGAAAAACACTGACATGAGCATTGGGGCCTGACTGATTTGAGGAGCTCGGCCAATAGGAACCTAGAGAAAAAAGACAGCCAGAGGTGCTCTATGAGGGCCACACAGCAGACGGCCTTACTCCCCACAGTCTCTTCTGTGAACACGGGTGATGCCTGCTGAGTGACTCTCAGGAAGCCCTGGCATGGCATGCTGCTGTGTTGGTACTTGTTTGGGGAATGCCCTCGACCCACCATGCAGGGGACAAGCACTTTGATCCACTTCAGAAGCAAGGGCCACCACAGCGCTCAGACTCCAGCCAAACTCAGACCTCCTGAGGCGCTGAGCTCATCACATCCCAGAGGCAGCTTACGCAAGGTCCACACAGGGCTCTAGAATAGAGACAACTGGGCCAGAGGTCCAGTTCAGGTCCCCATCTGCTAGGTAAGTCCCTTAACCTCCGCTAGGGAGAGTTTCCCTCCTGGAAAATGACTGAGAACTTCTATGCACACAAGGCTGGAAGGACCACTGTCTACACACGGCAAAGGGAAGCCACCTGAATGAAGTGCTACCAGGAGCTGCCGGCTCCCAGCCAGCTTTGCCAAAGCTTTGCTCCCCTCTCAGGCCTCCCCTCGTCCTGAGTGAACAGGCTGTGTCCCAGCACACTCCCTGTTGTGTGATGTCTCCCACACTCAGAAGACCAGGAGAGCGCCCTGCTACTCCTCTGGCCCTCCACCCCTCTTCCACCCTAAGGCTTTCACAGGATAGGACACTAAGCCCCAAAGATAAGAAGTGACTTTTTCCCAAGGCCACACAGCCCACAATCAAGCTAGAAACTGCCCCCTAGGCATCTGACGCCAAGAGTAAGGTTTCAGCCACACAGCACTGCCCAGTTTGTCCATTCATTTAGCAAAACATGCAGATATTGAGCTCCTACAATGTTCGGGCATGTAGATGCAACAATAACAACACAAACCACTCAGCCTTCTGGGGACGATGGGCACTGCAAACTCTTACAGGGCCAAACCTGTATGGGCAAATACAGGTAAAGGCACCATACTGCCCAGCCTGCTGGGTAATTCCAAGCCAGCCGACAAGTGCCCAACCCAGAACACAGCCCAGAGATCTTTATGGTCAATGAGGGGTGTCAGCAGCCACTGGGACTCTCCTGAACTGGCACCTAGGCCAGCATCCCTCCCGGCTCTTCTCTGACCCCAGATCTCCCTGCAGGTCACAGAGATGTCTGTCATTCCCTCACCCATGGGGCTAAATGCCTCTGCTCTCCAGCCTGCACACAAGGTGGGAGCAGGTTTTAGAGGAGACGGGTAATTCCCCAGCATGAATGTTTTTTAGGAGAGGTGGCTGGACCTTCAGGGAGGCTAAGAAGGAAAGGGCTTCCTTGGAACTCTCAGCTCTCACTGCACAGGAAACCACCCAAGCTCACCCCCTATCATACCACAAAGCTGGCCCTCCTGCTGTTCCGGTCCCCCTCCCCAGAGCTGAAGGCCACTGTCAACTCTGCTTCCACAGCTCTGCACAAATATTTACATAGTTCCTCTGGGGCTTCGGAGACACCACACACAGGAGCAGGAGGCACCCTCCAGATACTGTCCAGGCCCAGGGGCTCTGAGGAAAGAGCACCCCCCATCCTCATGAACAGGAAGCCCCAGCAGCCCAGGGCAGCCCACCGCAAGGAAGCTAGGAGAAAAGTGCTCAGCAGAGACAGACAGACAAATGGAAGCAGGCCCTGCCAGGAGCTACCACCTGCCCAGGCTACAGGCCCCACCAAATCCTGACAGAAGGACAGGGATAACTGCTCCCAAGAAGGGAACACACCTTCAATCCTAGCACGGCCAGCCTGGTCTACATAGCTAGGACGACACAGAGAATTTTTTTTTTTTTTTAAGGCAAGGGCAGAGGGCAGCACTCCAATGGCTTTGGACCTGTGGAAAAGACTTGCCTTTAAGCCCTTGGCTTCTCTTAGGAAGGCTCCAGGCTGCTTCCCATGAACAGAGCACAAAAACAGATAGGCACTGACAGAGGAGGGCCACAGCAGTGGCAGGGCAGGGCCTATGACCTAGGTGAGTTGGGAAGGCGGAGAAGGCCAGGATTAACGGGCTGGGTTGTCAAGGGTGACAGAATGCCCAAAGGTTGGAGACTGGTTCCCCCACGGCCTGCCTGAGCACCTGGAAGACCACAGTGTGGTACAGCAGTAGAGCAAATGTGGAGACACAGCACACTGAGGAGCTGGCCTGGGCCTAAGGTCCCAACCCCTCCCCCTCAGACACAGCATCAGCTGTAGCAGTGGGGACCCTCTGACCTTGTTGCCACGGCAACTGGCCTACAGCTGGAGTGGAGAAGCCAATAGACTCTTCTCCAGAGACACCACCATGTCCACCCACGCACAGGCTCCTGGGGACACAGGGACATAGAGACAGGGCCAGGACAGTCAGAGGCATGGTACGACAGATAAAGCCTCTGAGACAAAGGCCTGGGGGATGGGGCGAGTAAACAGGGCACAGGAGACAGTGGAAGAAGCAAGAAGGCTCCAGGGTGCTGAAGGGACAGGAGAAACAGACAGACAAAAGGAGAAGGGGGCAAAAATGGAAGGGACAAAGCCAGGCAGGCAGGTCGGAGACAAACACAAGAAGGCCTGAGCGTAGGGAGGGAGACCTGCCAAGAGGATGGGGGCACAGCAGGCAGGCAGGGCACAGCAGTCAGGAGAGGCAGCAGAGAGGCTGAACAAAGAGCAGAGACAATAGAAGCCGGGGACAGGTTGAGGAAGAGCTACAGCTCCTCCACCCCCACTGTGGCCGTGGAGGGCAAGGTGTGTACCCAGCCAGCACCTGTCATCCTAACCCTAACCCTCCACAGAAACGTCACATCCTGCCAGACCTGCACCACAGAGTTCTGCTGTTCACCATCCCATCCCGATCCTGGGCCTGTCGTAAGGGGCATCAACATAAGGCCAGTGAACTGGGCACACTATGTCTTCTCCTCCACCCACACTCCCCCAGTCTAGCTTCCCCACCTCCCAGCAGCCCCAGCAACTAAATAATGGGGCTGTCTGGCTCCAGACCCTGAGACTGCACAGAGCTGAGTTAGAGGCTCCGACACAGCACAGCTGTCCTTAGCGACGCCTGCCAACAAAAGGCCTTGCCTCTTCCCCAGCTATCCCCCTCCCTGGGGCTACAACCCAAGGACCTACTCTCCCAGGGCTGGCCTAGGCAAAAACCCTGGAAAAGGTTTGGACAGAAACAGGAGGTGGCATGAGCACATTTCTCCTCTGGTTTTGTACATGCTCCACGCATTAATACACACACACACACACACACACCCAGAGGCTGCCCAGGTCAGGCAACAAAGATGGCACAAGGAACTTTGTATCACAAGGGATAAGACACAGTGGCAAAAGAATCTGTCTGCATGCCAAGGTAAGTGGGGCCCCAGGTAACTGAGGTCCTACGCCAACCTGTTGGCCACTGGGAGTTATCTGATCCCCATGGAAACTAGGTGAGAACAAAGAAGGGGCAGGAGGCGGCAGCTGGCATAGGGTTTCCTGGGCCAGTGCCCCGTTTGGAATGGTAACCTGGAGGAGGCTGGAATTTGGGCTTGCACAGGGACCTGGACGGCAGGCCCTTTCCCTCCATGGATTCACTGGTAACAGGACCTCCACCATGCAGCTTCTCCACCTGCTACCTCAGGACTCTCCAAGATTCCATGACACCTTCTTTTCAGGAGTCTCCCAAAGGAGTCAGCATGGGCCAAAAAGGTCCATACTGCTTGAGAAAGCTACATCCATGCTAAAGGTAAAGGTAAAAGCAGCCCAACCTCTCTGCTGCCAGGCAGTCAAATCCACAAACACAAGCAATGTCCACCATGGGACTGGAGTGTGGCTCACAGGGGAAGACCCTGTGTTATGAGCATTTTCTCAAAAGGTCAGCATCCTTGCCAAGCCTAGTGATGCAGGCTTATCATGCCAGCTACTTCAGAGGCTGAAAAAGTTTAAGGCCCACCGAGGTTATGGGGTGAGTTCAAGGCCAGCCTGGACAACTTAGTGACATACTATCTCAAAAGAAATAAATTTAGGCCCAGGTGTAGTGGCACACATCTTTAATCCCAGCACTTGGGACCCAGAGGCTGGCAGATCACATTGAGCCAAAGCCAGCTATATCTACATCGTGTGAGACCCTGTCAATAATAATAATAAGAAGAAGAAGAAGAAGAAGAGGAGGAGGAGGAGGAGGAGGAGGAGGAGAGAGGGAGGGAGAGAGAGAGAGAACGAACACACTGGCAAAATGGCTCAGCAGGTAAAGGTGATTCCCACACAAGCCTGACAACCTGAGTTTGATCCCTAGAAACTATGTAAAGGTTGAAGGAGAGAACCGACTCCATAAAATTGTCCTCTAACCTCTAAAAACACATGGTAGCACTCTTTCCCATCACACACGGCCCTGGCTCTGAGCTCCAGCTCTGAAGAAAAAAAAGAAAGAAAGAAAACCCCCGGCATCCCAAGCAACCATTGAGACAAATTTGTGGAGATCAGCTGTTTTGGCTGGTGGGAGATTTCCCACATTACACCTGACCCCGGTACTTATGTGCTCATATGCATACACCTATGGTTTGGAAACTTAAATTTTCCCTGTGTGAAGCACGGACAGCCCTCTAGTTCTCTGGTGTCCTTGTCAATACATGACACACAGAGCAGAACCGCATGGCATGGCATGGCTCTGGTCAGACAGACATGCGCACCCCTCCAGGCCCAGGTGCTTTCAGTCTGTGTGGCTCAGGGAACGGTCTTAACCTCTCTGAGCTTCAGCTTCGTCATTCTTAGGAGCTAAAAGGTGGCATCTCCATCTCAGGGATGTTGTGAGGATTACACAGGCTAACACACAGCCCAGTAAGCTTCCCACTTCTTCATCCCCTACCTGCCTGCTTGCACAGTTTGCACACGCAAACTCGCCTGCCAAGGGCTGCTAGTGGTGCATGCCCCCAAGTGTTGTCCAAGGACATCACAGGCTACACACCTGCAAAGGAGGCCCCTTAGGGAAGCTGGCCTTCACAGACAGCCTCGGCCACCCTGGCACATGTGCAACGGGGGCCTGCAGCTTGCAGAGTCCATTTGCCACAGCAAGAGGCAGGTGTGCTCGGGGTGGGTAGCCAACAAATTCCCTGAGGGCAGGAACTTTGCCCTTCCTGTAGGGCAAAGTTCTACATTCAAGAGCTGGTTCCAGGGACTTAGAGAAATTTAGGAAACACTCACTGGTGAACAACAGAATTCTGGAGCCCTTCCGGGCCCTCCAAAACCCACTACCCCAGCCCTTCACTGACCTCACTGAGCAGAGCCCACCCAGCAGCACAGGCCCTAGTGTGCGAGCAGCTCCGCCCACAGTGTTTATCCGCTCTCCACTTTGCTCTCCGGAAGCCCAGAGCAGCTGGGTTGGGAGGTGGTAGCTGAGCAGAGACACCTGGCTAAGAGGGAGTCGAGGGGAGGGGCAGGGTATTCTGTAGACCAGACAAAGGGAACTGGGGTTTCGGGAAGAGGTGTAGTTGAGCGCAGGGAGGACGGCAGAAAAGTCACCGCAGATAGATATCTCTTCATGGTATTCTTTCAGGAAGTCACCAGGCACAGGCTGCCCTGCAGCTAACTAGAATCCTGTGGCTAGGAATCAGCGCCAGCCCCCAGCTTGCCCTATTGCCACCATCTATGCACGCACCTACCATCCCAGCCTAGTCAAATGCCAGCCTACCTAGCGCCACACAATGACACCTGCCAAGGAGGAAAGTATGAGAGGTGCCAAGGCCCCTGAGCCTTAGCAACTCGAAGGTCATCCGGAATGCCCACCCACCAAAGTTGAGACCTAGGCCACAGGCGCCCCTACACATGGGGCCACGCCCCCTCCTGGATACCGCCCCCAAGGGACCCGCAGGGTTCCCCCTTCTCCTGCAATCACAGGTCCAACTCACTGTTTCCCTTTTCTCCCACCCTAACCTCCCCCCCCCCCCGCCCCGCCCCGCCCCGCCCCGCCCCGCTCCGTCCCGTCCCGCCCCGCAACCCTCATCCACGCTGGTTCTCTGGAGGTCCGGCCCCTCGCCATAGCCACGCCCCGGCCCCGCCTACCATCTTTCCGGTAGAAGGCAATCTCCACTTTGCGCTCCTCCGCGCCCAGCAGGGCCTGCGCGATCTGCGCGGCGGCACGGCGCTGCGTGCGCGGCCCGTGCAGGAAATCGCAGGTGCAGGGCCGCTGCATCACTTCGGCCCGCGAGTAGCCACACAGCTCGCAGAAGCCGTCGTTGCAGTAGATGACGGCGCAGTTCTCTACGCGGGCGTTAGCAATGATGAACTTGCGGCCTGGGGGGGGAAAGGCGGGGAAGAATGCGCACGTGAGCGGGGACACCAGTTTCGGGGGCTCCCGACCCTTCCTCGCATTCGCTTCTCGCACACTGCCGTCCGACACTCCCCTGGCAGGGAGGGGGCGCCCAGCCCAGACCAAAAGCAGCTGTGCCCTGACACAGGTGCTTCCAACGGGCGCGGCCTGGCGACACGCCCCCCACCCCCTGGCCTGCCGGCTGGCTGCGTGGCTTCCCCCGGGCAGAAAGCCAGCGACCAAGGCTGGCCTGGGCGGGTGTCAGCAACGCGTGTCAGCAGCCGCGGCGGAGGGATAAACACAGCCTGGAAAGGGAGCCTGGGAAGGGCAGGAGATGGCGGCCAGCCTCCCCTTTGCACCAGCTCCCCTGGCTTCTTCCTCTTGATTGGGGATGGTCCCTAGAAAATCAGTCCCTCAAATATTCTCAGGCTCCCTCCGGGCAGTGCCTTCTATGACTTCTGCATCCTATCCACAGACAGAGGCTGAGGAGTGGATGAAGCAAAGGATAAGGGAGTGAACTTGTAGATCTGGACAACCCAGCAATATAGTTAGTACTTTATGATGAAGAAACTGAGGCTCAAGAGAAGTTCAGCCCAATGTCCAGGTCTAGCAGCTCATTCATTGTGAATCCAGCTTTTGAATCTTGTCTGCCAGGACAGCTAGGGGTCACAGGCAGAAGTCCAAGGTCATACAGAGCAAGGAAAGCTACCTGAAACTTCATACCCTGGAACTCCCTAGAGCCCAGAGGTGGGCCCAAGACACTGGCCCATTTGTGAGAAAACAAACCTGAGAAAGACGACCGCCTCCGTGGATATGAAGCCTTCCTCTGTGATCAAAGAAAAGGTCCAATAGACCCATTTAAGCTAGACTTGGCTCAGCCACCCCACACTTGTCCCAAAGGCCAGGCAGAGGTGGGAGAGCAGCAGGTCAGGGGCAGCCTCAGGCTGCACCCAAGTGAGAAGTTCCAGGAATAGGTGCCTTCTAGAAACAGAAATTCTGTCCACTTTGGCCTTTAATTCTGGGTGTGCAATTGAAGTCGAATCTCCTTCCCTCCTCACCATGCAGTCTTTTGGGCTACAGGAAACCCGAGGTGCCTCGGCAGGGCTCCCTGCAGCAAGGCCAGGCTATCAGGATCTTGCCTTCTGACTTCTGCCATCTTTTCCCTGCCCTCAAAGAAGTTACTTTTGAGAGTTGGGTCATCTTTAGGTCAGTTCCCAAGGCCTACTGGAACTCTCAAGCAAGCATCAACTCCAGGTTCGAGCTTCTTGTCATATGAAAAGACCTTCTAGCTCTGCCTCCATGCCCACTTCAGCCTAAGGCAGTCCAGAGTACCAATCAATCACCCACGGGAGAAAAGCAACCCACTATCCCCACTCCCACAGCAGGAGAGCAGAGCAAGTTCCTTCGAAGGCAAACCCCACCCTGCCCCACCCCCTTCACTAAAATCCTAAAATACAGATACTGAAGAGACCTCAAAAGCCCTGTAGTTGTCCCCAGGTTCACAGACGTGGAAACTGAGGCTCAGAGTGGGAGGAGTCACTCAAGGTCGCCTGGCAGTCAGTGGCAGAGGTGGGGCCAGAAGCCAAGCCTCTAGGACCCAGTCCAAGGTCTTCTCAGATTCTGCCTGTACCTACCCAGCTGGTAGGAAAAGAAAACCCCGGGGACCTGCGCCCCGCTCCTAGGCCTGCACCACCCCCTCAGGATCATCCTGTTCTTCATCTAGGGACAATGCCCATCCAACTGACCCCTCCCTCCCACCACAGCACAAGCACACGTTGTCCTGTGTGCACAGGGTCACAGGCAAGGAATGTCACTCTCCATCTCCTGGGGCCTTTGCAGTCACACCCTCTGTGGCACAGGCAGCCGTGGGGACAGGCACAGCAACACGGAGACATTCACCTAGCCTAGGTCCGAATAAGGGGTGCTGTAATCCCCACAGTGGGGCGTGGGATACCGTCCGCAGCAGGAAAGCCCACCACACGGGAGCTCCACAGCCAGCCTGTTAGCCCCAAAGCCAGCTTCAGGTCTGCAGCACCCCCTCAGCACCGGAACCACAACCTTAGGGACCTGCTGGAGACCCCTCTCCCCTGCCCAAGCAGACTCAAATTCATAAGTGACACAGGGATTTGGCCATATTACTTTGTCACACGCTCAGGAGCAGATTGGTCGCTGATCCTACACCCTTAGCTTCGGTCTCTCACATACAACATTGGAATGTGCACTATCCTTTTAGGGTCCAACAGCTTGGGTCTTACAGATTCTCACTGACAAACACACACAGACACACACACTCACATATGAAATCCCATAAACTCCGGACGTTTACAGTTGGAAACGCCTGCCTATTTCATCCCACCTCCCTTTCCTGCACATTTCAGGGGTCACACACACCCTCCGACCCCAAGCTGCAACACTAGGCCCCTTGGTTCCTTGCCAGTGAGCCCCTGACACCAAGCCTTATCCCCTCGGCTCCTGGCGTAAGTCTCAGGGCCCACCAGCCCCTTACTGACTCACATTTTGCACTGCACACGGCCCGGGCACGCCCCCCATCCACACTCGGCAGGACTGGAACCACCCCCCAAGCCCCCTCCCCGCCTTGCCCCCTCCCCCACTCACTCTGGCCCTCAAACTTGCGGATGATGGTGTCGAGGAAGGTGTTCTGCGGCGCGACGTGGCCCCTCCGCACCGGCATCCTGAGCCCATGGGCGGGCCGGGCGGGCCCCCACCCACCCTGGCCCGGCCCGGCCCAGCACTAGGCTCCGGGTGGCCTGGCCGGGCCGTGGTCTCCGCACCCCGCGGCCAAGCTGAGCGCGGGCGGGGCCGGAACTGGACTGAGGGCGCGGGGTCCCCCGCTCGGCTAGCGGCTGCCGGCTCCGGACCGCCGGCCGGGCCCGAAGCGGCTGGAGCTGCGGCGCCGGCACACCTGTCTGTCGACCCGGGCTGGCGGTGCCACGGGCCCCGCTCCGCCTCGTCCCCGCGCTGCACTCCGCCCGACCGGGCGCCCGGCTCCCGGCTCACGCCTGCCCGCCGCCGCCGCGCCGACAGCCGCTCCGGAGCCCGCGGCTCGGGCAGCGCCTGCGGCTTGGTCCGGCGGCTGAAGGGTTAATGCGGCGCGCGCCCCTCCGGCTCCGGCCCCCGCCTCCCGGCCCCCTCCTGCCGCCGCGCGCCGGCAGCGCCGCCCTCTCCCCGCCACCCCGAGCGCCCGCCCTTCTCATTGGCTGAGCCGCGCCGAGCGCTCCCCGGGCCCCAACCCCTCGCTCTGCTACTGAGCCCCCGGGACTCGCGCTCCGCCGAGAGGGGGAAGGGACCCTTAGGTAGGGGAACCGTGAGGACAGGTGCGACGGCCGGTTTGGAGGTGGCCGAGGGAGAGGGGCCTAGAGGTCTCGCCCCCTCCCAGACTCGGGACTGAGGGACCGGATTTGATGGGACAGGGCCATCCCTTTATCCCCAGCTTCCCTACTGCGCCTGGGACAGGTTGGGGACACGCAGCTCGCTGGCAGAATCTGGTGTGGGTGACCCGGCTGAGTGAGGCCTAGACTCTGAGAAGATGGGCCCCAGGACCAGGGGAGACCCGGGAAACGGGAAGAGCCGGCAATGTGGGAGCTGTAAAAATTTGAGACAAGGGTGGGTGAGCCGTAGCAGAGTCACGCCCCCCCCAGTCGCCCCTCTCTCCAGCATACACACTGACAAGGTCCCCTCGGGGGTTATTCGATTCTCTTCGTGGATGACACGCACAGAGACGCACACTGACAAGAGTTGCGGCCTTCTCGCTGTGAGATCAAAGAAGGGAGCGCGAGGTCCCAGCCCGGGGATCCCCTTGTGCTAGAGGCCTGCCCTCCCTCTGTAGTGCGGGACCAGCCTCACAGGCCCAATAGACGGGCTTGGGGCCCTGAGGCGGCCGGGGCGGCCCAGCCCCTCGGAAAACCCTGGCCTAGCCTCAGGCCCCTCCCCCTGCCAGCTGGCTCGCTCCAGCTGCAGCTCCCTTATTTAGGCAAGGAGGTCCGAGGATGCTCAAGGGCAGGCAGGGTGTCTGCCCGCCGCCTGCCCACCGCCTGTTGGGGCCTGAGTAGGGGTCTTCGGCAGGCTGAGGTGTCCTCGGTTTGAGCAGCTAAGCAACGCCCAGGGCAGGGCAAGGCCGAGAGGCGAGTGTTGACAGCTGAGCAGGCCGGCTGTGGGGAGGAGCCGGCAGCTGGAGTTGAGGCGGCCTTGAATCCCCTCCCCTGCCTTCAACCCGGATCACAGGCCTGTCGAGATGGATGGGGCCATGTGGGGGCTCCTGAGGGCTTGCAGCTGCCTCTGTCCTTGGAGAAAGGGGCTGGGTCTTGTCACCAACGAGAACCGTCATGGGATGTGGGGGGGAAGGGAGGAACAAAGGATGAAGAAGCCGACTGGGAGGAGGGAGCCAGAGAAAGAAAGGGCGCCATGAGACCACCCCGGCCAGACTCTCGTCTTCACTCTGGAAGCAAAAACCTGCAAACACTAAGGCCAAACAGGGCCACTGGCCAGGAGATGACACTCTTTTATTTGCTAGTGGGTGGGCAGTGACTCAGGGAGGCAGCCGGTGGGAGAGAAGGAGGTGGCTCTACCAGCTGATGCTAAAAAAGTCCAGAGGCTCCTGCCTGCACAGTCATCCCTCAGACCCTTTCTACCTCCAGTGGCTTCCTCAATCGCACACAGGATGTCCAGGGCCTTCCCCAACTGGTAATATGGCAGGAGAGGCATCAGTGCATCTGGGCTCGTGACTGGTCTGGCTTTTGCTCCCCTCCTGGCCTGTGTGAGTGGAGGGTCCTCCTTTCCAAGCCTGGGGACTGAAACTGAGGAAAGGCTGGGAATGGCAGGGAGAGGAAGATGCGGAGGAAGAAACCTCTGGCCCCTTCCTCCCAGACCAAGGCTTCAGGCCACAAAAGGACAGGACTCCTCACCTGACCTGGCCAGCAGGCGTTATGACAGGGAGCCACCTGCTGAGGAAGCCTTTTGGTCTTAGCCCAGAGAGAAGAAGACAGGGCATCTCTGAGACTCTTTATCATGCCAGGAAGGGGTAGCTCTCCTAAAACTCTGAAAGAGCTGTTTGCTTCCTCAGACTAATATGTTTCTCTCTCTCTCTCCCTCCTACACACACACACACACACACACACACACACACACCATCAGGCAACACATAGAGAAAAGTGTGTGTCAAAGCCAATTGCAGATTTCTAACTTCCTAGGAAGCTCAGGGGCCTTCCTGAGGCAGGCCCACAGAGATGAGGATGAAGCCCTGAGCCAGAGTCGCTCTCAAGGCCTCATTCTGGGGTTACTGGTACCAGGCATTCAGAGACTTCCTCATACAGAGGTCCCTCTGCTCTATATTGCACCAACCTCCCACTTGAAGGTGCAGGCAAACCTAATCCCAGAACATCCATACCCCACCCCCACAACAGGCCCCAAGGGTCATTCCTGGGAAGCACTCTCCCCCACCCTGCCTGTGAATGAGGGAGGGGAGAGGCTGCATTTACAGAGAGACACGTAGGCTCCACCCAGCTCCCAGAAAGAGCCGATTAGGGAGAAAAGTCTGCAGAAAGCATCCTACCCATCCCACTCCCTGCTCCTGCTCAACCTGGGGGAGAGGAGTGAGGACTTCCAGGGAGTGGGGGATATATGGAAGCTGCCTTTACTGGTATTTCCCCAAGGACCAAGCCAGGAAAGACACAGCCAAAATCAGACCCAGGAGAGTAAGTGACACTCACAGGGGACTGGCAAGCAGTTCCAGCCGAACAGACTTCAGAGACAGCTGGAGGAGGATGAGCTCTTTGGAAGCCCCACGGGAGGAAGAAGAGCAACAGCAATCCCCCGGTTTCAAGGGCAACTGAATTGGGGGTGAGGGAGTGGGGCGATCGGAAACTTTTTCTGTACAACTGGGTTTTCAGAATAGCGGCGTTAGAGGATGTGACCTGGAGTTGGAGGAGACAAGCCAGGGACAGCATGTCTTCCCACCAGGAGCAGGTACTTAGGAACTACTGAGAGAAGGAAAAGTGAGAGAGGGAAGCCAGAGCTGACTCGACAGAGGACACACTTTATCCTATAGCGAGAAGCAGGGCTCCCTGACTCACCGCCACCTGCAGTTCCTTAGGAAGCAATCTTGCCGCCCCCAGCCCATCCCGAGGTCTTTTCCTACCAACCCCATACTTGCCCTTGCAGGCATGCATTCCTCACTTGGTGGCTTAGAAAGTGAGTAAAGTGCTGGAGGCTGGGATTCAGAAGACTGCCTTCCGATTCTACTGCTACCAGTCCATCAATAAATGTTTCCTGCGGACCTCTTTTGTTCTAGGCCTTGTGCCAGATGCTGGGGGCTGGGGGGTTAGGGAACAGGAGGGCTAAGCCAGGCTTCCTCCTCCAGGGATTCATAGTCTAGTGGTGTCTGAGAGAGGTGGTGGGCCGACCAAACTGTAATCTGTAATGAGTGCTGTAGGATTACAAGATTTCATTTCTGCTGGAGGAGATGTGAAGGGTCTAGGGAGGGGAAGAGGCTTTGGAACAGGTCCTTGAAGGTTGAAGTGGGCAAGGAAGAAGGGTTGCAGGTGGAAGGGACATGAGCCAAGGTATAAAGACTGGATCATGGGGGTCTGGTCTAGGGACAAAACATGTATGGGAACTGGCCCCATTTCCAGAGCTCTAAGGCTGCTCTTTTAGTCTGTACCCACTAAAGGAACTCTAGTAGCAGCTGAGATGCACACACTTACATATCCAATAAAGGTTTGTTGAATTAACAAAATGGAGAAACTAAGGTAGAGACAAGGAAATTTTACAAGGACATCAGGCTGCTGCCTAATGGCCATCCCCCAAACCAATGAGAGTATTTGTTTTGGACAAACAGACTCAGCCAGGACCAAATGACTGTTGCACACACTTAAGACTAGGGACCAGAAGGCAATTATGTTTGATGGTGGAGACTGGCTGTCCTTAGGACCTCGGGTCAGGCTGATAGTCCATAAAGCCCTTCTACATGGCTGCCTGGCTTCCTTGCAGCCTAGCTGCTGGGTTGCAAGGACAAACGTAATGACTAAATTTTGAAAGTCACACCAACAACTCCCGCATCAGCATGGCCCATGGGTCATGGCCCCAGTTTGACCCCCAGTTCTCAATGAAAGAATGCCCTGCCATGTACGAAGAAAGGCGTGTGCAATGGGACACATTGGTGTGACCACTTTGGAAAAGTATAAGTGAAGCTACCCAGTAGCCGAAGGAAAAGACTTAGGACAGATCAGAAATGATGGCAAGGAGCCCATTACTGTGTAACTTTAGAAGCATCGCTAAATCTCATTTTTCTTACCTGTAAAATGAGACTCAACAAGCTGATCTCGGGGACCAGGGACCATCTCCAACGCTGGCATCAAGTGATTCCTTAATTCCACACAACCTATATCCCTGGATGGCCTTAAAGTTACAACCGTCCTGCAATCCCCACTCTCACACAGCCCCTTCATTTCTCTGGGGGGCCACCTCACTGCACCTTCTGCCTCTGCTCTCTTGTCCTGAGTGCCCCTGAAACCAATGGCTGTTCCACAGACAGCATCATGAGCCACTTCACATAGCTGCTTCAGATTGAAAGTAAGTAGAGATGGAAATGGGTAGGTGAGAAGCCTTTGAGGCTCACCGGTCCCTAACACTTAGAGGGGGTATCGCTGTAAACTGATACCCCAACAAGTAAACATAGGAGATAGCTCATCATCTAACAAGGTACATAGACGTCATGAAGGGATTTAGTGCTTCTGGCTATATATACATGAAAAGAAGCTCAAAGCAGGGAGTGCTTTGTGTGGGTGGGCAGCCAAGAGGGCTTCCTGGGAAAGCTGGGCCCTGCCAGTTGGTAAGGATTCTCCCAGGCACACAGAAAGATGGTTAACGGCTTCCTGAAGCCAGATGCCATTGGGACTCAGTTGTGGGTCGTCTCACCAATTTATTCTTGTTCCAAATGAGGAAGTGAAAGTGCTAGTGTGATTCCTCTGGCTGAGAACCTGTCGGCCATCTGTCCCTTTGAATTAGGGACTGGGCTCCCCCCACACAGAAGGGGCTCGAGAGGACTCTAGAACTCGGTGGGTAGAGCTAGGCTGGCATGACCACAGAAGGTGGTTGGCCGGGGTTGTGGGTGGGTTGGAGCTCTCATAATGAAGGGGCTGGACATTTGCCTGGAGACTGCACCTGAATATGTTTCTGTAAAACTATATATGAAGTATCCAGAACCTACCTTACACATTTTAGAAAATAGGGTAGTCTTTGTTGTCTGCTTTGGTTTGGTAATTTGTTTGAGAGATTTGTTGCTTGGTTGGTTGTCCTTTGAAGCAGGTCTCACTCTGTAGCCCACACTAGCCTTGAAATTGCTAGCCTCCTGCCTCAGCCTCCCAAGCACAGGATGATGGGTAAAGCCAGTGGGCTTTTGTTATCATTTCAATAATGCCCTCAGAGTTTGACAAACAAGTACTGCTTCGACATTGAATTGGAGTTTATATTGGAGTGACCTCAGAGGACTGAAAAAATATTAAAGAATGCACCATGCTTAAACTGCCTGCTAGGGAAATTGCCGGAAACAAGATTCCTAGCCCTCTGAGCCGCAGAACCTCGGCTTGACAGGAACTGTGCCTCTGTCCGAGGTGCTGAAAGTTCTTCGTGCCAGGCTCTGCAGGAAGCCAGAAGGGCAACCCAGGTGACCAAGATGAGGGCCCTCTTCTGGACACTGTGAATTCAACAGCTTCCCCAAGCCAGAAAAATCCTTCTGGAGCTGCCCTGGCTCCACAGGACACAGTAAGACCTGGTTTTCCAGGATGGCTGAAAAGCCCTGGTCTCATGTGTACCCAGAACTTTCCTATCTCTCTCACCCTCCCCAACCAATGCCACAGAACAGTGTCACCCTGCCCTGGATTTTATGCATAAAATTCTCTTGTTCCACTGGGGGTTGGGGCCTGACACGTTAGGAAACATTAGAGCAAGAAGCAAACACTTTCTTATTCTAGGTGTCAGGGACGCAAAGTAGCAATGAGTTAGCAATGGAGCTGGGGCTCCTGGTCCTAAGTCAACTGATTCAACCACCATAACAGGGTAGGCTGTGGAATAGAATATTCGTGTGTGTGTGTGTGTGTGTGTGTGCATCAAGAGCTAGGAAAATAGGGAATTCAAGGAGAGAGGGAGATGGGGGGATGAGAATATGAATGTGAACTATAAAGATGGCCATGTCAGAGGTGACCAGAATCAGGCAAAATTCAGAGCCAGTCTGGGGTGGGAGGAGCAAGAGAGTGGGATGCTAATCCACCCCTAGCTCTGAGTCCTGAGGGGAACTATGCTTTCTCCATGGATCACTGAGCAGCAAATGCTAAGGACCGTAGAAAAGATTTAAGACCCAATTTGATAACGTCTGACCCTGTCATCTCCTGAACTACTCACAATTACCTATCACTTCCAAAAATACTGTTACATTCATTTACTTATTAGTGTGTGGATTTGAATGTTACTGCCCACATGTAGGGGCTGGAGAACAATCTGCCAAAGTCCTTTGTTTTACCAGATCAGACTCTGGTCACCAGGCCTGGCAGCAAGCACCTTCACCAGCACACCCATTGCTTTCTATGTATGCTGTGTTATGCAAGTCACCTTGTTGAAACATGAAGTCTATCATCGATCCCCTGACTTTGAAAAGTTGCGGTCAGTTATGAAGAAAGGATGCTGACACATGAAGACAATACTGTGGGAACCAAATACAAATGCCTTCTGGCAAGAGAAGTTGCCTCGTCCCTACCTGGTGGGGCTGAGAACTGGAGTCAGGACTTCATCTCTTTCCTCTTGGAAATCACCAGTGAGCACAGCCAGTGAGTATGGGGAGGTGACAGTAGAAACCATTCACAGTGTGGGGTTAAGTCCTCTTACCCTGAAAAAGAAAAGGCCCAGGGCATTCTGCCTTCTGGATCCATGGGGCATACCCTATTTATTTTAGGTTCCTCTAGAAAGGGGCCACCATCACCTAAAGCAGCATAGGCCAGGGTTTAGGAAAGCACAGCTCAAATGAGAATTCCCTGGAAGACTCAGACTATCAGCAGCAAACAAATGAGAGCTGCCTTGCTCACTGGTTTTCGACTGGGAACCAGGAGTCTGCCTGGAAAGACAGAAAGAAAAGCCCACAATGCCTCATTTCTGGGAAGTGAGCAGCTTTATTCCATCATATCTGTGATTTGCTCACTGGCCACCAGCAGAAAGCAACAAACCAACTAACAGTGGGCTGGAACCTCCAAAACCATGTGCCCAAATTGACCTTTCCCCTAAAAAGTAAAGACAGCTACTTCAGGATGATCAGAATCCCCCCTTCCCCCGTTTGTGGTCACAATGCCCCATCTTCACATCTGCAGGGCTCTAAGGGCTGATCCTCCCTCCTTAGTATGAAGAGGGGATACAGCTCCTCCCTGGGGCACCCAGGACTCTCAGGAAGCACCCCCACCCCGGCTGATCTCCAGGGCTGGTTGCTACGGAATTTCCATGCTTGGCATACTTGATGCTTAAAACCCCGGTTCCCAAGGGACCCAGCACCACGGCAACCACACCAGGAAACTGGGCCAGCCTGAGGGACTGCAGGGAAGAGGAGGGGAGAAAGTGCAGGGCTCTTGGGCAGGTCCCTGACAGCTGTCTTTTTCAGGTCTGGGTTTATCGCAGAGCCTTGCACTGGCAAGAGATACAGAGTTCCATTCAGGGTCTCCAAGGCCTGATTCAGAGATCCTGTCATCACTCAGGAGATATCAGCCTGACCCTAAACCCTCATACTCACACCAGGCACCAAAAATGAATTGTATTTTTAGGTCCCTACGGATGTTAAAACTTTCGCATTCACAGCCACAGTTATGTCTTTTGGTCCAAATAAGCTTTGGAAGCACAGGAACCAGATAATGAGATAGGTCAGTGAGAGAGCCCCAGAACATACTGGTCATGGGCACATACATGTGTTTGCATACATATTACATCCCCCAAACACACACACATACACACACACACATGAATACATACATACATACATAGACACACATGTATACACACATATGCACGCACACACACACTTTTGTCCTTCACCACTACTATCAAAGTTCTGTTCTGAGATCCCGATTCCTAGTGTGGAATCTTAGCTGGGACTGCTGGTGCATACTGGTAACCATGGCACCCAGGAAACTGGGGCAGAAAGATCTCAAGTTCAAGGCCAGCCTGGGCTACGGCTAACCTGTAGCTACAAAGTAAAATCTTGTCCCCCCCCCAAAAAAAAAGAAAGGAAGGAAGCGGATTCTCTGGGTGGTGATTGGACCATGTAGAACCCTTCTGAGCATAATTATTCTCTATGAAACAGACTGCCAGAGGCCCCCTAGCTGTCGGTTACTGCCAAGACAGGTACAGAGGATTCCAAGAGCTTCCCTGTCACAAGACTTTCTCATGAGGCTGAGAGCCGGCAGACAGATGTAGTTCCAGCGCATATTGGGAGAGAACAGGAAACTCACCAGGCTCTGCCCTTGGGAGCCCACCAGTGGGATGGGGATTGTCCCGAGGGGCTGAGGGTCCATTCCCTGGCTCCCCAGGCTGCAGAAACTGCCTCCTTTCATAGGAATCATGCTATCTGATACTTCACTCTCCTAGCTGTGGTTTACATGGCTCCCTGTGCTTCTGGCTTGCCAGGCCCTGTAGGGTTTGTGCAAGAAGTGGGACACAAACGTTTTACCCTCAAAAGAGACCCTTGCTCCCTTCCTTTGAAAATGGGCTTCAGAGAGAGTCACCAGTGGGAGGTTTGGCCAAATGAGCCATTTCAGGACCCCCAAAAAGCCACTGTGGGCACACCATTAAATCAGAGACGCAAGGCAGTTGGATGTTTGGAGTCTGACCCCAAGACTTACTAGCACAGATCATTTCTCTTTGGCTCTCTGCTTCCCTCGTGTGGCTATCTCAGGAATCGCAAAGGCAGCTAGAGGGCGCCCAAGGCCAACAAAGCCTCCCTTTTCAGACAACCAAAAACCCCTTCCATGCCTGCAGCAGGCACCTGCATTTCCTTGGCTCTTACCCCAAAGTCCTCCAAAGGGCCAGCCCCACCTTGCAATCTGGAAGCAGAGCAGACCTCTCCCCGCACACATCATGAGTTACATCCTGAGCATAAAGGAGGCCTCCAGGCTGGCAGACCCTCCTCCCTTCCCTCCTTTTCCCTCTGCTCCCCCACCCAGTCCTTGCCAGCAAGCAGGAAGGAAGTTGCTCATAGTGAGGAGGGTGGGGCACTTCCAGCTCACACTGAACAACTTAGGGTTGGGCTAGAAGGAGTCAGAGCCTTCTGCTCCTGCCGCCCACCATCCTCCTTAGCCCCCCTCCCACAAGTTCACACACACACACACACACACACTCTTGGACTCTCTGGACTTTCCCAACATAGAAACCCAAGACCAGAGCAACGGCTCCCCTCCAAGACTTGCATAGACATCATCTAATCTAAGCTAGAAGGCAAGACTAGAGTCTGTGGGGTACAAGTGGTACCAGAGACCTAGCTGTTCCAGGAAGGGGCCCCTATGTACCCACAGAAGCCTGTCACCCTATCTACTAGGACCAGTGATGACTGAGGTGGGGGTTAACCTTCCCACCAGCTACGACACTGCCACTCTCAGAGATACAGGGCCTGTGCTCCTGACTAGCCCTATCAGGAGAGTCCATCTAGTTTGATAGCCTACAACTTAAATCACTTAAATCTGTGGTTTCCTTTCAATGGTGATGCACTTCTGAAACCTTCAAAATCTCTCCCAGATATTACTCTTTAAAATGCAGTTATTAAACAAATACAATGGAGTTGCCCGTCTAAGCAGACAATCAGTCATTAAGATGTAAAGCATTAGTGAGGTTCCCACAGGACCGCAGGCAAACGGCAGCAACAGAAGCTCTGATGGCCTGGTAGGGAGGGAGCGAGAGAGACAGAGACAGACAGACAGACAGAGCCATCCTAGAAATGGAAGGAGCTGAGAAAGGGGCCACTGGTCTTTGACTTGCTTTGGGTTTTTTGTTTTGTTTGGGGGGGGGGAAGTTTGTGTTTTTGGTTTGGTTTGGGGGTTGATTTTATTTTGTTTTGTTTTTGTTTTGAGACAGTCTTGCTAGGTAGCTCTGGCTGGCCTATGTAATCCGGGCTGGCCTCAAACTCACAGGAATCTGCCTACCTTTCTAATGCTAAGATTAAGTGTGCACACTACCATATCCAGCCTTGGTTTGGTTTTTAATTGATGAGCTAAACTATACGTACACATACAGGGTGAGCTCTGGGTGATTATGAATAGATAAATACCTGTGCCACGCTGAAATTAAGGTGAGCCTGGGAGGGACTAGGAAGAAAAGCAACAGGGAACAGGGAAGGATCTAGAACAAGTTTTGACTCTGATATATAGGACTAGGAAAATCACAGCGGCTGAGATTACAGACATGGTGGAACATGCCTGTAATCCCAGTACTTGGGAAGTAGAAGCAGGAGGCCCAGGATCACCCTTGGCTACACAGCAAAATCTGAACTGTATCTATCTTCTCAAACATTTATCATCATTTACAGTAAAAACAAGACTATCTGAAACCCTTTCTTCTCTAGTTGTTAACATTTGGGGTAATTTGTCATTATCATTCTCTGCATTAGAAAGTCAGGAATTACCATTGGTCCTCTGTAAAGAAAACTTTGTATCTTGCCCAACCTTTTCTAATCCTACCAAAAGTATCTCAGTGAAATCAGGACAGACTGGAAGTGCCTCCTCCCCCATTGGGAGGCTCTGCCTCTGACTTTTGGGGGATATTTTTTTTCTCTAACCTAGTGTGTCCTGCCCCACAAAGAGCCTGTCTACTCCTGTGGCTGAACAGTGCTCCCTCTCGAGTCTGTCCCTTCATCCAGCCATTTACCTCAGCCACACCAATCCTGAGAGCTTATCCCCTGGGCCTCCAAAACAAGGCCCTGAGTGCCTGATGGCTGCACACATCTGCAGCAAAATTTATTTTCTCACTGTGTGTGTACTTACCGTAAAGAGGGGTCCAAACCCAGCAGGGGAGCCCAAAAAGCAGAAGCCACTGCCACACAGCAGCTAGCAAGCTGCCTAGAATCCACACCTGAGGGCTGGAGAGACGGCTCGGTAGTTTAACATGCTTGCTGTAGAGAACCCATGATCAGTTCTCAGCACCCACACAGTGGCTCACAACCAGGTCTAGGAGACCCAACTCCCTCTTCTGGCCTCCCTCCAGGTCCTGCACGTATGTGGCACATATACACATAAGTGCAGGCAAAAGCTCTTACATGTGAAATTAGATAGATAGATAGATAGATAGATAGATAGATAGATAGATAACCACAATTCCAAGGACCCGGTAAAGGAGATGCCCCCAGAGCTTGGGTCAGGGTAACAAAGAACCCTGAGGGTAAGTAAGAGAGGTGCTAGAGAAGGCAGAAGCCTCCTGGGGCTGTATGGTGGTCAGGATGGGAAGCAGGCCCCAGGGCATAGGAAGTTTAGGAGAATTACCAGGGTGATACCTGGGAGAGACTAGGAAGGAAAGCAACAGGGACAGGAGAAGGATCTAGAACAAGATATGAGTCTGACATATAAGACTAGGAAAGTCATAGCAGCTGAGAAGGACCTCAGTGAGTCCTTCTTAGAAGCTCAACTGCCCACCAGGGAACGCTGGCATCAAGGCAGCCATGGGTGGGGGGGGCAGGAATGAACACACATACCTTCCCAGGCTTATGGGCTGTCTGAAGCTTATCTTGTGAACAATGAACTGGAGAGATGGGATAGGCCATCATGTTAGAGTAGCCTTGGCCCTAGCTTTATCTGATGCTTTCAAGTGAAGGCAAAGTATGAGACAGACTTTGAGAAGAACCTATCCATAGTGGGAAAGATGGGATGCATCTGGAGACTTGGCGGCAGAAGCCCTGCATCAAGGGCTACGGCTTTGGTACAGTCAAGAAGTCGCAAAGGTGTCTGATGCTCATGCTGGTTAGAGCCTTGACACTGAGACCAGCCACAGTTTCCTTAACAGGAAGAGGAATCCTTCACTGTCGAGGAGTCAGAGTTATAGCTGCACCTGGGAGCCAGGTGAAGATGCTCTAGCCAAGGTTCCGTGGAGATGAAATATACAGGAGAGCCGAGCTCCTGCCTCTCCGAGGATGCAAGTCAATAGAGACAGGCAGGGGTCTCAAGGCCAGGGACTGGAAAGCAAGCTGGGCCACCTACTGACCCTCTGCCCCCAGCCCCCACCAGTCACCCAGGGCGGCCAGAGCACTCACATCCGGGAACAGGGTCTGTCAGTCTGTGAGGACCCTTCACCTCCAACTTCCCTGCCCCAAACTAGTGGACCCCACCTTCTTAGTGACCCCAAAGATCAGCACAGCCCATTCCTTCCGCTGATCCTGCCAGCCCCCCACCCAGGCCCACCCCAATCTTATCCTCTGCTGCTTTTTAAGAGTCCAGCCAACATAAATGCACATGTTTGTTTGTCTGCCTGTCTGCGTCTCCCAGTCTCTGCCTCTCCCTGTCTCTAAGTTTCTGTTTTGTTTTGAGTTTTTGGTTGTGTTTTATTTATTTATTTTTTTTGGCCTCTGAGGTCTCAAACCCACAGGGCTGGTACACTTGTGCACCTAAACATCTAGCTCTCAGCTTTCTGCCAGCTGTAGCTAGCACAGAACTACCGACTCCCAAGATGCATTTCTGCTTAAGGTGCCCAAAAGGTGCTGGTGTATGTCTTCCCTGCATTCTGGGAATTGTAGTTTACCTAGCTCCCCAGCCCCTCCCCTGCCTCCCAACTCTCCGCTGTGGGCCATCTGCCTCTGCCCTGCCCGCTAGGTCTCTCCACGGACCTGCGGCTCCAGGGAAACGTGCGTCATTGGACAACAGGATTGGGAGGTGGAGGCCCTGGATGGCAGCTTCCTGCCCTTTTGTGTCCCCCACTTGAGTCATGGGGTGTGGGGGTTTCAGGAAATTGAGATGGGAGGGGGAAAGATACCCTAATGCCAGCCACAAGGACAAAATGTCACTGCGTCCTTGCTGAACCTGTGTCCCCAAGCCCCCAAAGGACTCTGAGATAGGAAGGGTAAAGAGAGCCAGGGTGCCCTAGAGACGTCTGTGGTCACTAGGAGTATGCTATCCCATTGGCCTGCTACTACTCAGTGCTCAAAGCCCTCCCCCTGTGGCCTCATACCATCAAAGCATCGTTCTCACCCTCCAGTTGCTCCAGCCTACCGTTCCAAGACCAGTCCCTGTACTCAGCCCTAGGCCTCTAATGGACACCTGGTTTCCCACTTATCAGTTCTAGCCCTCACGGCGGAACCCAGGCGTCCGGGCCCCCACCCTCTGAACCAGCGGGCATGAAGCCGAGGTTTTAGAGCCTCCCTGCCGACCTTGTTCCTGTCCCATTGTGTGTGGGACAGGGGCGGGGCGAGGGCCAGCATCTGAGAGCCCCCTCCCACCACCCCCTCCCTGCTTCCTTAGGAAAAGGCCAGGGCTCTGCTGAGCAGCCAGCAGAGTCGAGGTGCAGCTGGCATGGGTAACCTGAAGAGTGTGGGCCAGGAGCCTGGGCCACCCTGTGGCCTGGGGCTTGGGCTGGGCCTAGGGCTGTGCGGCAAGCAGGGCCCAGCCTCTCCAGGACCAGAGCCTAGCCAGGCACCAGCATCCCTGACTCCGACCCCACCAGCACCAGACCACAGGTGAGAGCCACATGGCCATGAGTAAGTAAGATCTGAGAGCAAAGGAGTTGTACGGAGGACTGAGGCCTAGAGCTGGGAAAAGGCAGAAGGATCAGGCTCACAATGCAAAATCACACTACTAGTGTGATTAGAAGAGAACCAGGCTGCACTGCATGACCGAGAAGAGGCCAGGGGCAAGGCCGTCGGGTAGGAGGTAAGAGTGGGAAATCAGTAGTCCTGCTATAGAATTGGGCCAGAGTTTAAGCATTGCTCCAAGTTCAAGAACCGTCTGACCTCAAACCAGTTTCTTAAGCTCTCTGAGCCTCCCGGTGGATAAAAGGTAGACTCAGCCGCACTTACCTCTTGCGTCTGTAAGTTTTTAGTTCATAGGAAACCTTCTACAAACAGTAGCAGTGGTCCCTCAGCCGGAGAAGACGGGAGCAGGGGAGGGGCATTCTAGGTGTGGAGTTTCACAGAACAGGGGAGAGCTGGGGTCTGTGATCCAAACATGGGAGCAAAGGCAAAGTTGCTAGGCCCTTTCCCTGCCTCAGGACTCCCTCCTCACAACCCTTAATCACAAATGGCCCTGCAGCCCTAGCCTCAAAAACCCTTCCCTGGGCCTGAGGTCTCTGAAGAGAGGAAAATGAAAAATGTCAGCGGGGTGTCAGGCCAAGGGGCTCCTGCCAAGCCTGAGGGTCTATTGCCGCTGCTCCGGGACACCGGGCCTCAAGTCCCTCCCTTCCTCCTGCGCAGGCAGGCTGTTCTGGGAGGAAGTGATAAGGCCTCAGGCTTCCCTTCACACGATGGCTGCTGTCAAGAGGGGTGTGATCAGGAGCAAAATCAGAGCAGAGGAATCCCTGCGGGGGGGCTTCCCCCAAGCCCAGGCCCCTCAAGTAGGCCCCATTTCCAGCTGCCAAAATGTGATCCTTAAGATGGGGTAACATGAAGCCAACTTGGTGGCATATGATGACTATGCCAGCAGCTGGGAGGTAGAAGCAGGAGGGCCCTTGGCTGTATAGAGCTTGAGCCCAGACAGACCTGTCTCAACACCCCTTAACCCACACAAAAGAGAGGTTATCTCACTCACGGCTCAGAAAGCTGAACAGCCTCGAACATGGCACAGGCACCTTGCTATGCTGCATCTTAGGTGAGATAAGGGTATCCCTTAGTGAGCACCCGGACCAAGCAGGCAGGCCAAACAGCTTTTTAAAACAAAAACAAAAAACAATAAAGGCACTCTGCTAGAACCCGGTAGTTAGTCTGCAAGAGCAGGGGTCTATACCTCCCCACTCTATCACCTCCCAAATCGCCAAGTTGTAAAGCTAGGAAGTACACTTAAACTGAAAGAACCGCAGATGCAAACTAGACAAACTAGGTGCCATGCAGGGAGCTAGGACCAGTCTGGGCCAGCACTCCAAGCCAAGAGAGTGGTCAAGGGTGCCTGAGCACTGGGAAGCAAGACACTGGCTCAGAGCATAGCTTCCATTTGCACGTTCTCTGGCAAGAGACTTCATTTGTCCAAGCCCTGAGGCCTTCTTAAGTAGGGGTATGGAAGGCACAGCCACCTCCTAAGGCTGATATGAGAACTTACAGAAGATCAGAAAGCTGATGGTGGACAATGACTCGGTGTTTTACTTTTGTTTGTTTGCTTGTTTGTTTGTTTTGGGGAAGAGGCAGGTTAGAGACAGGGTTTCTCTGTGTAGCACTGGATGTCCTGGACTGGCTTTGTAGACCAGGCTGGCCTCCAACTCACAGAGATCCACCTGCCTCTGCCTCCCCGGGTGCTGAGATTACCAGCCTGTGCCACTGCGGCCCAGCCCCTGTGGAGTTATTGATACTGTGCGATGATGCCCTGAACTACAGAAGGAAACAAACTTCTCTCCCGTGACTCTGTGCAACCCTGGTCCCCAACAGTCCCCCACTAACCCGGCCTCCAGAAGGACCCAAGTTTCCTCGAGTGAAGAACTGGGAGGTGGGCAGCATCACCTATGACACGCTCAGTGCACAGGCTCAGCAGGTAAGCCAGGCCCTGCCCACATTTCTAGGCCTGGTCCCAGGTGGGGGCCCAAAGGAGGAAGCTTCACTTTGTTTAGACTTGGCCCCTATCTGCAGAGTGTAGTGAAAACTGGGACGGACCAGAGGGATCAAAGGACACTGCAAGGATTTTAGCAGCCCTTTGGCCCTGAGCCCCAAGCGCTACACTGTGCCAACCTGACCTCATCCCATTTCCAGTCTTAGCTGTCATCTAAGCCTGTGCTTTCCCAAACCTCCCTCCCTCTGCTCACATCTGCCTCAGCCCTGCTAACCACAGCTCATCCTGTGCTCTGGGCTGACCCTGGCCTTGTGTGCTCTGTTCTTCTGGCCCAGGATGGGCCCTGTACCCCAAGACGCTGCCTGGGATCCCTGGTATTTCCAAGGAAGTTACAGAGCCGGCCCACCCAGGGCCCTTCACCCACTGAGCAGCTATTAGGTCAAGCCCGGGACTTCATCAATCAGTACTACAACTCCATCAAAAGGTGGGCCTCGACCCCTGCACCCAAGCACCCCCACCACTGAGTGGCGAAGCCACCTGATCACCACTCACACCTTATTCCCCATCCCTTCCACTCTTGTGGCCCTCCCTTCTCCCAGGAGCGGTTCCCAGGCTCATGAGCAGCGACTTCAGGAGGTGGAGGCTGAGGTAGCAGCCACTGGCACCTACCAGCTCCGGGAGAGTGAGCTGGTGTTTGGGGCCAAGCAGGCCTGGCGCAATGCTCCCCGCTGTGTGGGCCGGATCCAGTGGGGAAAGCTGCAGGTATAACCAGCTGGCACATGGCCAGGACGGGTACCATGGGACTGAGCAGGGAGAAGAGGGATGCAGGAAGCTCCCAAGGTTTCCCGGGGGTGGGTTTGAGGCAGTGGAAAAATCTCTGCCTGTTGCCTTTAGAGACAAAGGCTCTCTGCTTGGTACCACCTAGTAGCTAAAACATGGTTATCAGGCCTGAAGCCCTTGGCTGAAGCAAGCAGAATATTGAGGTATTTACTAGGTACATGAGGACAGCTGATAGACAGGGTTAGAAATAGTTTCTGGAAAAGCTAGCTCACTCCTCCTGCCAGGCCTTCACCTCATACCCACCTCCCCTGAGGTCCCCTGTAGCCTCCGTCCCACACCCTGATTAAGGCAAGTACATGCCACAGAACTAGCCTGGGTTACGAGAAGAGCCTTGGCACTAAGAGAAGCCAAGGACCCTCAGGGAAACTGAATCCACAACCTTGGTCTCCTGAGCTGTAAGTGGTCGCCAAAGAACATGGAAAAAAGCCACATGCTCCATGATGTCAAAGGCATCTCCAATAAAATAAGAGCAAACTATCTGCCACTTGCCTGTCACTTTAAGTGGTTCAAAGCTTTTTAGTTCAACTTTGAACCAGTCAAGCTTCCGTAATAGACTCCACTTGCTACTATGTCCCTCCCTTGGCCACTGGCCAACCACTGCCACCCCTTACCCTGTCACAAGTTTCCTCCTCCCTCAGGCAGGATAGGACCCCACCCCACCCCAGCCTTCTCCTGATATCATGATGCCACTGGCAGTGTCCCTAGAGCCACCTACAGTCACCTCTTCCCATAACTGTGCTGGATGGTCCCCTGCCTTGACATGAGCACACAATATGAATGAGCAACTCAATACCAACAGGGACCTAGGTGTGGTCCCTGATCAACTAGGAACCTTTCCCTTGCATCAGATCAGCAGTGAGCGAGGGTCCCTCCATGCTGCTTTTCAAGACTGCCCTGAGGGGAATGGGGAGGTGTGTCCAGGGAAACTCAGGCTGTTCTAGGCAAGCAACCCTGTCAGACAGAAGAGGGTCAGTAGGGCATAAATGTTGAGGGCACTGGTCACATGGATAGTGAGTAGTTCCTCCAGACCCCGCCTCCTTCCCGGCAAGCCCCATGCCAGCACTCCTCCACCGACACTCAAAACCTCGTCTCCTACGTCCTTGACCCCGTCGTCCTCCTTTCGCCCAGGTATTTGATGCTCGGGACTGCAGGACTGCACAGGAGATGTTCACCTACATCTGTAGCCACATTAAGTATGCAACAAACCGAGGCAATCTTCGGTGAGTGGCCCACCCCAGGCTCAAGCCCGTGCCGGGCAGCAGTAAAGGGCTCTAACCAGCTTCCTTCCCCCATGTCAGTTCAGCCATCACAGTGTTCCCCCAGCGCTGCCCTGGCAGAGGAGACTTTCGGATCTGGAACAGCCAGCTGGTGCGCTATGCAGGCTACAGGCAGCAGGATGGCTCTGTTCGAGGGGACCCTGCTAATGTGGAGATCACTGAGGTGTGTGCCACTTTGCTGTCTATTGCTGTGATAAAACCCTGACCAAAAGTAATCTTTCTTTCCTCCATTACTGAAGGAAGCCAGGACAGGAACTCAAGACAGGAACCTGGAGAAACCATGGAGTACCGTTTACCGGCTTGCTCAGCTACCTTCCATAGATAGCTCAGGCCCAGCTAGCTATATGGGATGGCACTGCCCACAGTGGGCTTGGCCCCCTCCATCCATCAGCAGTCA
Source organism: Meriones unguiculatus (assembly GCF_030254825.1). Classification (NCBI taxonomy): domain Eukaryota; kingdom Metazoa; phylum Chordata; class Mammalia; order Rodentia; family Muridae; genus Meriones; species Meriones unguiculatus. The sequence goes on along the minus strand of NC_083368.1, from coordinate 16,897,164 downwards.
GTGAAAGTTCTCCATAGACATGGCTGCAGGCCAATCTGGTGATGGAGGCAATTCTTCAGTTGAAGTTTCCTCTTCCCAGGTGGCCAAGAGTAGTCATCACAGGTGGGGACCAAAGCTTTCGAGGATAGGGAAACCAGGAAAAACTGCATGGGAATACAGAGAAGAGGTCAATGAGAAGTAAGAGGAGGGGACCTTTTTAAGATAAAAGATATGAAACCAGGCATGGTGGTGCACTCCTATAATCCTTGACTTGAAAAGTCAAAACCAGGAGGGTCAGGAGTTCAAGGCAAGTCTTGACTGCAAGAACAGGGTCCTCCGGTGGGTATGGATATCCAGGCACTAAGGAGTCCCTGAGGTAAAAAGCAGGGAATGGCTAATGGTGAGGATTCCTGTTGAGGTCAGGGGTCAGTACCCTTAAACCCACCTCTGTCTCCTTATCACAGCTCTGTATCCAATATGGCTGGACCCCAGGAAATGGCCGTTTTGATGTGCTGCCCCTGCTACTCCAGGCTCCTGATGAGCCCCCAGAACTCTTCACTCTGCCCCCAGAGCTGGTCCTTGAGGTCCCTCTGGAGCACCCCACGTGAGCACGAAAGGTCAAGGGTGGGAGTGAGGCGACCCGGAGCCCTTTGAGGAGGGGCTGGGAGGGGCACCTGGCAACTCTACACAGAAGCTAATTCAAACCCAATGCCCTTAGGTTACAGTGGTTCGCTGCCCTTGGCCTGCGCTGGTATGCCCTCCCAGCTGTGTCCAACATGCTGTTAGAAATTGGGGGCCTGGAGTTCCCTGCTGCCCCATTCAGCGGCTGGTACATGAGCTCAGAGATTGGCATGAGGGACCTGTGTGACCCTCACCGCTACAACATCCTTGAGGTGAGGGGATGTTGAGGAAAGCGGACATGAAGCTGTGTGCCACTCCTACCCCTGCCCAGAGTGCAGGCCGTGGGAAAGTGTGAGCCGAGTCAGGTCCAAGGATGTGAGCGCCACAGCCACAAAGCTGGGAAGGAGAGACACTAAGCAAGGAAGTGTGTGAAGGACCGCCTTCATCAGCTTCTCAAAGGAGAGAGAGAGTGTGCGTGTGTTTGTGTGTGCTAATGTGTGTGTGCTCATGTATGTGTGTGTACATGTACATACATGCGTGCATGTTGTATGCTTTTGTGTGTGCGTGTGTGTTGCCAGGCTAGCCCTGAATTCACGGTAATCTTCCTGCCTCGGTACCCCAAGCACTAGAATAATAGCCTTGACCCACCACGACTGGCTCAGAGGAGACCTTGACTTAGAAAAGGTTTACAGTCCATTTCAGAGATGAGAAATGAAAGGCTGGGGCTGAGAAGGGACTTGTTCTCTCTGCTCTATTGTACCTTTGTGGGCAAAATGCTGACCCAACCCATTTTTCTTCTCACCCCTCCTCCCACCCACTCCCTGCTGCTTCTGTCCCTGCCCTGTTCAACTTACCCCAGGATGTGGCTGTCTGCATGGATCTAGACACCCGGACCACCTCATCACTGTGGAAAGACAAGGCAGCCGTGGAAATCAATGTGGCCGTACTGCACAGCTACCAGGTACAGGGCTCAGCTGCGGGGACAGGAGCAGACACTGAGCAGAGCCGAGATGCGCTCTAACCCACGTGTGCTGCCTGGGTGCTACGGTGTGCTACCTAAGCGCCTGCCAACAACCTTGCTCAGTAGTTGGTCCCAGGGCATACTGTGGGACCCACTGGCATCTGGAATCTCTAATACTGAGTAGAAAACATGCTGGGTACAGGGGTGTTGTTATACAGTGTGTGTGTGTGTGTGTGTGTGTGTGTGTGTGTGTGTGTGTGGTGGGGTGTGGTTATTGGAAAACAGTGCCTGGTGAAACCTCTGTGGAGTCTGAAAGAGTTAAGAAAGGTCTTAAGAATGTGGCCCCGTGGTAAGTGAGGCCCCACGTTCTCTCTCAGCACCCAGCGCTGGTGACAAGGTACACAGACACTAGAAATCAGAGCTGCTTTCACCAGTTAAACTAGAAGTATGACTGTGTAATCGGCTGGAGATTTGAGGGGACACAGACTAGGTCATTTACAGTAACCCAAGGCACAGAATAGACTGCGTTGACAATGATGGAGACAGTGGGATCTAGAGGGCGTTTCTGAGCCCAGCCTCTTCCTACCCCACCTCAGCTGGCCAAAGTGACCATTGTGGACCACCATGCCGCCACAGCCTCCTTCATGAAGCACTTGGAGAACGAGCAGAAGGCCAGAGGGGGCTGCCCTGCTGATTGGGCCTGGATCGTGCCTCCCATCTCAGGCAGCCTCACTCCTGTCTTTCATCAAGAGATGGTCAACTATTTCCTGTCCCCTGCCTTCCGCTACCAGGTACCCAACCCAACTGGCTCCCGCCCACCTAGCAAAGCTCTAAGCAGCCCACAGAAACTGCTAACTTCTGTCTTCCATGCTCCTGCCCTCCCCACCTCAACTCTTTTTGGCAGCCAGACCCCTGGAAGGGAAGTGCGGCAAAGGGCGCGGGTATCACCAGAAAGAAGACCTTTAAGGAAGTAGCCAAGTGGGTACCCTGGGACTGTGTCCCTTCTCCATACTCTGGGGGAATCAGCCCAGTAGTGGTACCCCAAAACTTGGCAGTGATGACTGCAGTGATGCAGAAGTCTGGACCCCTCTGTGGGAGGTCTGGCCTCTGTGCACCTAGGATGCCCTCACCCCACCCTTGCCTGCAGTGCGGTGAAGATCTCTGCCTCGCTCATGGGTACAGTGATGGCGAAGCGAGTGAAGGCCACTATCCTGTATGGCTCTGAGACTGGCCGGGCCCAGAGCTACGCACAGCAGCTGGGGAGGCTCTTCCGGAAGGCGTTTGATCCCCGGGTAGGACTGAGGCCTGAGAGGCAGGGGTTTGGAAAGACAAAAGCCTCTGTCTACTTCTTCAGAGGTGCCTAGAGGACAAAAGGGCTAAAGTACGGGTTCATATCAAGTCCAGCAAGGTGGTGCATCCCTGTAACCCCAAAACTTGGGCAGTAGAGTCAAAAGGATCAAGGGTTCAGGGTCATCCTTGGCTAATAATGAATTTAAGGCTAATCTGGACTACATGAGACCCTGTCTCAAAAAATAAGTCAGGGTTCACAAAGGAAGCTACAACCTCCAAGGATTCAGGATCTAATCAGGCCTTGTCTTGCCAAGGTGGCCTAAGTGAGAAGGACAGGAACAGCAGGAAGACAGGGCCTAACATCTATTTCTTCCTCCCCATAGGTCCTGTGTATGGACGAGTACGATGTGGTGTCCCTAGAGCATGAGGCCCTGGTGTTGGTGGTGACCAGCACATTTGGGAATGGAGATCCCCCAGAGAATGGAGAGGTAAGGCTTTCAGGAGGGGGAGAATGAGAAAGGACTCGAAACAGGAACAGCTGGACAGGCAGATGCAGGCACACATACACACTCACACACATGCACACACACTCATAGACACCAGGATGGAAAATGAATATGCTGAAGCAGCCCCACTTCCTGACAGGAATGTGAACTGGCTACTGGATACCTTGACCCCCGTGTCCCCAGCCATCTCTGTTATCAGTGCAGCTCTTTCATATAGGGAAGGCACTGGCTGACCAGAATGCCTCCAGGTCTTGACAACCAAGAAAAACAAGGATTCCCTGCTCACTCAGTATTTTAACTTTCCCTTTTCTTTTTCTGAAAAGAAAGATCTGAACTCTCTGGATGCCAGCCTAGATTAAATAGCTTCTCTTGTTCAACATGTCTTAAACAGAGACAAAAGCTGAATCCGTCAAATGCCTTCCGGTTAAGCATTATCTCCCCATGGTCTGCCTCTGTGCCCTAAGTTTGATGCCTTTCTAGCTGTTCATGTGTTCCAGCTTCAGGCGTCAGGTCCCTTGTGAGTGCTGAGTCCCTGCTCTAGAAACAAAAGTTAAATGTCCACAGCAAGCTTGAATTCTGGCAGAACCCTACTTCTGACCTGCTTTAGAAACAAGCAAACAAACAAACAAAAAAAAAAAAACCCAGCCTGAGCCAGGTGTGCTATCATCTATAATCCAGCACTTGAAAGGTACAGGCAGGAGGATCCAAAGTTCAAGATCATCTCAGCTTTACTGTGAGTTTAAGGCCAGTCTGGGCTTCAGGAAACCCAAAACAGGAATGTCTTTAATCTCCCGACTAGGGATCTCAGGATCTCAGGCTAGTCTGTCTCAACAACGAACTAACAAAAACTGGACCAAAAACTGGACCAGGTGGGGAGGAAAAGGCACTTGCTGCCATGCCTGAAGCCCTTAGGCCAATCTTTAGGGTCTAGATAATAGAAGGACGGCCTCTACACAGGGGTCACGGCACATACAAAAGCATGCCCATGGGCACATGCACAAACAAGGTGAAAGATAAAAGCAATGAAAAATTAAAAATGAACAAAAAGCTCCAGACACCCCTCTCAGCATCTGCTCAGTATTTGGCGGGGCCTCCCTGTGCGTCACGACCTGCATGCAGAGAGCATCACATGGCGGGCGAGAGAGTGGGAGTGCTCCTGAGAGGGCTGCTTTTATAACAGGGCTTCCCAATACAGCCCATTAATCCGTTAATCCACGAGTGGATTAAACCACTCACGAGCAGCGAGCCCTCTTAACCCCGTGCTGCCCGAAGATCTGGCCTCCAGATGTCGTTAACACGAGCCACAAAGGGCACCGTGGTTTAGCTTTTTAGCATAAAAGTGGTACGTGTGACCTCCAGTCCTGATAAGACACAGCATTTCATCAGTCTTTGGAAAGCTCACTAGTTTCTCCAAGTCGGTCTCCAAGACGGCTTTCACCATCTTGTGCTCAAGAACGTCACATAAGTGGAAGCCCAAGCACTCGGCTGTTTTCGAGGCTTGTCCCGGCCCGTGAGTCAGGGCTTTCCTTCTCCTGCTGAGTGGTGTTCACTTTGTGTGAGCAGCCCAGGCTTGTTTATCCATTCTTCTGTTGATAGACACTTGGACTGCTTCCAGTTCGGGGCTATTACGAATAAAACTGTTAAGAATATTCTTGTAGCAGGCTTTTGTGGGCTTATGTTTTCATTTCTCTTGGATAAATACCCAGGAGTGGAACTGTTGGGTAACAGGAAGATGAAAGTTTAACTTTTTTGTCCTTTAAAAAAAAAAAAAAAAGACATCAAATGGTCAGATTGAACTATGCTTTTGAGATGCGAGTATTTCAATCTTAACCCCCAATTTTCTAAAGGAAGAAATGCAGGAATATATCCCATAGAAAACGGGGTCTATACACCAAAGATACAAACAAGAATATTTATAGCAACATTGCTCATAACAGTCAGACTGGAAACAATTCAAGTGTCAATCAACAGTAGATTGGATAAACAGTGATAAACTCACATGCGATATAGCAGTGTGAACAAGTTATAACACACAATACAGATGAAGAGTGAAAGCAGGCAGTAAACACACACGGTGGGGCATGCTTCTCAAATTCAGAACAAGGCAGCTCGAAGCCAGGGGTTAGCTCGAGCGGAAGAACAGTGTGAGGCACAAGGGTGACTTCAGGATGCTGGGAAGATTTCACAAGGGATGCCGAGCACACGCGTGTCTGGTTTGTGAAAACCTACATGACATGTAACATGTACATGTAACCATACAGTTGCTCTAAGTCATTCACAATCTGAGTTCAAGGCTGAGGACATAGAAAGTTTGGTGGGGTGATTGCCTAGCATGTATAAAGTGCCATGGATCCTGGCACCAAATTCATCGGGTGTGGTGGCATTATGTAATCTCAGCACTCGGGAGTTGGAGGCAAGAGGGTTAGAAGTTCAAGGTCATCTTGGCTATTTAGCAAATTACAATCCAGCCTGAGTTACATGAGACCCCTTCAAAAAAAAAATCCTGAAGTTCTCATGAGCTGACTACAGTAACCCCATAGAAAAGCCACCCAGCTGATCTGCTGTGAGCCTTTAGAAGCTGTGTTTTATGATACTGAACATGTTTCCACGGTGGCACCAAAATGTGAAACAGTCTTCCCGGTGGACCGCTTAAATAATGCCCCTGGAGGCAGGACACTGCATCAGGCTCCTAAGCTCTGTGCATTCCCAAACTGGCTAAACTGGCTGCTCACATCTAGCACTGATGTGGACAAGAATGAGCTGCCTTCCATCTGCCTCTCAAGCAGGACACCCCTCCATTTCTGACTGTGTGTGTGTGTGTGTATGTGTGTGTGTGTGTGTGTGTGTGTGTGTGTGATATGCATGGGGAGGTCAGAGGACCTTTGTGAAGTTGGTTCTCTCCTTCCACTTTTACGTGGGCTCCAGGGATGAAACTCAAGTCCCCACCTTGTACAGCAGGCAACTTTACCGGCTGAACCCTCTCACCAGGCACCCATTTTTGTTTTGTTTTGTTTGAGATAGGGTCTCCTAATGTAGTTTTGACTCACTATGTAGATCATGCTGGTCTCAAACTCAGAGCTACCTGCTGGTATTAGAGGATGTACCACTACCCCTGGCAGGACCACCCAGTTCTTAAAGCCCTTCATTCAGCCACCCCACCTCTGAAGACCACCTGAGTGCACCATACAAAGACAAGTGGCATGTGTGTTAGGATGCTGGGGAACTGTTCACAGACTAACCGTTCATAGTGTCCTTCTGTCGCAGGGACCACCATGCCGGCAAGTGAAGCACTAGGATGTAGCCATTGTAAAGAGTGAGGTCAAGTCTCAGCAGTTGAGACTCTGCTCTTCTGGAGGACCCTAGTTTGATTCCCAGCACCCACACGGAGGCTCACAACCATGTAACTCCAGTTCCAGGGGATCTGACACTCTCCTCTTGACTCCATGGTTACCAGGCACGCACATGATACACAGACATACATGGAGGCCAAACACTCACATGCATAAAATAAACAGAAAACGAGGCCGAGCTCGAGCTGTTGGCCCAGAAGGATGTCCACAATAGCTCACTGACAAAAAGTAAGCAAGAGTTCAGTGGCGGCTGCAGCTCATGTCTTCAATCCCAGCACTTAGGAGGCAGGGCAGAGGATCTCTGTGAGTTCAAGGCCAGCCTAGTCTACAGAGCAAATTCCAGGATATCCAGGGCTACACAAAGAAACCCTGTCTCAAACAAACAAAGACCAAGCAAGAATTTCATGTTTCCGTTAAAAAAAAAGCTATATGCACATATTTAAGTACCAACAGCACCGGTTTAGTCTGTGTTTCTGTTTCAGTTGTGACTTTTTACTTAGGATAGTGGGAAAGCAGTAAGAGTCCATTAGAAACTGTGTTTCAAGCCTTGAACTTGGCTCTGTGCCCTGACTAGAGGCCTAGAGTGGGATCCCAAGTTTGGGTTGCTGAGCCGCTTTCTGTTAGCCATCCAGTCTTAGGGGAACTTCCTTGATGGGTTTAGATGTGGGAGAGAGGGGTGAAGGGCATGCTGATGCCCTGTAAAACCTTTCCAGCTTACAGTGGGTGTGTTGGGATGTAACCCCACTGAAGGTCAAAGCGAAAATGTTCATTGATCCAGGGCTGGGACCTTTCTACCTGTCAGTAGTGCACATATACACAGGGTTAAATCCCATGCGAGAATAAGGCTTTCTCTTTTACTTTATACACCTCTGTAGTGCAGTTTTTCAAAAAGCCAAGCCTTTGAATTTTCAAAACAGAAGTTACTAATAAAGAGTAATAAAGAGCCAGCCAGCCTGGCTTTAGGTTCCTATACAATATAGAGTAAAACTAACCAGGATGCAAACTCTTCCTTGTGCAGAGCTTCGCAGCGGCATTGATGGAGATGTCAGGCCCCTACAACAGCTCCCCTCGGCCTGAGCAGCACAAGTGAGTAGGCTTGGGAACCCCGGGACAAGAGGCATTTGGAGACACTGCAGAGGACTGTATCTTGGTCTCTCAACTCTCAGAGTGTGGGGCCTGGCCACCAGACGATCACCAAGGGCCCTCCTTCTCTGGGGACCTGATCACTTCTGGGCCCAGGATTCAATCCTGATTCCCCTCCAGGAGGAGGGGAGGCAGAGCAGAGCCCTCTACCACCATAACCCTTCTTATCCCAGGGGCAAAAACCCTGAAACTATTCCCTGGCTGGGCCTGGGCCAAGTTTCCACTTCCTTATGACACCCTGTCTTTTTCCTCTCTTGCCAGGAGTTACAAAATCCGGTTCAACAGTGTCTCCTGCTCAGACCCGCTGGTGTCCTCTTGGCGGCGCAAGAGGAAGGAGTCCAGTAACACAGACAGTGCGGGGGCCCTGGGCACCCTCAGGTTGGGGGTCCTCACTAAGGGGGGTGAATGAGAGACAAACCACCCGGGTAGACATGGGCTGGATGGGGGCTCCAGCGAAGGCTTCCTGTACCACAGGTTCTGTGTGTTTGGGCTGGGCTCTCGAGCATACCCTCACTTCTGTGCCTTTGCTCGTGCGGTGGACACGAGACTGGAGGAGCTGGGCGGGGAACGGCTGCTGCAGCTGGGCCAAGGTGATGAGCTCTGCGGCCAGGAGGAGGCTTTCCGAGGCTGGGCCCAGGCAGCCTTCCAGGTGAGCCCCCCTGCACCCTGGATCTGACCTGGGTCAGCCCTCTCTTCTGCCAGCAACCAACCTGAGATACCTCCTCCAGGCTTTTCCCCCAAAATGCTGAGACTGGAGGCTCGCTTACTTCCTAGTCTGGTTCTCTGGGATTCGCCCTCATTTTGCCACTCCATAGCCAACGCTTGTGGGATCAGCCCCAGGTAGTGGACAATAGGTTATGCCACACCAAGCCAGAAACAGAGCAAAAGAGAAGAGGCAGGGTCTGCAGAAGGGCTCCCAGGCCATCATCAGCTGGGGCTAAGAGTAGGAGCACAGAGCAGTGAGGTCAAGGCATCAGGGTCCTTACCCAAGGCAGGAAGGATGGAAGAATGGTGGGACCCAGAGGGTCAGTCAGAGGTCAGAGCTGGAGCTGAGGCCAGCAGGAACTCCAGCGAGGCTGGCGACCAGCCCAGGTGCCTGGCCTAGAGGATTGGTTCTGGACACAGAAGTATCCCAGGGAACCTCTTCAGGGCACCCCTCTCACACTGATACTTCTTGCTCAGTGCAGGAAGCCCCCACATCTGTCCACTGAGTCCATTTGGGACTCAGTTTTAGCCAGTCAGCACCCAGGGCAAGAAGCAGGGATTCTTTGGAGGAGAGAGAACCGGAGGGTTTGCTTAGATGGAGAAGGTCAAGATTGAGAAAAGAGAAACAGAGAATAAGAGCCAGAGAATATGGACAGATGGAGATGCTGGAAGTTTCTGAGCAGGTTGAGACCACAACATGAGGTCTTCCAACTGTGGTGATGCAGACAGATGAAGCATCTGAGAGCTAGCAGGAAGATGGGCTCATTGGGACTGTAGCAATAGGGATCGGAAGGAAGGGAGAGGGCCAAGGAAGGAAGGAAGAGATATACGCTGCACACACTAGAAAAGAAATAGTAACAGCTGGAGATAGGACCCAGCCCATCTCAGGCCAAGGAAGGAAGGAAGGAAGAGATATAAGGCTGCATACGCTAGAAAAGAAACATTATCAGCCTGGAGATAAAACCCAGCCCATCAGGGGGAGCCCTGCATCTCAAGGCTGGGACATCAAGTTGCTAGTTTGCTTATCTGTAACCAAAGCTGACAGATAGAGCAGGCTCTCTATACCTCCCTCAATGAGATAGCATTGGCCCTCTTGCCCACACTATGCTGTGGTTTTGCCTAAAGCATCTCCAACAGTGATGAGCATGCAGTTCAAGTGGTAAGTGCTTACCCAGCATGCACTAAGACCTGGGCTCAGCCCTTGGTGCTACAAAACACAAGAGTAGTGGCTTGTAAAGCCCACCACTTGTGAGGCGGAGACAGGAGGATTAGAAGTATTTTATTTGAATCTTTTCTGGAATCTTATGAGGGATCAAGATGAGAAATTGAGGCACATAAGATGCTAAGTACCGAAAGAATCCAGATGCAGGTCTGGGCTCATAGCTGCCTTCACTGAGCTGCTATATGCACAACTGTGCTCCCGGGGACATGCAATCAAGTACTCATCAGACAGGCAACCAGCAGGTGCAATAAGTCAGTGTCCCTGTGATAGCAGCCAAATGAGCTAGAACATAAGGTGCAATAGTGAGCAGCAGCCTGAGCCTCAGACTGTTACAGCTTCACCCTCCCTCTCACCAGTGAGGGTGTCAACCCCACAGCTTGGGAACTCTGCCCTGCCTGAAATGAGGCTGCTAGGCAGCTGGCGGGTCCAGCCCTACCTCCCGTGACACACCCCTCCCCCACTTCTCACTGAGGCTCCCTGAGGGCAAGCAGCCTTAGATCCTCACCTATTCCCTCAGGCCGCCTGTGAGACCTTCTGTGTGGGAGAAGACGCCAAAGCTGCTGCTCGAGACATCTTCAGCCCCAAACGCAGCTGGAAGCGCCAGAGGTACCGGCTGAGTACCCAGGCTGAGAGCCTGCAGTTGCTACCAGGTACAGCCCTGACCTCAACCAACCTTGCTGAACGGGAGTCCCAGGATTCTCCCTCACAGGCCAGGACGCACGCACTGGCTCAGGCTCCTTTACCCTCTTGCTCCTCAGGGCTGACCCACGTGCACAGGCGGAAGATGTTCCAGGCTACAATCCTCTCTGTGGAAAACCTACAGAGCAGCAAATCTACGTGAGGAATATGGCTCACCCCTCTCTCCTCACTAATGGGGTCCCTCTTCATCAGAACCTAGCACCCTCTTTCTCCCACACTCTTCCTTCTTCCTTACTGTTATCTGACCTCTAACCGCCTCCCTCCATACCCCTAGCCGAGCCACAATCCTGGTGCGTCTGGACACTGGAGGCCAGGAGGGACTGCAGTACCAGCCAGGGGACCACATAGGTGTGTGCCCACCCAACCGGCCTGGCCTGGTGGAGGCGCTGCTGAGCCGAGTGGAGGACCCTCCGCCATCCACAGAGCCTGTGGCCGTGGAGCAACTGGAGAAGGGCAGCCCTGGTGAGGATTGTGGGCTGGGCTGGGAGAGGAAGATTCTGCTGAAGGCCTGGCACAGGACCCCACAGTGCTCAGGTTCACAGTGGTGCCACTCTGTCTCACACCTGGGATTACCTGGACCTAGCTGCCACTCCAGTGTGTGGTCCTTTCCCAGAACCCACCAAGCACCCTAAAAACCTCCTCCCATAGCCACCACCTCCCCATAGTCTAATTTCTCTGTAGTTGGCCTGGAGTCAAGATAACTTGATGGGGTTAAGGACAGAGGAGATCAGACCAACCTAGTCCAGCCAGGGTTCCCAAACACACTGGGGCTGCACAGACAAGCCCGTGCTACCATTCAGGGACAAATTTTCCAGGAAGACACACTGACACATGGTCGGTCCCTGCAAAGTGAATGTCAGATCAGCCCATCCAGCCCCAGCGGGCCCCTCGCTCAGAGCCCCCTGTGCACTGCCCCCCCCAGGTGGCCCTCCCCCCGGCTGGGTGCGGGACCCCCGGCTGCCCCCATGTACGCTGCGTCAGGCTCTCACCTTCTTCTTGGACATCACTTCCCCGCCCAGCCCTCGCCTCCTTCGGCTGCTCAGCACCCTGGCAGAAGAGTCCAGCGAACAGCAGGAGCTAGAGGCCCTCAGCCAGGTGCGGGCCATGCTGTGGGGAGCCCCGGGGCTAGACTAAAGGCGGATAAGTTGGGGGACATTCAGTGGCAGGAAGTCCCCCGTGCATGTCAGATCCTCTGGACATGCTTCTCCTGGCCACATGCACTGGTGCTTTAAGATCTGTTTCCGGGCTGATTCATCTCTGGGTGTGGAGGGATTTCAAGAGGAGGGTGTGCTGGCCTGACCTGAACATGGATGAATCTAAAGAGGCTCACTCTGAGGACTGTGGGGCTCTCAGCTCAGCACATCTGCCCCCAGGACCCTCGGCGCTATGAAGAGTGGAAGTGGTTCCGCTGTCCCACATTGCTAGAGGTGCTGGAGCAGTTCCCATCAGTGGCACTGCCTGCCCCGCTGCTCCTCACCCAGCTGCCCCTGCTCCAGCCCCGGTACTACTCTGTCAGCTCAGCGCCCAGCGCCCACCCAGGAGAGATCCACCTCACCGTAGCTGTGCTGGCATACAGAACCCAGGGTGAGGCTGGGAGCTGGAAAAGCCTGGTGTTGGCAAGACTAAGACAGACCTCTGAATGACTTCCCCTCCTAACCCCTAGATGGGCTGGGCCCTCTGCACTATGGTGTCTGTTCCACATGGCTGAGCCAACTCAAGGCAGGAGACCTGGTACCCTGCTTTATCAGGGGGTAAGTGAGGCCTCTGGGGTAGCAATTAGAGGAGATTGTCTGTGCCCAGGCAAGGGTAAGACAGTGCTACATGCTGGCCAGGGACAAGTGAGGAAAGTACGTGGTGGTGGTGGTGGTGAGGGATATCACAGAGGATTAGCTGGTAATTACTGGAAGCATGGAAAGCCTATTAATGCATCAAGAACTCTACTTTATTCAGGGTGTTTAGGCCTCAACCTCCCGTCCAACCTCCCAACCCTATGTAGGAGAGAGAAGGTTAGTGGGGAGAGAGGGCCCCTTTACTTCTCCCAGCTGTTCAGGGTCAAAGGGTCTTTGGGGGCTATACCAATCTCTGTCAACTTCAGACACAGCTAGCCAGCGGTCACCTTCAAGCCTCTGTGCCCCAAAGCATTGCTCCCCATCTGTCTGCTCCAAACCGCCACATTGTCTATCCCTCTGGCCTCTCCAAGCTGTCACCAACCACATGCCACCACAGCACACCAGGCCACCACCTTCTCTTTTTGGGCTCTCAGTTTATATCCTCCAGAGGCCTAGACCACGCCCCTCTCCATGACACAAGAGACAGGCCATTACCAGCTGGCAAAAGGCACACAAGAGACAAATTAACAGCTATGGACAAACCATAGCCCTACTAAAATCCTACACTTGGGGTTAAAACAGAAACACATTTCCATAACATAACTTGAGATTTTAAAGAAACCAAAACTTCCATGACAGCATTGGGCCTTTGTGTCACTTCACAACTATGGCTGAGCTTTGGGCCTCAATAACTTGTAGAGTTCTGCCCTGAAACCACCACTACCAGCAACAACATGGATTAGACAGGATCCTTGATGCTTTGTGAAAGTGTGGCCCCTGCATGCCTCCCCTCATGTCCTTAGCTACAGCCCATATTAAAAGGCCTGGCTTCTGTCAGGCATGGTGGTACATACCTTTAACTCCCCGCACTTGGAAGGCAGACCAAGTGAATCTCTGTGAGTTCAAGATCAGCCTGATCTACAGAGAGTTCCAGAGCAGCCAGGACTTTATGGAGAGACCCTATATCTTAAAAAAAAAATTAATAAATAAAAGACTTCCAGGCACTGGCAGCACACACCTTCAATTCCAGCACCTGGAGGCAGAGGCAGGCCAATCTCGACACTTGAGGCCAGCCTGGTCTACATAGTGAGTTCCAGGACAGTCAGGGCTACACAGAGAAACCCTGCCTCAAAAACAAACACTAAAAGAAAAAGGAGACACACTGGGCCTTGGACTTTCCTGTCTATACAGCCATAGGTTGGCCGATATGTCACGGGTGAAGCAAAGGGGTCTTAAATGGACTCTCTCTGGCTAGGGCTCCCTCCTTCCGGTTGCCACCTGATCCTAATTTGCCGTGCATCCTGGTGGGCCCAGGGACTGGTATTGCACCCTTCCGGGGATTCTGGCAGGACCGATTACATGACATTGAGATCAAAGGTGAGTCTGGGGCTAACGGTACACCCGGAGTCAGAAGGGAGCCAAGGAGAAAGGAGGCTGGGAAAAAATGGCCATAAAAGAAACCAGGACCAAAGGTGGAAAGAAACTTATTTAACGACGAGGGGAGAAAAGGCAAAGGCTGGGGTCCTGTTTGTCAGTCTTCCTGGTGGTCCCTTGACATATAGTATGTTTTGAAATGGATTGAGGGTAGAGAAGGGAGGGGATAGGGCAGGAATTCAAACAGGAAACAGCTCCAGGTAGATCTTCCCTTCTATAAATCAGAGTGTGGCAGGGTCTGGGAGAAAGCATCCTATGTACTCCTGGAGGCTGAACCGTCAAGATGGTGGTTAATCCAACACAGAAGGCTGGCTGGCACCCTGGGCAAGAGTGGGCTGGAGGTGGGGTTACCAGGGCTGTTCCAGAGGAAGGGGCCCTCCCAAACCTAGGGGTTGCTCACAGGGCTGCAGCCTGCCCCCATGACTTTGGTGTTTGGCTGCCGATGCTCCCAACTCGACCATCTCTACCGGGACGAGGTACTGGATGCCCAGCAGCGCGGGGTGTTTGGCCAAGTCCTCACCGCCTTTTCCAGGGATCCTGGCAGCCCCAAGGTACCAGGGCGGGTGTAGAGATGGCGTGACCAGGCCTGGGCCATTCCCAACACCGGCCCCTCCCAACCCCACCCCACCCCACCCCGGCACGCCCCTGGCCTGGTTGTTGTCATAGCAAGTCCCGCCCCCAGACCTATGTGCAGGACCTCCTAAGGACCGAGCTGGCCGGGGAGGTTCACCGCGTGCTGTGCCTCGAGCAAGGACACATGTTTGTCTGCGGCGATGTCACTATGGCAACCAGCGTCCTGCAAACGGTGCAGCGAATTCTGGCGACAGAGGGCGACATGGAGCTGGAGGAAGCCGGTGACGTCATCGGCGTGCTGCGGGTGCGAAGGGGCGGGCCCGGGCCGGGCTAGGGTGAGTGGCCCTGCTCCTGTTCAGGTTCTGATCCGCTGAGCTCCTTTCCTCCCCGCAGGATCAGCAACGCTACCACGAGGACATTTTCGGGCTCACATTACGCACCCAGGAGGTGACAAGCCGCATACGCACCCAGAGCTTTTCCTTGCAGGAGCGACAGTTGCGGGGTGCAGTGCCCTGGTCCTTCGACCCGCCCGGCCCAGAAACCCTAAGTTCCTGACAGTCTCTTTCCCCTCCAGTTCCCGGAGAGAGGGATTGTGTCCCTTCGTTCTGTTGACGAAGGCCAGCCACCCTCTCTGGAGAACGCCTACAGTCGCGAGGCTGCCGATTTAAGAATTCTCTCTCCAGTTCATTTGGGCAGGGAGAAGGGTTCACCTAAATCGTGAAGGTTCCTCTGGCGGTGGTATTTGCTCTGGTGGACTGTAGACTCCCTTTTTCCGTCTCTGGAGTATCTTACCTTTAATGTCAAAGTCATTTCGGTATTTATTGAAGATTTATCATAAAAGATCATGCCAGGTGTCGTGAGATGCCCAACCCAACTCTTGTGAATCCCAATGATTGAAAAAAAAGACTCAGTTCCATGTTTTAATGTGTAAAGATGTTGGGATGGTAATTCTTTGACAGTGAGTTTTAGACACCTCTCTGTGACCCAGTACACTGAAAAAGTTTCAAAGCAGATGAATATCAAATTCAAGCACAGACAGTTCTGTGACTGACCAGGTGCAGCCCTCCGCCTCCAGGAGTGGGGCATGCTAGACATTCCCATGGCAAAGATGTACAGCACAGCCGTGAGCAATCTTTGCTACTTTTTTCACACAGGATGGGGAGCCCCACCCACTTCCTGTGACGTCACAGGACTGCTGCAGTCCAAAACCAGCAGCCCTCCGGTTTTTCCACTCACCAGTCTCCATATCCCCTACCCCTAGTCCCACAGGAACTCAAAGGGGAGGCCAACAGGAACTTGCCTTTCAGGCCAAGTGCCTCACTGCTCCCTAACCCTGAGTATGGCCACTGCCTGGACCATGTCTTCCACCTTGAGGACACTGGAGGGGAGGAGGTTCTTCCCAGGCGACTGCTCCACAGCTACCAGTTGGGGCTAGTGCCTTACTGTGGGGCCTGTCTTTAAGCTACTTCAGCTCACAGTCATCTCCTACTCTTTCTCTGTTCTCGGGGCAAGCTCCTCTTTGACTCCCAGATAGGACCAACTGAAATACTCTGGGCCTGTCATCTGGGGTGGGAATGGGGTTCAGAAGATGGCTCTGGGCATCCTTCCATGCCACCCCATCCAATCTCCTGCAGCTGGAAAAGCCAGAACCTGTGGGAAGAAAAAGCTGCCAGCAAGCATTCGAGGCACCTAGGTTTTAGAGACTGCCCACCATCCCACCAAAATGGACCCCAAACTTTCTTTATTCTTGCTTGTTTGACCCCCATGTGGGCAATACTGACCTGAGGTGTCCTCAGTCAGTGCAAGGAGCCAGGTAGGAGCTCCTTCTGGGTGTCTGTGGCCTCCTGAAAACCCCTTGGGAATAGATTCCGGGCCCTCTGGGGGCCCCACTGTTGTCTTGGGCTAGAAGCAGGGCTGGAACCTGGGAACAATGCCACTGGGTGAGCAGGGGCATGATGCTCAGGAAACACCAGAATCCTGCCCCTATCCTGGACCCTCCTCACCATCACTTGACCAAGATGGCTTCTCCTCCTCGGGTGAGCCTGGCTGTGAAGGACTGGACCAGGGTCTGGATGGGGACGAGGCTGAAGCCTCTCCCCATAGTTCCTGCTGCTGCTGTTGATGAAGCTAGATGGAAGAAGAAGAATAAGGGACTCCCTCACGCGTGGGGGTGAGGAGCAAAGCCTAGCTCCTCAGCTAGGCACAGAGAGCCCACAGTTCCTGTTAGGTACTCTTTAGACTTGGGTCCCTCCCCCAGTATTCATTTCGTTCACTTTCTTTCTCTATTCCCTCTACACACCTGATGTAGGTAAATGGCGTGGAGGCTCATCTCAGCAGAAACAAGCTCTGGGAGCTGTGTCAGCTTCTGGCCCCCAGTGCCTCCTGGGGACACACAGCTAAAACGAGATATACTAGTCAAGAGACATCTCCCTCACAAAGGGAGGCAGGCCAGGCTGCACCCTAGCTTCTAAGTCCCCTCAGTACCCTAGCATCCTCTCCTGGAGAGTCAGCATCACTCCAGACTCCCTGTACCTTAGGCCTCTACCCCTCACCTTGGGTCCTGGACCATTCTTGAAATAGAGGCAAGGAGGCTGGCTGTGGCAGCAGCAGGACAGGTTGCTGTGGGACTCAGATCCGTCTGGGGTGGGCGGGGATTCACCAAGAGGTTGGCCAGGAAGGCTTCTGGCTGAATAAAAGAGAGCCAAAAGCGTGGAGGAAACCAAAGAGTGGAGGAAGGGATAAGGGGAGGTCCAAAGGAGGGCAAGAGATATGATAGATTGAGCCTGGCTGCCAGGGCAACACACAAAGTCAGAAGTGCCAGGGAGAGATGGAGGATGGGGAGGGCAAGGAGTAGACAGGCCTAGAACTCACCAGAGGGGACGTACAGTCACTGAGCACCCCTGGGGTGGGAGGGCTGCGTGTTGCGGGGGCGACCCAGGCAGCTGCATCTTGTTGGACCCGGCCCCGAAGGTGTCCAAGGAACTTAGAGCTGTGCCCTGGCGGCTGCCATTGTGGGTGTGCCAGGGAGAACCGCATTAAGGAGAGCTCGGTCTTCCCATCCTCTGCACGCTGAGAGAGTGAGGCCTCCGTCTGTCCCTCTGAGAGCCACTGCAAGAAAGGGAGTCCTTCTGGTGTTCGGGACACCAAGACTCAGGTAGGCAGGAGAACGCTGCCCCATTTTCCAGATGGGGGAAATGGAGGCCGCAGTGGGGGACTCGTTCGAGATCAGCCAGGAGCAGGGCAGTGGAGCAGGACGACATGGGAAGGCCTCTTACCTGAGGATGCCCGTGGCGCTTCACATCCATTAACGCAAAAGAGCAGATGTCCCCAACACCGGCCACATCCACGGTGAAATGGTGGAAAAAGTCAATGATCTCCAGAGCACGGGGGCGGAACCAGAAGAGCAGAAACAGCGGGGTGAGGAGTGGAGAGAGGAGCTCTTCCAGGAGCGAGACCTAAGGAGCAGGGAGGGGTGAGGCTGAGCGGGAGGGCCGCACAAGTGATCAGGGACACAAGCCTCCAGGAACACTCTCTGCGGTTTGAAGCTTCCAACCGCTCGCCCTGAGCACACACACAAACTCCACACCCCACCCTCGCCCACAAGGCCCCCTACTTACTTCTCCCAGACTGATCATTTGGATAGGGCCTACTCGGCAGCTCTCTGCAGACCCCACCCCACCCCACCCCGCACTCACTGCTCGGTACTGAAGCAGCTGCGCCATCTGCCAGTAAGAGCTGGCCCGAGCACCCGCCGCGCCAGGCTCCTCCGGGAGGTAATGCATGTGTGCCAGGGCCGCCTGCAGCAGGAGCTGGGGGGACCGACTCTGGCATTGCTCATCTGGAATGAATGACCTGGTGGGCAGGACGGGGTGAGGGACACGGTTAGGAGGACCTGCAGGTGGGGTGCAGGGCGCTGATGGTGGCACAAGGGGCTGCTAAGGGCAAGGAAGCCTGCGCCTAGGTCAAAGAAAGGGCACACACCGGGATCTCCTCTGGGGAGGGGTGCCCTCTAACCTGGCCACGGTGGCTGTGACCCCGAGCACCGTCATGGTGGTGAGCACGTGCTCCACCGCTAGCACGTCCTCGTCGTAGACCGTGAGCACCAGCAGCGCGGCCAAGAGCGCCCCGGAGAAGAAGACCAGCTGGCGGGCCAGCAGCGCGCGCAGGGGCGCGGGGGGCTCGGCCGCGCGCAGGAAGGCGGTCGCCGGCCGGTAGGCGCGGGCCAGGCGGGCGCGCAGCTCATGCGGCAGCTCGTTGAAGTGGCGCAGCTGCAGGCGGGCCAGGCGGGACCAGCGGCGCGCCCCGAAGGCGCCGGGCTCGCGCCGCAGCAGCTCCACGTGGCTGTAGAAAGCGTGCAGCACCTGCCAGGCCAGCACCAGCGGGCTCAGCGCCAGGTTCACGGCGGCCAGCAGCAGCACGGTGCGCCGCCAGCGGGCGGCCAGGACGCCCCGGAGGTCGCTGCGCTTGTAGGCTTCGGGGAGCTCCCAGCCCCCGCGGAAGAGGGAGAAGGGACCGCGGAAGAGTAGCAGGTCCACGTTGAGCGCCAGGCCGCGACTGAGGAAGGCTGCGCTGCCCCCCCAGGGCAGCAGGCAGCGGGCGGGCAGCAGACCCTTGTTGGCAAGAGCCACCTGGTAGTTGGTGTAGCGCAGGATGCGGTGGTGGACGTCCAGCTCCGTCAGCGGCCGCGGCTGAACACACAGCCCACCACTCCTCTGCAGCTCCAGGAGGCGGGCCTGCACCTCGGCCCAGGATACTGAGCTGAGCTCCTCCTGAGGAGAGGGGACAGGGGAGCCTAGAGACCTGCACTGTCCTCCACAGAGACGCAACCTCCATGACTCAGTGAGCCGTCTGCAAACTCCAGCCCTCCCCACCTTGGCATTCTGCCTTCTTCTAGCCCTTCTGCGGACAGAAGCACTTCTCCATTCTTTCTGCCCCTTCTCAATTGTTCTGCTCATCACTGCCACTCTGAAGCCAGTGTGTCAGTCCTGTGCTTCCTGGGGACACCTCTTCAGGAAACTTCAGGGACTGGGACCTGGCTTCTTTCATGCGCCCCCTTCAAATCCACATAAAAAAGAATGACACTTCTCCCTTCTCACTGCTTTCTGCCTCAGCAAACCTTGCGAACCCTGGCTGGGCTCACCCCACTCCAGGCCACTTGATTAGCTTTCACACAACCCTGCCTGAGTCTGGGAGAAGAGTGCTCCTACACTTCATTTGGAGAGACAGTGAGCTGCAAGCCTCGCTTCAGCCCAGGCTCCCCAGTCCAGCTATTTCCTCAGGTCCAGCCTCCACAACTCCTCCCTGCATCTCCCCCTCTACTGGAGGAAAGAGAAAAGGAAAGGCAAGAGGGAGGAACAAGGAAGGATGGGGTCAACTGCCCCGGCAGTGACTGGTGGCTGTGCCTGGTGCCTCCTTACTCTACAGGTTCATGACATGCGAAGGGAAGTAAGAGATGGGGACTGAAGAAGAGCCCTTAACAATAAACTTAGGGGCAAAGCTAGAAGGACATGACCAGAGGACAATGAAGAAGCCAAGAGAACGGCTTTCACTCCAGGTGCCCTAGAAAAATCTATCTCGGCAAGCAAGTCCATCTCCACTGCCTGAAGGCACCATGTTTTCCTCACTTCCTGCCCAGAGGCTTGAATGGCCCTTCCCTCTCCCTGGCCTGACCTTCCTCAACCAATCAGGATGCCTCCTGCTCTAGAAAGCCCAGTGACAGCCCTTCCTATAAACAGCCATTGTTTTTACCACCAGCATGTGACTGTAAGTCACTGTACATGACCCATCTGAGTAAAGGAAGCTTCACAGGGCCAGAGCCAAGCTTGCTAAGAGCCAGTGGCTGCCTCCTGACATTACTCCAGGCCCAGGGCAGGTGTCATTCAGCCTCCATCTTTCTGCTCTTCTCAGTTGGTCCTTCCATCTGTATGGTCCCACTCTGTCCTGTCCTCTGCCCATGCTGTCACAGCAGGCTTACTGGGGAAATGTGCAGAGCCTCCCTGTAAAACACCTGGATGTCCCAGTAGCTGAAGAGGTTGCAGACTGAGCGAAGCAGCTGGAACAGCCAGAAGCCAGCAGCCAAGACTAGGAGGAAGACCAGCAGGGGACTGTCATGGATCCTGCAGGGGGTTGGACAGGAAGGATAACAAGAAGGTGGAAAACCCACAGGAAGAAAATAGTGGTGGAGGTCTGTGGGTTTCAGTGGGGCTTGGGGGGAGGGTCCTCTCTGAGGCCTTTAAACGTGCCTGCAAAATCAAAACTTTTCACAAACAGCATTCATGCTCTCTGCTATTTGTACTTTCATTTCCAGAAGCTATAAGACAAGCGAAGATGTCACATCAGCACGGCCCACGTGATGGGCACTTGTGCATTCCTAACTTTTAAAGTTGTCCTCAGGGCTAGGGATGTGGCTGAATGGTACAGTGCTTGCCCAGCATGCCAGAGGCCCTGGGTTTGCTCCCCAGCACCAAAAATAAACAGTTGTCCTCACCATTAATTTCTAATAAGGTAAATAGAAATGTGACTCATAATCCAAGGCTCTTTGAGATTCTCAGCCAGCTTGGGGTATGTTTTTAAATATGCCAAACACTTTGAGAGTTGATCTAGACCAAGGGCCAGTGTAGGGAGGTTCTTTCCTTCCCATCCTTTTGTGAGATTTAGTCCAAGGGATCCACCAGACTGTCACTTACTTCTCTGAGCACTGGGCTGAGGATAGAATGGCATCTGACAGGGTCACTTTGCTGTGGAATGGCCCAGGTCTTGTATGGTTCTTTGGTTGGTTGTTGAAGAGAACATTGTAATCCACACAGCGAAGGAGGAAGGTTGTGAAGGTGACAATGAAAATGAACTGTCTGAGGAAGGGATGCAGAGAGAGGTCACTGATCAGGCCTAAGGGCCTGGACTCCTAGCCCAGTTGCCAGACAAGCTGAGGCTCTACATGGTCCCCTCACCCTTCAGAGTCCCAGAGACTAGAATGGAAAAGGAGAGTTGGGGAATAGCTCAATTGGTAGAGCGTCTGCCTAGCACATATGAAATCCTGGATTTCATCTCCAGCATCACATAAACTGGGTATGGTGGTACACACCTGTAATTCTAGCACTTGGGAGGTAGAGGCAGGAGGAACAGAAATTCAAATCTAGCCTAGGATACATTAAACAGACCCTGGCTCAAAAAG